>NC_085862.1:27494494-27689494 GCF_034702125.1 Engraulis encrasicolus | reverse complement strand
TGGGGAAGAGAGGTAACCTGTGTGTGTGTGTGTGTGTGTGTGTGTGCGTGCGTGTGTGCGTGTGCGTGTGCGTGTGCGTGTGTGTGTGTGTGTGTGACATGCAGCGGCGGAAAGCCAGGCAGGCCACTGAGAAAGCGCTGGCCTGCTGTGAAACTCTGCTGTGGTCTAACAGACCACACATCCTGCAGCAGAAGCAGAAGCCTTCAGCACACGTTGCATCGAAACACAACCCATTGTGGAGCATCAGCTCTGGAGGACGCCTGTCAGGGAAGCTGACAGTGGGGGACAACGGGGTCAGTTGTCCCGGGCCCAGGGAGAAGGGGGGGCCAGAATTGGGGCTCTCATTACTTTTAATATATTGGGTGGGGGGGGACCTTTGAGATGGCTTTGTCCCGGGCCCAGCTAAAGCTGTCAGCGGCCCTGCACCTGTTAATCTGATCAAACAACGATAAACCACAAAAAGTGTATCTCAGGCGCACACTGAAATGAAAAACAGGGCTTTATAAGTGAAAGTGTTTTTTTTTTTCTTCGTTATTTCTTTCTGTCTTTCTTACATTCTTTCTTTTTTCTATCTTTCTTTCCTTCTGCTTCTGTTGTTTTGTGTTTATAATGTGTATACTATGTGTACCCTCGGGAATGTAAAAAATCCCAACTGTCATACTTTCGAGATGCGGGGCCTATTTGTGTGAATCTGAATACTAGCTTCACTTCGTTTGCATAGACGGCTTTTACTTCAACGGATAAATAGGCCTACCTCTGGTGACAAATTGAGCTCAGTGAAGGACACCAGATGGAGTAACATACAGAAACTACTAAGTCTGCTCTGTGCCTCAGTGCACTAGTGCATGCAAGACTTCATCTTCTGTTTGGCCTGCAGCTATGATTCTGTGCATAGCTACAAATTGCTGTTATCGTGTTTGAAATTTAATCCAATTCATGAATTACATTTGCATCTCTTGTTGGTGCAGCTGTCCTTAAAAAAATGTTTTGTTTTGAAAGGTGTTTGAGGTGATATTAGGCGCAATAAGGAGGCACATTACCACATGAAAGCTATACTCGACAGGGGGGACAAACAGGTCACTTGTCCCGGGCCCAGGGAGAGAGGGGGCCCAGA
This sequence comes from Engraulis encrasicolus, assembly GCF_034702125.1. Classification (NCBI taxonomy): domain Eukaryota; kingdom Metazoa; phylum Chordata; class Actinopteri; order Clupeiformes; family Engraulidae; genus Engraulis; species Engraulis encrasicolus. The sequence goes on along the minus strand of NC_085862.1, from coordinate 27,688,380 downwards.
ATTGGATCCTCATTACATTGCATGTGTTTAGGGCCCTTTCAGATGTCTTTGTCCGGGCACCAGACAAAGCTATCAGTGGCCCTGGCTATATCCACCAAGGATGCATTAAACACAGATTACAATCTCATGACCAGACCACCTCCTGAGGTGCTACGGCTGTGTTATGACCACAACGAATGCATGTTTTTGCGCACGACACTACGTGGGTGAAGTGAAGTATGTAATCATCATCATCGTGATCCCAAAGCTGCGAGGTCACAGCTTCTTGTTTGTTTTGAGAGGGAAGTGATATGAGCTGGACGGGACCCTGTGGTTGGATCTCAACGTGGACACCAGAATGTGGTCTCATCTTACTAAATGTACATGTACAGGTGAAAGTGTAATTAGATTAAAATCATGGGAGATATAATGTAGATTAAATCTTAAATGTAGGATTAAATCTTAAATAGGATCGTCGTGGCAAATTGCTGAAATAAAACACTGGTGAGACTTTGCTTGAACTGACATTCTGAGCATTCTGACCTAAAACCAGTTGAAAAATGCAAACGGTATACATGTCAAAGATTTAAATTGATGTCAGCTCACATGTGGTTGGTATAAACAACTTACCAAACACTGAGCCATTTGTCAACAAAGGCCAATCACCCAGCTCCAAGTTAATGATGAGTACAGGTTTGCATTTCTCTGGGATCTGCAAACACTGTGTGAATGGAGCAAAAACAGACCATGAATTCAAGAACAGTGTCAATGTGTGACATGTGTGTACATGTCAACAAGAAATCACATGTTAAGAAAGGAGGTCTCTGCACACAAATGACCCAAAACAGCTGAACTGAGTTCTCATGAGATCCACCACACCAAACAAATGCTATCACTCATAAATGAACAGTTATCCACAAACAATTTTAGCATATGTAAAGGACTGCTTGGTGGATGAGTGGTTGATGTTTTCCTCCATAGGCTTAAAAGCTATGAGTGAAGTGGGCACTGCTTATACTTGTTGTGTACAGTATTGTATTTCCTTCACATCCAGTATTCAGGTGCCCTCGAACAAGGCACCTAATAGTTCATCCACATTTCTTCTCTCTCTCTCTCTCTCTCTCTCTCTCTCTCTCTCTCTCTCTCTCTCTCTCTCTCTCTCTCTCTCTCTCTCTCTCTCTCTCTCTCTCTCTCGCTCTCGCTCTCGCTCTCGCTCTCCCTCCCTTCCTCCCTAATCCTGTGCACTTTCTTAATATTGCACACACATAACCAGGGCTCTAAATGAACACCCCAAACCTGCCAAATGCTGGTGAAAAGTCAGTTTGGCTGGTAGACAATAAAACTTACTAGCCACTTTGACCCATTAGTGAGTGTCTGTTTGGCTAGTAAGATTAACATCTACTAACCATTTGTGCTGGTGAAGAAAAACACAATTTAGAGCCCTGCTAACCTTTGAGAAGAAGACTATTCAATGTTTTCCAAGGACTTGCTGGCAAGGACATTTCTGTTTCCTCTGAGTATTTTCTCACAAATGTCTTTGATTAAACTGAAGTATGGGCACATTGACAAAGCACACACATGTTCAACACTGGATAATATCACCTTGCCTTGGTATCAATTGAAGTATCATCGTAACAATTACCTTGTGTGCCAAATTAAGTCCTTTTCCTCAGCCTGAGGATAGCCCAATTTGAATATTTGAGGTGAAACCAAACAACTGAGCTCTCTCATTTCTTTTTGCTGCTAAGGTCAGCTGAACAAGTTAGACATACTCTGCATGCCCTTTTTGTCTTGGTGAGACAACCTAATTAAAGGGTTGACTGACCAGTCCAAAATTCAGGCAATAGACTCCTCGACTCCTGCCAAAAAGTGTCTCATTGACAGAGGGTTTTGGTAATGTGTCTATTACAAAATGCATTTGGTATCTGAAATGGGGGCTGAAAAACCTTCACAAAACTATATGGTCTCAGTCACAGTGCTTTTTTGTGTTTTTAGTGGAACATGTGACAGACAAGATACATTATACATTTGGCTCTTAATAAATAAGGTTTTTTTTCTGTGTGTCTACAGTACAGGCAGTATTGCGTGGACAAGCTGTAACCTACCAAAACATACTTGCAGTATCTGTCCACCATACTGTAGAGCACACAAGAAAGCAGATACGCCACAAAACATCAGACTCGGCTTCAGAAAAATGTAAAATACTTTTTCAAAAAAATAATATTCATCTTGAGGTTCTACACGAGAGTCAAATGATTTGTGTTCACAAATGCCTCTTTGCTGTACAAGCCAAGGAATGTGTCATCAATTTGTGGTTTAAGCACATCAATTTCTTAGGTGTATACATGGCATTACAAGCAAGCAAAGTTGGAATGATGGAGTTCAAAGTGCGAATAAAAAAGAACCTGTGTGTGCTGTGCAGCCCCTGGCTCCGATATTTATGCAGCTGGCACAGCTTAAGGCAGCGTGTTCAAGTGTGTGCGAGTTTGTGGTTGGGCTTGTGTATAAAAAATCCTGCGGCCTGTGCCTTGGCTTTAAGAAACTCAACTCTGCATTGTAACAACCAACCGGGCTCCATAATTCCAACTCCTAAATAAAAAAGGAACTGTTTCTGGCGGATTGCTCGGCAATCCTGTGGTTTTGAGACTTATAACGATGAAAATCTAGAATGTTGAAATTACACAGATACTGCCAGGTTAAACGCAAAAACATTTCTATCCAAGCTTAAAATTTCCCACTCTAATGGTTGGGTGATATTACCCTTGGATTTCCGAAATGCACTTTTTTTTACAAGGTCAAATGGTATGTGTCCACATGGTTGTTCAAACACAAACCCACAATAGGTCAGTATAAGGGCTAGAGTCGCTCGTTGGACTGGAGCTTCAGCCAATGCCTACCTTCAGTGGTCTTTTCACTTTACCTTTGTCAGATTCCATACACCACTACATTCATCACCCCATTTATAAGAAGCTCTGAAACACACACAGATCTGCATGAAGAAGCCCCCTTATTCCCCAAGACTGTGTGCCTTGTCATCCCACTTCCCCTTGCTGAAATGGATGGAGGTTTGGGTTGCGGAGGCAAATAAAAGGTATGTGGTGGGGCTACGAGTCGAACATTCTAACACTACAAAACAGTTCCTGGAATGAAGAGTCTCTGTTTCTGTGTCTCGAAAAGGTCAGTAAAACATAAACACCATTGATATGGCATGCCAAAAAGAAGGAGAGAGGAGGAGGAGGAGGAGGAGGAGGGGGAAAACGTCTGCAGTATCTGCCCTGGCTAATTGAATAAATAGGCCCTTTCACTTGAGGAGAATGAAAACATTTTAGTGGCCAGCGTCAGAGCCCTGAGTCCGCGGAGTAATAAGAGGCAACTGATATGAGGTGTTAACAGCTAATAATTCGCCTCATTTTCCCATATGAGCGCGCGGAGCAATTAAGTCCACATGTGAGGCATTCCCCGCATGCTGACAGGGCCGAGGGAGAGAGAGAGTAAGAGGACTGGGCTGGTCATCTGGCATAGCGGGCATTTCCCAGTGGGCCCCGCATCCTTGAGGGCCCCTATTTTCAGATATGAAAATTAGGGGGGGGGGGGTCACCTCTGAAAATAGGGGCCCACGAGGGTGCAGGGCCCACTGGTGAGTCAGTTGTTCTGTGCCGCTAATTATGAGGGGCCCCTTTTAGCCAAAAGTGCCCAGGACCTATTTCTCCCTCTGTCCAGCCCAGTGAGTAAGAGAGAGGACTGGACTGGACTGGTGGGGCTGACGGGTTTCATCAGATTCGTCTGCTTGGAGTGTAAACACAGTCGTCCTAACCACTCTTAGATTACCTGATAGGATATCTCACTATGAAGAGGGTAAACAACCCAAGTGGACTTAGGAAACTGGGAATCTTTTTTTTTTTTAAAGAAAAAGAAAATCTGGATACCATCTCATGCCTGTTTCATTAGCTGGTTTGCCATTCTCATTTGCATATATTTTGGTATGGAGTGGTGGAAGTTCTTCAAGGAAGAAGGGCTCAAGCTTGATGGGGCAGACTCAGATCATCATATCTAATCACAAGGCCTTTTAATTATGTAATGACCTCCACTCCACACATACCTGTGTGTGTGTGTGTGTGTGTGTGTGTGTGTGTGTGTGTGTGTGTGTGTGTGTGTGTGTGTGTGTGTGTGTGTGTGTGTGTGTGTGTGTGTGTGTGTGTGTGTGTGTGTGCGTGTGCGTGTGTGAATGCAAGTGTCTGACTGTGTCTGTCTTTGTGTGTGTGTGTGTGTGTGTGAGAGAGAGAGCCAGAGAGGGTGAGTGTGTCACTCTGTAATTCAGCGCTTGACCATCTGTAGTACTTTCCAACATAAACAAAACACACACAGGCACGCACAGACACACACACACACACACAGGCACACACACTCTTCCCTTCACACTGCTGCGCTATCATTCCCTGATCCTGCTTTGAATCAGCGCCGTGTGCCGAGCTAGGGAGGAAATGGAGCCAAACTTGCTTCCTGCACGGTCCTCAGAGGAAACGCCGTAATAAGCGGAGGGGTGTGTGGTTAAAAATATCCCCATATATAAGCTCCGGCCACTGCTCCACTCCGGCTCACACTCTCACTCACACCAGCGCAGTCCACTGGCACGTACGTACCTCTCTCTCTCCCGCTCCCGCTCCCTCTTCCCCTTACTCCACTCCAGCCTGCTGCACTCTCAGTTTCCCTCACTCGAAAGGGCAGACAGCAGCCCTCCCGCTGGGTCCAATGAGCAGGTGTTTCCAGGCATTTCACCGTGAACACACACACACACACACACACACACACACACACACACACACACACACACACACACACACACACACACACACACACACACACACACACACACACACACACACACACACACACACACACACACAAACACACACACACACACACACAGACACACACACACACACACACACACACACACACACACACACACAAAAACCTTGGGGATTGAACAATACCTACGCTGCGTGAAAGGAATTCGGATTAAATACTTTTATAAAGCTACATAAAACGTAAAGAGACTTTTTTATCAGTTCTTTCAAGATAAAACATCACCCTATCAACAGAACCCATGGCCCAAGAGCTTCAGTGTTGTATTAGACTTGACTTGGAATTTATAGTTTATGGGTTCAGGATGTTAACTTTTTGGGCTGCAAGAATACAGTGTCATCTAAACACTGACAGAACATACGCTTTCTCTGCTGACACACGCCACTGAGAATAAGAAACAGAAGTTGAAGGCTAATTGTTAGTTATCCCAATTGCATTATTGGCAGCCATGGCTCAATAGTTAGAGCGCTGGCCTTTAGATCAGAGGGTTGCAGGTTCAAATCGCACCTTAACACCCTCACCCATGGCTGAAGTGCCCTTAAGCAAGGCATCAAACTCCACATTGCTCCAGGGACTGTAACCAATACCCTGTACCTAAATAACTGTAAGTCACTTTGGATATTAAAAAAACGTCAGCTAAGTGTAATGTAGTAACATAATTGGCCTATGCCCTCCATAGCGCTGGGATTCTGTAGGTTCCAGCAGTCCATATCATGTATAGCCTTCACTCACCTCAGTAAGCAACTCTGAATGGAAACCACAAGGAGAACCAATCTTGCCTCTCTCGTAAAATGCAGCATACCTTCCACACTGCAAAGGTTGTTTGTTCAGAGTTTCTCTATATATTCCTTCTTGTAAAAAGCCACACAGACAGCAAAGAAAGGTGAGACAGACTTTGGTGTAGAATGAGAGAATGGATGTTCATTGTCTGTGCACTACAAGGTTTCATGATTTACTGCAAGTACAATTGATTAACACTCACAAAAAATAAGTGCGGTCAATGGTTCAACTAGACATGAATCCATTGCACTTATTTCAGTAACAACACTTTGCACCTAGAATATCAAACTAAGCCTACTTTAACAGTGCAGCGTCTCCATCATATAACCAATGTGGTAGAAAGGCAACCTTTGGGTAACGGTTCAACCATGGCAGGTATATTACATAAATCTTTCACATGTCAAGTTTGTGTCTCACCACATAACCAAAACCATTTGCGTAACGCATAGAATGTGTCATAAGTATGTTTTGATCCTCAACATGTAGCCTACACGATATGCCTCACCACCGACTGGAGCAGAAGTAAGAAGCTATGTCACTTATTGGAGTTTGAGTTTTTTGTTTTAAATCCTCGCGTTTCATGGAAGATACGGACGCGAAACCAACCAAGGTGATGTAGTTTAATTGCCCCGATACCAATATGAATGCAAAGAGGCACAAAGCGATCTAAAGTAGCTCCTCGCTGACTTTTCTATTTGCACCTGAATGGAGAATCAGATAGGCTCTAACAGCTTTAATAGTACATGTTTAGGGTCTCGTTTGAAGAGCGAGAGAGATTCAGATCTGGCGCCTAATGGCTGAGACGTTCCAGGGCGCCTGATGCATGCAGAGAGGAGATCCATTCCAGTTATTTAATCAGAAAATCAGAAATGGCTTTTAAGTCACACATTGATTAATTCAACTGGACGACGACCAACGTCATATGATGAAGTGTAGATTGTTGGAAAAGCAACACATTTGCTTAGCGTTCAAATATATTTACGCACGACTTTTCCAATACATTTCTCATGTTTTTTTTTTGTTCCTTACGTTTGGATTCTTGTGTGTGTGTGTGTTCTTTGCTCCTAGTTTTGTCTCATGAAGAGCGCGCACACACACCTACCCGCACGCTAGGGGCGTGTTCAAAAACACGTCATGCGATACAACGCTCGGTAAAATGGTTTAAGTAGAAGCGGGTGAAGGGAGCGCAGGATAAAGTAGCTTGCATAGGCGCATGTGAGCCAGCATTGACGACAGGCTCTCGCTGAGAATCAGCCTTATATACCAGGGCTAAAATTAGGGGCGAGTATTGCTCTACCTCCATCCTGAACGTGTTTCCTGCGCTTACTACAATTGGTCCAGCTTTGCAGTGAGGATATTTAAAAGGTAGGCTCTCCTACCAATCCAAATTTACTTATGCGTTTGAATTCCTCTAGTGAAGTAACATATCTCTCGGATCCACTTTAAGTATTTCTCCACGGAACTGTATTTGACGCGCAGATAACATCTGGCAACTCAAACATAACTATAGAGAAATTTTCATTTCTCTTACCACTGCATCCTACCTTTGGATATGGCTCTCGCCGCAACTATTTTGCCATCAATCTCAACTTTTACTCCGCAAAGAGAAAAATTTTGGGAAAATGTAAGTATGAACTACTGTGATTGTTATTATGTGGAACTAAATTGATTCAACATTTGAACCTAATGCATACCTTTTAAACCTATGATTACATTGAATTAAATTGTTGTTATTTTTCTTTTATTGTCTTTCAGAGGTGGAAGGGTGAAATTGACAGGTCCATGCATTCCAGTTGCTCCGTGCTCGACAGCACACACAAAATGGACAGCCTAGGAAGACCGGAGGACGAGGATCTTGACAAGTATCTAGACTTGGATTTTATCCTGGCGAACAGCACCGGCTCTGCCAACGCAGCCACTCCAGTACCCGCCGTTACGGGCGACTACAGACTGTCAGAATCCAGCAGCCTCTACAGCGAGGGGATGGCACCTGGCTCGTACTCCATGCCCGAGATGCACACACCTCCTCCGCCGTACAGCACCACCAGTCTCATGGCGGAACTTCTCAGGTCCGAGGTGGATAACAACTATTGCCAAGCTCTCCCTGGCAACAGCATCCAGGGGAGATTTCTCGTACGACCATCCTTCTCGAGTCAGGAATTTGGACTTTTGGACAATGTCAAGCAAGAGCCCATGGACAGTAGTTACGGGCCAGTTATGGGGATGGTACCTAAAATCAAACAAGAGGCGAACGTGTCCTGCATGATGTCCTATGGAGAGCAACCGAGGGTTGCCCACTCTCCGCAGTCCACCGGGAACATGACCCCGCCACTGAGTCCTAACGACCTCTTGCACTCGGACTGCCAGCCTCAACTGTGCCACACCATGTCATTTCCCCAGGGCTACCCTGCCGCGACAGGTTTCCCCCACTCGAGCGCGCGCCCTCACCATCCGCCCGCGCCTCACCAGCTCCAAATGCCGTACCCAAGTGCGCACCATTACAGCATGTGCGAAGACGGACTCGGCGCAACCATGAACAGTCAGAGAGTTTTGCTTACGCCCCCGTCGTCTCCGCTCGACATCATGGATGCCAAACCCAAGAGAGGACGACGCACCTGGCCGAGGAAACGCACCGCAACTCACGTCTGCACCTATGAGGGCTGCGGCAAGACGTACACCAAGAGCTCGCACTTGAAAGCGCACCAAAGAACGCACACAGGTGAGAATGCGTGTTTCATTTCAACCTCATTGCTTGTACTAAAGAAAAATGTTTAGCATCTGTCTCAAAAGGTATTCATATGAATGTTCCTGAAATGCGAGTCCATTGCGCAGACACTAAATACTGTGATTTTGTCTGTTATTTAGGTGAGAAGCCATACCACTGCAGCTGGGAGGGTTGTGGCTGGAAGTTTGCCAGGTCCGATGAGCTGACGCGCCACTTCCGTAAACACACCGGACACCGTCCCTTCCAGTGCCACCTGTGCGAGCGCGCCTTCTCCAGGTCGGATCACCTGGCACTGCATATGAAGAGGCATATGTGAGAGGCACCATGGAAACCACCCAAAGAACTCTTTACACTGATGCAAGCACACAAGCACGTGTGCTTTTGATATTTGCATTATTGTTTTGTTTTTGTTTTTTTCATTTCATCATATTTAAGGATTTCTAGGGATAAACAGAGTGTTTGTCAGTAGACCCACAGACAAACATGGATAAACTTGACATAGTATTCTATAGATCTGAAATATGTAGCTGGTACTACTTTTTAACAAAGTATATTTTTAAAAAGTGTTAGATAGGCTTACTTCTGCCATTAACAATAGGCTGGACCTAAGTACACAACTGACTGGAAGTATACTGGAACCATACAGCAAACCTCTGATGATGATGAGCTGTTGCTTTCTCTCACCACATTGCCTTATTTTAAACAATGTATTTACATGCATACGAGTGCCATTGGGTTTATTGGCAAACATATAGGCCTATATATATTTTCAAATCTCAGTTGTTGAAACAGCACATGGAAAATAAGCTTTAAGACAATGTTTTGAACTAAAACTGCCTTACCGTCTCAGGCTTGAACTAGGAATTTCATTTGTGCATTGTTTTCGAGATTGTAAATCAGGGTCTATAACTATGCTTTAACATGTCTTATCCAAACTGTTTTTTTTAAATCATTCCAGACAGTCTCAAATGTTTTATGTGACAAGGGACAAAGTGAATTGTGCAAAAAAAAAAAATCATAAGATTTTGTATGTGAAGCCTTTTCGACTTGTACATAATTTATACAATGTATATAGTGTATTTTATGTACATAATAAACTTGATTGAAATATATATCCTGGTTTCCGTTGCTGTGTTTTTGATGCAATGCTATAATAATCTATGATTGGTTTGTATTCCATACCACACCTTAGCTATGGAGAGGTCAGGCATGGGCCAAATATCTCAGATGAAACTTCAGAGCAGGTCACAGTAAAAAAAAAAAAAAAAAGCCACAGTAAAAGCCTCTCAAGTGCCACGGGCAAAATCCTGTGGCTGAGCCTCTAAATACAAACATTGAATTTCCATAATTGCAGAGACCAAATATAGTTATGCCTTGGGCAGAGGGGTACTCTTCTAAAATCCTGCCTCAATTGATGGGAATACTGTAGGTCTGAAAGAAGAGTTGAGTGAGTTTACAAACACCACATGCGATACATTTTGATGAAGCATTTCCCAATCAGCAACAAGTTCAGAAATTGAGCCTGATGCTACACAATTCATTTTCTATCAGGCTGAGGGTTTCATAACCATTTGTTATGACACTGAGATTCTTGGATTTGAGTGCACTCTGCAGAAGAAACAGGGGCAGTTAGAGTTTTATAAGCTGACTGTTATGCCTGTGCGTGCTGGTATCACACACAGAGAGTTCCATAACTCAAATACACTCTTCTCTGTAATCTCAATTTTCAAAACATGCACAACAAATGATCAAAAGAAACCCCAGCTCCACCCAAACCTTTTCACTTTTCCTTTTGAGTTGCGTTCAGCAATAACAAAAAACAAATTCACTCTGGTCGAAGACCAACTCTTCCATTTTCCTTTTGCAAGAAGCTTTAGTAGTTGGTATGCATTTTTTTCTCTACACATGAAAAGGGATTGAGTGTCTCATTCAAATATTCTATACAAAGTGCTTAAACACATCCTTTCATGAAGTTGAAAGGACATGGTGCCAGCATGGGTTCTCAGCTTCCAGCACGTCTATGCGTTATCTCAATATCAAACCAATACAGAGAGGGATGTATCCAATCCCTTGGCACACACATAACCGAAAGAGAAGGCCTCCATACAAATTCTGCAAGTCAAGAATTTTCAAGAGCCAGTGACAAAAACAGCATTTTTAAGGATTTCTTCCACCATGACTGAAGTTTAGGGTTTATCTTATACCTTGTCTAACAATGGCCTTAACATCAAAGGTAAAATAACTCTGCATCGGATGTTGTGTTTCTGTCCTGATGCAAAGAGAGTGCTTCGGTTTGCATATATTGACAAGAGAGGATTTGTGTTATTGACATAAATTGAAGTTAAAAACAGGAGAATGGCATGCATAGTTCTTTTGTTGCCTACGCTACGCTACATCTTACGGAAGAACACCTCAGCAGCGGTTTCACACCTCCACCGACCACACCAGCAAACATCATCATGCTCTCTCTTTCTCTCTCTCCACACAGGTAACAACAACACGTAGAACTACACCATAATGTTGAAGTTGTTATGAGTTGAGAGATGTTCTCGCAGGTGCAGAGAAGTGTATGGCATTCACTTGTAATGGTCTCTTGTTCTTGATAGTGCCAATTCTTTGTGTGGAATACAAATAACTGGTCTGGAATTAACACACCTTTTCTGTGAAACCTGGTCCTCATATCATTTGTAGTTCTGCAATGTTTTGACAAACAGGTTACATAACTACATTTGATAGCCCTTAACATCATTCACCCCCATGCTCCCAAGAGGAAAACTCATTGGAACGCTTTTAGACGTGGAATGAGGGTGCCACCTGCAGGAATGAGATGGAATTCTGTCTTGGAATTCTGTCTGCTGGAATGCTGTACCATAGGCCTACCTCAGTCAGCACACCATGCTAAGCTGCTGCAGTTCTGGAATGGAAAGCTATGCATCGGTCTACCATCCATGTCACTGACTGAGATGTTTTCTCCAGATTGCAGTCCATTAGTCTGTGAAACATTTACATTTACAAGATTTCACCACGATTTGCTGTGAACAAGGCCGCTGTGGCTGCTGCTGCAGAGCAGACAGCGGACCTGAAAACATGATAAACATCTCAAGGGGGTATATAGACGTTTTAGGGAGACACACAGCAGGTAGGGGCTGTCTGTCTTGCTCTGCAGCAGCTGCCATTTCAGCGCACAACACGCGAGCGAGGCAAAATGAAAAGGTTTTCACGACTATCAGTCTTAGAAACTAATCGACAATTATGCCATGTGACACTGTAATGGAGGGGCGTGCATCTGGAGTACATTAACCCCGCGTGCCTCTCCTGACAGTTCCCTTGCTGGAGAACACGAGCATTTTTTCGTCTGTACCACAACGTCCCTGGGGCAGCATTACAATGCTGCAGAGAACCAAGTTCAACTCCCACCCCCTCTCCTCTCCCCCCCAGATGATTAAATGCTCCAAAAGCCCCCAACTCTCCGACTCTCCAAGTCCAAGTCTGCTGCTGCCTCGGCGGCTCCATCCAACAAATCAGATTGAGCGTGGCACACAGGTTAGGCTGACTAATAAAGTCATTTCTACATTTTTACAAAGACTGGTTAAAAAAACTCTAAAACTCTCCAAGTCTGCTGCTGCTGTTGCCTCGGCGGCGCAACTCCATCCAACAAACCAGATTGATTACATATTAAGCGTGGCACACAGTACAGGTTAGGCCGGCGACTAAGAAAGTAATTTCCACATTTTTGCCAAGACTGGTTTGAAAAAACAACCTATCTGTCTTCAGTTGTTTTTTTTGTCTTTCTTCTGAATGGAAGACTTACTGGTATGGATCATCACAGCAGGGAGAAGGCACATACTGTATACGTACTGTACAATATGCACACATGCAGACTCTCTCTCTCTCTCTATCACACACACACACACACACACACACACACACACACACACACACACACACACACACACACACACACACACACACACACACACACACACACACACACACACACACACACACACACACACACGAGCCCTATCTCACGCCTTTCGTAAAGTCTTCACGAAAATAATAGATTAATTTTCGTGGTGCATTCACGTTATTGCCCGCCTTTCGTAAAGTCTTCACGAAAATAATAGATTGATTTTCACGCTGCCTATTCACTTGAATTGCCCCACTGCTGCTATGGTTATCCAAACGTCTGCAGGGGCGGGGAGGGGGTGCTGACAGAACACTGCTGATACACTCGGGACTCACTAATTCGACGCCCTTTCGGTACTTACGCCTTATGTCCCCTAAACCTAAACCTAAACCTAACCCTAACCTTAACCCTACTTAACCCTAAACCTAACCCTAACCCTAACCTTAACCCTAACCTTGACCCTAAACCTAACCCTAAATTGCTTGTTTGAAATGTTTGATTACCATGTGACGGTAGGCGAAAGGGCATCAAACTAGTGGGTCGCTAGGCAACAGTCGGGCAATTCAAGTGAATAGGCAGCGTGAAAATTAATCTATTATTTTCGTGAAGACTTTACGAAAGGCGGGCAATAACGTGAATGCACCACGAAAATTAATCTATTTTTTTCGTGAATACTTCACGAAATGAGTGAGATACGGTTGCACACACACACACACACACACACGTGTACACAGACACACACAGACACACACACAGTCAAAACACACAGACGCACGCACATGCACACACATACACATACACATACACACACACACACGTGCAAGCAAGCACACACAGTCATAACACCACAACACACACACACACACACACAGAGGATCCTGTTACCTCACAGGGCAGTATCGCAGACCCCCATTTCCCTTCAAGGGTCACTGTATGTAAGCACGTGTGTGGCGTGCCGATATCCCATCCCAACCCTTGCTCCCCCAGCTCCACCATCTCCACCATCACCACCTCCTCCCCCTGAGGCCCATCCCCACACCTGCAGCCGCCTGGCTCTCCTAGACGGGATATCCCCCTCCACTTCCAGGAATCCCCGGTGCTATGGTGGCCAGAGGCCTCGGTGCTTAAGAGAGTGGCTACAGGGTATCATAATACACTACAACAATGCTGAGGTTTGCACTTGCCGTGGTAACTCTATCAAGCACTTACTTGAATTATTTCTTGCAGATGCAAGAATGACGCACACTGGTAGTGAGCACGTTTAGTTGTAGGTTATATCGTATACCGTATACCGTAATATCGACCATAATCTCTTTCTGCAAAACGGGATTCCAAAAAGGTTGGGAGTCGACACATGGTATTTTGCGAATAACAGCAAAATGCTGTCACTTTCAAGAATTTAAATCCATACCGAAGATGGAAAATTGTGAAAAGACAACATATCTGATGTCAAAGATGAGGAAAATTGGCCCTACCGTGGCACTAGCGGTAGGGTATTCGTCTGCTACGCGGCTGACCTGCGTTCGATTCCTGGCTCAGGCCCTTTGCCGACCCTTCCCTGTCTCTCTCTCCCCACTCGTCTCCTGTCAATGTCTTCACTGTCCTATCAAATAAAGGCAAAAAAGCTAAAAAAAGATAAACAAAATTATTGTTTTGAGGCAAATATGTGCTCATTTAAATGTGATACATGCAACAAATCTCAAAAAAGTTGGGGCAGGGCCAGTGACATGAAATAGTTCAATAATGCTAAAATAAGACAAGAACATTTATTTATGAGAAAAGTTTATGAGATCATGAAATGCCCATTGTCAATATTCAGTGACACTTCAACAGTGACAGCTGTTGAATAGTTGATCATACCCTTAATGCTTCATGTGCACATGGTTTAACAATCTTGTACTGTATGTGACAGAGGTCTTTTGAGATGGATCCAGAAGACATGTGAACCTATCATCTGATTATAAAACTTTTTGAAAATCATGGAGTCTGGCACCTTTTGTGCTACACAGAAGACAGATCATTCAACTTAATTTAGTGGTCAGATCAAAAGACACCATCTGTGATGGTATGGGGTTGCAGTAATGACTTGTGGTCTTATTCATGTGGAGTTAAAATGTACGCTGAATGATAAAAGGTTTTGAACAACATACACAGCCACCCCGGAATTATATTTTGAAGGATAGCCTTAAAATATTGCCACATACTGATGGCAAATGGCATTCTCTACTACTGTATATATTCAGACAGTATGTCTCCACCATAATGGCAACCAGATGATACAATGGTCAGCTTACTGTCAAGATCTGTCACATATAAGCAGAACAAAGAGGAAACCATGATGATGACACCTACCAGTTCAGCTGCTGTCTAGGACAAAAAACCCACCTATTTATATTAAATTATGTCACCAGTTAATAATGTAGGCTAATGAACTATTAGGTGCCCCCCCTGTCTTTTCTTTAGCCTTATTCAACTTTCACAGTTCTTTACTGGCTCTGTCCCAACTTTTTTGAGATTTGTTTCATGTATCAAATTTGAAATGTGCACATAACTCCCTCAACTTGAAATTGAACAGATGATCTATTGTTTTGTCATATTATGGGAGGGATTGAATGCTTTGAAAATGACAGCATTTTGCTTTTTTTTTTAAACATCAAGTGTCCCAAAGTTTATCGAAATCCGGCTTGCATTTTTTTTCTATTGATAATGACATGAATGTCAGTTGCTGGGACAGTTGAGTTACAGTATTTCTTTTCTGGGCAGCTGAAAGGTCCAAGCAATTAGGTTTGGAAATGTTGAGGGGAAAAATGTGGAGTGTGGGGAGGAAATGTGTGTAAGTCGTGGGTAAACACTGGGCACTCGCTCAGACATAATCCCGTTTCCAACCACTTTACTCTCCCCAAGTCAGCCATGGCCAGCGAACCTACAAACCTCCATTTGGATTTAAGGTAAATACAAAGTGACCTCGGAATTTCCTGTTATTTCATGCATGCATTTTTCCCATTCCGCATACAGCAACAACTCTAGAAAGGAGTGAAAGTGGTTTGAGAGAGACAGGAGGCTCTGTAGCAGAGAGTGGCAGCTGGAATCATGCTCCTGAGATTCATCTCCCTCTTTATCTCCCTCTCACACTCACACTCACACACACACACACACCATGTTTAAATGACAAACATAAGATAGATATTCTTGTAAATCTGAAATGTAGTTGTTTTATTCTATTGAACAATGGCCACATACTGAGCATAAAACATTTTTCGAAGAAATCCAACCTTCTTTTTTTCTAGTTGCTACCAATGTAGTCAGGAATTCTCCAAAAGTTACACATTTAGCAGTTTTTCACTTTTTATAAGACAAATATAACAGACATAATATACAAGGTTTATGTATACTTTATGCATTTCAATACAACAGACTTGATTATTTCTTCTTTTGTTTTATCTACAGAGGAAAGATAAGTCAAAGGCAGGCGAGGAGGAACGCATTCAACTTCGGATCAGTCCAAAATGCTTCAAAATTAAACAAAAATAAAAACGCCAACTTGCGACAGCAATCTGATAAGCATGTTTAAATACACCTAATGGTAATAATTATAATAATAATAACAAATAATAATAAAAACAAAAACAAAATAAAAATAGAATACAATGAATATGAAATACGTAAAACTGGATTTACACGTTTTTAAATGGAAGTTAAAAAAAGACTATTGCACTGTGAACATAAAAGACAAAAGACATTATGAACATGAGTGACAGCGGAAAGCAGCAACGGCAGGACGAGCTACAGGTCAAAGGTCAAACGGGATATGCAGCAGATGAAGCCGACTTGGTATCTTCACATGGAATGATCAGAGGGGTACACTAAGAAGAAACTGGTTCGGGAGTAAACAAAACAGGTTAAGGTAAGAGGTATATCATAGCAGAAGGGCCTGGAGTCTAAAGAAAATGAGGACTCCAGGCTCTTCTATTTGATGATTTACCTCTTAACTTAACCTGGCTTACTCCTGAACCAGCTTCTTAGTATACTAGGCTCCTGTTCTGCAGCTCTGGTCAATCACAACCATTCACAACCACTGAGGACTAGTTCACCCCCCCTCCCCCTCCCCTGTGGCTCATCACTTCTGATTGGGGATGTTTTGGTTTTAGTTTTAGTTCCATTCGGGGAGGCCGCTGCAGGCCTATACCCCATATCAGATTCACCTGTTTCCAATTCAGTCGTATAATTCAGCTAGAGACAGTAGGGGAGAGAGCCAAGCTAAATTGTGGCCAGAAAGCAAAGGAGGAGGGAGGAGAGGAGAGGAGAGAGAGAGAGGCTCACAAGCACCCTCCAGGGACGGGGGAGAAGGAGAGAGGCAGAGACAGAGGAGAGAGAGGGGGAGCTGGGAGGGAGAGAAAGATAGTGAGCATGGACATACAAATAAAGACAGAATGAATACACGCAGGAGACAACACTTACAAGAGACACACACAAAGAAAGAAAGAAAGAAAGAAAGACACACACACACACACACACACACACACACACACACACACACACACACACACACACACACACACACACACACACACACACACACACACACACACACACACACACACACACACACACACACACACAGGAGGAAAGACAGAAACGCGCTAGCAGAGGTTGCGAGCATCGTAAATGCTTGTAACAGATAGAGCACATGGAAGTGATAACCAGCATTAGCGTCCATGAGTAAAGGAATTCAACACAGGGTCAATTTTTTGCAGTCAAAAGTGCCATTCACCACAATAGTTTTTTTCTTCTCCTTCTTCAGTTAATAACCACACGACGGACAATGAACATATTGCCGCCCTACGATGCAAGTAATTATCAACATGGATTAACAAATAACAAAAAATACCTTCAAATAATTATGATACCACACAAAAGGCTCAGAAAAGATGAAGTATAAGAAGCGTAATGTAAAGAGGTTTCAAATTTAGGGGCAAGTGTTCATCCACATACACATTCTGGGGGAGCACGTACAGGGTCAGACCAATGCTCAGACGACCAACCTCCAGTGACCAGTGTCACGCAAGTAGCCACTGATACTTCAGCCACTACATCCTTTTCAGTACAAGGACAGACCCCACCTTCCTCCTGGTAAACAACTAGTACCACGAGTAAGACTTCAAGTAAAGGAGAACAGTAACCACTGAGAGAAGGTGAAGGAAGGGGGAGGGCAGGGGGGGCTCAAGGTCAAGGTCAAGGTTACCACCTGGAAGGGGTTTAAAAGCAAAGCTCAGCACAGTTGGCACCTGTTTTTACCAACATTCATACGAAGTCGAGAAAAAAAGCTGTTCTTCCAATGGGATTTATTTCAGTGTGTATTGAGGCGTGAATCTGTCGTTGCTGTGCTGAAGTTCTGTGGAGACGGAGGACTATTTCAAAACAATAACAACAAACAATAAACTTTACCTGATAAAGGTCTAGGACCGAAATGTGTATTAAAGAAAACAACGAAATAGTCAATGTGCTGGAGTTTTTTTCAAACAGTCAGTAACAGTAACCGAAACATACGAGACATATGAGAACACTGTTTAAAACTACAACAAAAAAGTACCGACACAGCAAACGCTTCAAACACAGACATCTCCCCTTTTCATTAGCTTATGAGTCCCTCAGTGAGTCCCTATCCTACTCCTCTAGCAGCCACTTCAACTCTGAAGTCATTAATTACAAATACAACATGGAGGACGCCAGTATATGTTCACAACACTATGAGCAGAGATGTAGGAAGTAGTAGAAGTGGAAGTCAAAGCGAAGTAAAAACCCTCATTAGGTCCGGTGGAATAACTGGTCTGATAACTGTCAAATATTATGTCTATATGTACTAATGTTGTACTTGCATCATGAATTTACTTTTGCTTCTATTCTACACACCTCTGACTATGAGAGTGGTCTCTCAACAAGCGACAGAGCAAGGGGCAGGGTTGTGCTTTGACGGTAATGTGAAACAACGGCGTGGCCTTTCCTGAAAGGGCAAACAGCGCTAGTGGACAAGACAACAAAAAAAGCTTCCCCTGTTCCTACAGCCATGAGGACACAGGGTGACTACTGAGGAATGACTTCCCTCATCTGATGGTTCTCTTCCTGACCAACACACACACACACATATACACTCACGCACGCAGCACGCACGCACACACACACACTGCACACGTTCTGGGATACACAACGAAGTGTGGCATGATTGAGTAAATAAAGGTAAATAAAAACAACATAAAACAAAAGAAAAAGAAATAAAAGAAAAGCATTTAAACCTCTCCTACTGCCCATGATACACAAGCATTCACTTAGGACTCATTCACACATACTCTCTGAAACAAAACAAAAAAACAAAACAAACAAACGAGAAACAAGACAAAGGAAAATAGAGTTCTGTTTTTCTGTACAATTTTCAGTTTCCAGTCATGGCCGCAACAAGCCACCCATTCACACATGCAGGAGACCTCAGCATCAACTCCTGTGCCTTTCAAAATAATAAAAAAAGACAAAAACAAAAATGGCAAACAAATCGTCAGTTTCCAACCATGTAACAGTGATATTTTTGTCCTTTTTTTCAGCTTGGTCAAAATAATATCATCCCTTGTTGACCGTCTCTAGTTTTCTACTGCCATATGAGTCCAGTGTGAAGTTTCCACTGCCATGTCATATAAACATCATCACTCACAACCTCACTCGAGTCTGAACCCCCGGCCTGCGTTTCCCTTCAATAGCTTGTTTTGTCGGCCTGCTAAGTTCAGACAGTGCAGGTTATGCAGTGCGTACAGTACATTAGTTTGTTCGCAAAAAAATAACAAAGAATTAACACCACAGAGTTAACTCTCCCGTCAGTCAGTCAGTCATCGATCACATTAGAAGTTAAGCAAGAGAGAGAGTATGATTGTTCGTTTCGTTATTTCTACTACAACACCCCTCAAACCCATATTTGTTATTTTTGTTATCCAATCTCCCACACGATGCCCACCTCCAACCCTCCTCCCCTCCCCCCTTTAGTATTTACGGCTTTTGTTTTTTGTTCCTTTTGCATTTTGTACTTTTAATTCTAAATGTCTCTTTGAATTGCGGTTAGTACAGCGTGAGGTGAGGTGAGGTGAGGTGAGGCGAGATGAGTTCACGACTCGGGGCGAGCAAATGCGTCAGACAGCTTTCAGTCTTCTGGAGCACATGAAAGGGTGCAGTGCGGTGCGGTGCGGGGTGGGGCGGGGTGTCTGGGGAGTAGGTGAGAGGTCAGCATTGATGTGGGTTTGGGGTTAAGGGGTAGTACATTGGTTGAGTTGGGTAATGGTGAAGTCGTGCAAGGTACGGTAGGGTTAGGGTTGGGAGACAGACGTGAGGTCACGCATTGGTTTTAGGGGGTGGGGAGCTCAACCTGGTTAAGGAGTGAGTGGTTGGTTGGTTGGGCTAAGGAGTGGTGTAGTGATAGTAGGGTAGAGTTGGGTTGGGTAGGGCAGGGAGGTCATACGTTGGATTTATGTCAGGGGGTTAGGGGCTCCGTTAGGAGACGGGGAGCTCAACCCGGTTGAGCACGAGTGGTTTTCTGTGTGAGTTGGTTAGGCTGGGTGGGGTAAAGTTAAAGGTTAGGGTAAGGTAGAGAAGGGCAAGGTCAGAGGTCACACATCGGTCATCTCAACCTTGCTGAGGTGATTGTGTGCTAAGGAAGGGTAAGGAAAGGTCATAGAGGTTAGAACTTTAGACTAGAGGTGACCCGGCAATTCGCGAGAGCACTGGAAAACGACAAGTGCAGCCGCCATCTTGTGTAGGTAGACCTGTGCTCTTCAGTCATTGCAAATCAATGGAGAACACGCAGATCTCTGTACAAAATGGCCTAAAACTGTGTGAATATGAGGTGACACATTAATCAAGGACCAGATCTGAAATTTCAGGCTAAATATAGTCGATAAAATGCATTTTAAAATCAGTTCATATTAGTTAGGTAGATATTTAGCTGCACATTTCAACTATTGTCCATGTATAGTCTGTCGATAGAAATGTTCGCATTATTTTTGACAGCTTTTGCTAGCTCCCTTCACCATTTACTTACATTGCTCAGGTCTACCTACAAATAATGGCTGCCAGGACTGCCGTGAAAAAGGGGACTGCGTGACTTCTAGTCAAAAGTTCTACCTCCACAGGAAGGGTAATCTAGGGTAGGGAGATGTGAAATCAGCCGTCACGCGTTGGAGGGTGATGGTGCGTTAGGTGAGTTAAGGGTGTGTAAGGGGTAGCGTTGGGTAGGGTTAAGGTAGCGCGGGGTAGCGTGGTGTAGGGGGGTCTGAGAGGGAGGTCTGAGATGAGCTGTCACACGTTGGACATTTTGCTGAGGGGGCTGGTGCGTTAGAGAAGGGTAGGGTTAAGGTAGTGTAAGGGGTAGCGTGGGGAAGCGTAGGGAGACCAGGCGTCACATCAGCAGGCCTTGGACATCTCGGCTTTACTGATGGTGATGGTGCGTTTTGGTAATGTAAGGGGTAGAGTGGGGTAGTGTAAGGGGTAGCGTTAAGGTAGTGTAACGGGTAGCATGGGGTAGCGTAGGGAGATCAGGCATTGGGTATCTCGGCCTTGATGAGGGCGATGGTGTGTTAGGGCAGGGTAGGGTTAAGGTAGTGTAAGGGGTAGCGTGGGGAGGCGTAGGGATGGGAGGTGTGAGGCCAGGCGTCACGCGTTGGACATCTCGGCCTTGCTGAGGGCGATGGCCAGCTCCAGGTCCTCCTGCTCCTGCTGCCGCAGCCTCTTCAGCCGCTCCCGCTCCGCCCGCTCGCTCTCCCGCTTGGCCCACTCCATCTGCTGCGCCTCATTCCCAAACTGGAGGAGTAGGGGGGTGGAGGAGGAGGAGGAGGAGGAGGAAGAGGAGAAGGAGGCACAGGCTTAATTCACACATATGCTTTCTGGACACATAGTACATTAGCACTCACACCCAAACACAACACCTTATCTGCACAGGAAGCCCACTCAAAAACACCTCACGTCTCACAATGCTGTTAAGTCAATGCTTACATGTACCCATCGACTTAAGCTTTGATATATTCTATGCATTCACTTGTGTGAGCTGAAAACAGTTGTCCGCACTTTGGCACTAAAATATACCGCATGATGGACAGACAACACAAACATACATACACCATTGTGCACTTACACCAACATAAAGAGACTCATACATGGATTGACAATTACTTTGATTGGAGGCACAATAGACAAAAAAGTAAACCAAATTAGGACCATCACTGTTACAGATTTAGGAACAAAATTCTCCATATAAAATATAGGTCTAATCTGAGGCAAGAAAAGAAAATGTTGACACATTGGCATTTCATGACAACCATAACACAAACAAACTAGAAAACCAAATGAATGCAATACCCTCTAGAAGTTGATAATAATGAAAATACAGTGAACTAAAACAATTGTTGGCATCTAAACAATCAAATAACAGTTAGAATGCTTATTTTTATTGCTTTTAATGCTTTTTTTATTAAAAGGTATGGCTCAACAAAAGTGCCCTGGGATGAATACACTAACAGAGTTTTAAAACCTTTTAATTGCACAGATAACATTGCACACCACATTCATGACCATGTACAATAGCAACACCAGGAGCAAGTCATGGTGCATCCATTTTCTCAATCATCCGTCAGGAATTCAATCATAATCATGGCCATTACTAGATGTTCTCCATAGAAGAGATGCAGTGTGAGAGAACCAGGGACATCATGCCAAAGGGCATGTGTGCTACACATCCAACAGGGTCATTGATGTTTTTAGAAGTAGACTTCAGGGTGGCATAACCACATGTCACTATTGTGTGAATTTGGTACAGTAATTAATTGTACATCTTTAACATGGAATGGTTTTTATATATATAATCCATCAAAAATAATATGTTTAGCACCATTAGCTGTGGTTGCACCACCGGACTTCTGCTACCAAAAACGACAATGACCCCAAAAAACCTCACAACTATCCTGCACTCAGATTCGTAAACGTTTTACTTGTTGTGCACGTGATGGGGTGTGTGAGTTGAGACATTCTGTAAAGCTGCGCTGCGGGACAGTGAGGCGCGTGCTCGACACAATGCATCATGGGCCGTGACAAGCCCAAGACAAGCTGGTTGGAGGAGGCAAACCATTACATGAAGACAGCTGTGCTGCAGCATTGCTCTCATGGTGACCATGTGTTTTTTCTGTTCTTAAAAGGTCAGTTCGAGAGTGCGTGTAGAACGCTGCTTGATTGAGAGACTACCGTGCAAACAGTGTGTGTAAAACAGTGTGTGTAGCAATTCATACATTCAAAAAGCTGTTTTAAAAAAAAACCTGAAACAAAACCACAATGTCAGACGTCTTACCTTGGTTCTCTCACTTCCTGTGTGATGAAAATCGTGTTAAAAAGCACAAAACAAAAAAAATTACACAGACATGTTCAAAAACTCACAACAAGCCACCTGGAAATCCCCAATGGCCCACCACACACACACGTACACACAAAACACCTGAAGCTCACGGGACCACCACCAACTGACCCAAAACACAGACAGACAGCGCACTCCCACCACCACCACCACCATACACGCACACATATTGCAGCAGAGGGACCACTTTGATGGGCCAATGGAGTCAACACATAAGGAGCATTATTATCATCATCTTAATCACCATCACCACGTAAACACTCAACACACAGCATGCAATGATTACAGGCAAGAGAGAAGCTGACAGAAAAAACAAAAACATAAAAAACAGGAAGCACAAGATATGTCCAATGGCGATGGAGTGATGACTCAGACTACAGTTACGAACCCTACTACGGCACATCTAAAAAAAGACTTACTCACACTTTCTCTCTCTCACACACGCACAAAATACACACACGCGCGCGCGCGCGCACAAACACGCACGCACGCACAAACACGCACGCACGCACAAGCACGCATGCACAAACACGCACACACACACACGCACGCACAAACGCGCACACACACACACACACACACACACACACACGCACACACGCACACACGCACACGCACACACGCACACACACACAGACACGGAGGAGTTGTGAAATGGCCACATGCATGGTTCAACTGCTGATGTGGATACGAGGGCCTTGCTTAACCATTCAAAATGCCTACGTAGGCAAACACTGCAAATGTGCTTAGAACCAACGACTAACATACACTGTTAGATTACAACATCATATGCAAGTTCATGCAACATGTTTGCTTTTTAAAACGTTGGTTCTGTTCTTCACATTTTACAGTGTGAGCTGGGTAGGGTCACTGTGCTTTTCTGTTTTGCCATTTTTCACAGCCTTCCCATTCTAGATGCATACTCTGCATTTGATAGCGTCAGTGTTGACATTTCGATCAACATATCAGAATCACGTTGGAATTTTGATGGGACCTTTTCAGACTCAACTTATCAGCCCAGAAAAAACTAGCAAGACGGGTTGATAGTTTAACACTTGGGGAAGGGAATTGAGC
Source organism: Engraulis encrasicolus (assembly GCF_034702125.1). Classification (NCBI taxonomy): domain Eukaryota; kingdom Metazoa; phylum Chordata; class Actinopteri; order Clupeiformes; family Engraulidae; genus Engraulis; species Engraulis encrasicolus. Next base: position 27,664,614 of record NC_085862.1, on the reverse strand, counting down.
CATCATTCATGATTCACAAAATGGTATAGCAAGCTCCATGCCCCAAAGTCATGCACAGAAAACATGACCATCAGTAACTAGTCAATGGGTTAAGTTGAAGAGTGACGCATGAACATGGCGAAAGGACTTACAGCCTCACAGTATGGGAGTACTGGAATGCACACACAATAACAACAGGGCAAGAACACACAAACAAACAAAATCCAAACAAACCCAGGAACAAACAAACAATCACATGCTAGGTTGAAACCTCCGGCCTGACAGCTGAGTAGTGATACTGCTGCTTCGTACGTGAGCAAACCGCACAGCCAGCCGTTGGCTTGGAACTATCCCCCCCAAAACAACCAACCCCCCTTTTACCGTTCAAACCCTAACACCCCTTCTCAACTTCTAACATTCAACGGCGTGGAGGGTCGCTCAGCTCTTGCTCAGCTGAGCTCCCTGATTTAAAGAAAAAATGTGGGCCTTTATTTTGTGATAGGACAGTGGAGGATGGACAGGAAGCAAGTGGGGAGAGAGACGGGGTAGGGGCCGGCAAAGGACCCATGCCAGAATCGAACCCGCTGATGGCAAAAAGCCATAGCTTGACTAATAGCAATAATTATGTTGTTAAAGGGGTATGCCACTATTTTGGGGCTTAATATAGTTAAAATCGTTGGCTGGGGTTTATAAAGGTGGTAAAGGGTCTTATTTTTCATGTTAAGCGTTGTCTTGCTTTAAGACAAGTTAAAAGAGGGAGCATGTCGCTAAGCTAGTGAAAGTCAATGGATCCGTGTAGCAGCATGCTACCCGGATCCATTGACTTTCACTAGCTTAGCGACATGTTCCCTCTTTCAACTTGTCTTTAAGCAAAACAACGGCTTACATGAAAAATAAGACACTTTACCACCTTTATAAACCCTGGCCAACGATTTAAGCCCCAAAATAGTGGCATACCCCTTTAAGTCGTGCGTGGAGATGTGGGGAGGCATGGAAAGGTGGCACCGGGAGGCCTGCTTGACAGGCAGGAGGAATGATGAGGAGGGTTGCCCTGAGCTGACCAGGACGGCCATTATTTTTGCAGGATTACTGCCACCATGCCAAAATGGTACAGGTATGTAATGAGGGAACTGGCTCGACTTGAGGGCTTCTACGTGCACGTCAGGGTTAATGGGAAAGAGGCAATGGATGAGGGGGTGAGACGGAAGAGAGGAAGCACTGAGAAGGTGGAGAAGAGGCCACAGGCCACAAGGTAACACTATCTATGCGGCTTGCATTCATAACACTGTGCAACCATTCATAATGGCTATAGTGTCTTCATGAAGCTTAATAATGGCTGAAATTAGTTTGAGAGACAGGTGAAGAAGGGCAATGAGAAGTCATGAGCCACCTACAGTCTCTCATTCTACTGTCCAACACCCTCAAACTTCTGGAAAAGAGGCCATATACTCTGCAAAGCAGGACAGAGGAGACCCAAAAGGATGCTTAGCAAGCCTGTCCATAAACTAGGAGATCCAAAAGGATCCTTAGCAGGTATGTCCTTAAACTTCCGACAAGAGAACTTATACTCTCAGGACAGAGGAGAGATCCAAAAGGATCTTTAGTAAGCCTGCCCTTAAACTGGGAGATCCTAAAGGATCTTTAGTAAGCCTGCCCTTTTGAGGCTGCATACAGAGCTTGGGCACACACAAACACGCTCACAGATAAAATAAAAATAAAATAAAATCAAAACCCAAGAGGCAGGTGTGCAACATGTGCACTGCACGCCCGCAGGTTGCTGAGGGATGGATAGTCCACAGGAACAGCTGGATTGCTTGACAATGTCCATTACGCACCCTTTTACACCCGAGAGTGGGGTCTCGCCAGAACAGCAATGCCAAACTCTCCCCAGTCTCTTACAGTAAATCTGGAGCCGAGAGCTGAGACCATCCACCATTTTAACCGCGTGGCACAAATGCTTTCATACCCGGTCACACTGTGTGCTTAGAGCAACAGACATGACACCACTTCTTAGTAGAGCTAGTCAATGTTTCCATTTCAGTTCAGTTAATCCTTTGTTATAACAGGCTGTCTTCTATCACTACAACTACACCTCTCAGATTGTCCAAAAAAAAATCCATGAATTACAACTGCATGACTCAGCATGAGGACTAGTTGGATCTACTTCAAAGGAATGTCTTCACACTTTCTAGACTTAACTTGCGCTCTCTCTGCACAATCTGTATCGGCCCACAAGTGAGGTGACACCTACAGACTTTCACTGGAACTGTATTGCAGAACACAGTGGGACGTGTTTCAACACTCTGAACTTCAAAGGACATGAATATATTTTTTTTAAATCCGTTCTGGCCTGGCAGTCTCCTCTGAGTGGTGTGTGTCATGATTTGTTGTCTAGTCGTGTGCAGTCCAGAGAGAGAGAGAGAGAGAGAAAAAAAGAAAAAGAGACGGGACCACCTTTAACAGGAAATACTTAAGACCCTAGACTATGTTATGAAAGAAAACATGGGTTTTTATGAGGTATCGATTGCATTTGCCAAGAGGTTATGGTGGAGTTCAAAACCAGCTCCTACAAGCCTCCATTTTTTCAAGCACAAAAAAACTATCAAGCGTTGATGGGTTATTTTACAAAACAGAGAATGGAGAGAGTAAGCCACAATGAGGTGTTTGTAGCGAAGAGGTGGAAGACAGGAAAAGAGCTGTATTTGCTCTAAGATATATATATATATATTGGCCTATTTTATTTTTTTTGCCTGACAGAAAGTCATGATTCACTGTGGCAGCAGCAAGAAGAAGAAGTGAAGAGGAGAGGAGAGAGAGAGAGCGAAATCATAAAAGGGGTGTAGTAACTGGACAGAAGAAGAGTATCACTGAGCTCAACTTACAGAGCTGAAGTCTGCAAAACCCAATGAGGACTCTCTAGAGGCTTTACTTGGTGCAGATGGAGCAAACGGATCTTTGCCACTAAAGGGATCCCCCCCGGGGACCCCCGCCACCGCCACCGCCGACGCCACCCCCTTTTTACTCTGAAAGGGGTCGCTGGCGTCAGAGCCGAAGGGCTGGAACGGGTCGCTCGGCTTGGCGGCATCCCCCGATCCAGGCAAGTTTACAGGAGTGCTTTTACCTGAAAAGGAGTTAAGGAGAGATAACACCTTGTTTCATTTCTCTAGTCCGGCCATCCTACCACCACCACTTCCTCCCTCCTCCTCCTCTCCTGCAGTTTCATGACACAAAGACCGGTTGAGTGGCATTACAAAAGAGGGGTGTGGATGGGATGCCACACTTGGTGACATGTTTACTACTGGATGGGGACACTTTAAAGTTCTATTTCTTCTATTCTGTGGGTCATATTTTCATACCAACAGGGACACAGCTGTATGAAATAGCAAAGGGGGAAACCCCCTTATGAGAGAGAGGACTTAGCCATTTCTCCTTTTTTGAGAGTGTGCTGTGAAATCATCTGGTAAAAAACAAAAAAAATGACATGACTTTATCCTTTTCACACTTAGGGCTGCATTCTTACCGTACCACTTTTGCATTCTTTGCCTTCTAACAAAGATGGTCAAACAAACAAACAGGTTTGTGAATAACCATTTTAGGTTTCACTAGCATCATTGATTGCGTTTGGGATACCAGAGGGATTTTTTTTCATAACACAAAAACTAAAGATAGAAGACAAATATACCTTCATTGTTGTCTTCAAGCAGATAAACATTGATACTAATATTGTTATGGTTACAGTAGATATTTAGCTTTAAACTAAAACAATGACCACAGAAACCTTCACATTTCTTTGAAAGAGAGAGAGAAAAAAACATTGACTAAAACTTGATTGAAATTACCAGGCTTTTACCCGACTACCATGATACAAACACATGTGATATGTGAATAATTGAGACTAAAACAAACTTTTAAAAATGGTTTATAAATGTTACTATCACTATCACAGAGAGGTTTTTCTGGTTGTTGTTTTTGGTACCTGAGGTGAGGTACACCACTGCAGCTTCATCCTGTTACCCACAGAGCATTTCACCTGAACGCCACTTGTGGTGCACCCAAACCCACATATGGGGTTAGCAGCGCTTCTATGACTGGCAAGCGCTAACCTCTTTTACAAACCCTAAAAAAATCATCCATAATTTAGGGACTGAACATCATGATTTATTTATAACTTTTATCTTTTTTAATTTATCTTGTCTTTATTACTTTCACCACTATTAATTACTTTTGTGTTCCCCAATGTATACATTTACATTTGAACCGTAAGGACTACATGTCATGTGGAACAAGTGTCATTGATGGTGGTTATGAGGGTTGGCACAATGCCCAATACAAGGCAAGCTTTCAAACCTCCACCTCAAATATCCCCACACAGATATTCACACTAGGGCTGTGCAATATATCAAATTGATATTGTGATATCAATATTGCTGTCAAAAAATATCAAATTTCATAATATCGAGGTGAAAACAATATTTTTTGTCATTTGTCTATCCTGGCAAAAGGTAAGTTACGCCAAGTGCAATACATTCCCCTTCACTTGAGCCATTGCGAGCCAAGAGCAGACTTGCTACCCAACACTCATGCAGAACACCGCTGTGTGTTTCTCTATGGGCCTCCACTCACAATGCTGAAGGGAGGGAAGATTGAGAATTGTTTAGCACAATTATTTGTCTATAAAGAAGAAATATCGTCTAAAAAAATCATAATATCAATATTGTCTGAAAAAATCATGACATTGATTTTTCTGATGATCGAGCAGCCCTAATTCACACATATTGCACTTAGCTGACGCTTTCATTTATTCAAAGCAACTTACAACTATTGTTTTTCAGGGTATTGGTTACAGTCCCTGGAGCAATGTGGGGTTAGGTGCCTTGCTCAAGGGCTCTTCAGCCATGGATGGAGATATAGAGAGAGGTCAGGGGGGATTTGAACCGGCAACCCTTAGATTGTAAGACCAACTCTCTAACCACTGGGCCACGGCTGTCCCGTGTCTCCCGTGGCCTTCCTGAAGAACTACAGGGCTGACTAACAAAATTAGACGAGCTACTTCTTTAGAAAGATGAGCTGTGGAATATATCACACACGATGCGATGCACTTGTCGCCTCTGTGTCTACGTGTATCGCTGTTCTCAAGAGAAGTGCGTGGGAACGCTTCGCTGGTTGTTGTTCCCCATGTGAAGGTGTTAACCACATTGGGCTAGTATTGGGTACATGCATATATACTATATATACCAGTCTTGATTCGCACCACACTAACATTCGAGCAATCAGTTCTGTTCTTTCAGTAAATGGCACTCGTAACCGCAAAAAGGCAGCTCCACCCTTGTGTGTTTTCACATCAGCGAAATTTTAAAAACATCCTCTCGTGCTCTCTGCACCACTTGAGGCTGGTGCAAATGCATGCAGAACTGACTGCAGGCATGGTCCCTACTAATGACAGTGGCAGTGGCAAAAACTACATTCACACAAGACAAGACAAGAAATGGGACAAACTTAGGAGAGGCAATGTTGACTATGACTTCAACTGCAACTCACACTGTATATGCTCTGAATTCTAAGTATTGCAAACTCTCTTTTAAGCTTTTTGTCTTCGATCACATCACTTCATGCCATAAAATAATGCAAAAATATAAATTACAAAAAAGTAACAAGAGGACCTAAAAAATAAAGGAAAAACACATTTACTGGACAGTAACAAAGAACACATCAGGACACTGGTGTTGAAAAAGCTACTTGCTTTCTCTCTCTGACACACTCTGACACACACACACACACACACACACACATACACTTATTCAGTGCATGCACGTGCGCATGCGCGCACACACACACACACACACACACACTTATTCAGCGCGCACGCACACACACACACACACACACACACACACACACACACACACACACACACACACACACACACACACACACACACACACACACACACACACACTTATTCAGTGCACGCGTCCGCACGCACACACATAACACACACATAACACACACACACACGACAAAGAGGAAGTGGGAAAGGGTGGGGAGCACATTAACACATCTGATCTTGCCAGTGCATGCTAACCACACATCATCTGTGCTGCACTATCACCACCTACACTGTCAACTAGGAGTCAGAGAGAGAGAGAGAGAGAGAGAGAGAGAGAGAGAGAGAGAGAGAGAGAGAGAGAGAGAGAGAGAGAGAGAGAGAGAGAGAGAGAGTTGACAATGACCCTACAACATTATGTCTTCATCTGCAGAACACCACGTCATAAATACAAAACACACTCACAAACTAATTTTTGCACATTCAATTTGCTCACACATGAAAATGCACTCCAACAACTGTCCAAATGCATGCATTTTTTTCTTCCATACAATTACACATTCAAGTTTCAATATTACAGTGGACTTGACTCTTAAAAAAAAAACATGATTTCACTGTGTGGTCTATGGGTTTGTGGTGGCTGGAAAGCTACCTGACCTGTTGCTGCTGTGGTCGCTGCTGTAAATGAGTCACACACACAAAAAAATACTTTATGTGCTGTAAAACTTCAGCACAGGGGCTCAACTCACATGCAATTATGTTAATGCAAAAGGAGTTTGATCTACAGAGATCAGACAACTGGTGCAGCAGCAGAGCCAGGAACCAACAGGGGAAGAAAAGGGAATTCCAGAACATTACAGAAAAGGGAATTCCAGAACATTACCATGATTTACTGAAATTGGAAAATGGCAATTCTCTGAGCTGCACTCTCTGGTAAGACTGTCTGTGTTACATGCCTGTCTGAGACCACCCGTACAATTCTGGACTCAACACACACAGATGCACAGACACAGAGACGCACAGACACAGACGCACACACACAGACGCACACACACACACACACACACACACACACACACACAGACACAGAGGCACACACACACACACACACACACACACACACAGAGGCACACACACACACACACACACACACACACACACACACACACACACACACACACACACACACACACACACACACACACACACACACACACACACAGACAAAGAAAAGGGTAAAGACATCACACGGTGGTGGCAGATTTGAAGAAAAGACAGAAAGACAGAAAGAAAGAAAAAAAAGCTGGACTTTGTGTTTCAGAAAAGCGCTCTTTTCTTTTCTGCACAACTCATCTTGCTGCTGCAAGGTTCCACTGTGTGATCAAAGGCCAAACACAAAGTTACCCGCCCAGCTCTCTGGCTTATCTTCTGCCCTCATTTCCTGTTTACCATGTGAAATGAGCAGCAAAATAAGCGGCAACTTGTTAAGAGGAGAGAATAGGGTTCTTTTTTTTTTAGGAAACTGCACTGAAGGAGGGAGTTGGGGCACCATAATGTAACATGCAGCATCATCGTCATCAGCTAAGTCTGTCCACTGCCTCTCCTCAGCAGAATGGCTGGGGGGGGGGGTTGGGGCGGAGAGTTTGATTGACGGCCTTGAGGGCCAGAGTGTTGACGCACAAAAAGAGAGAATAGTGTTCTTTTTTAGAGGAAGCTGCACTGAAGGAGTTGGGGCACCAAATGGAACATGCAGCATCATTGTCATCATCGTCACCCTCGTCACCCTCATCATCCTCCTCATCATCGACAGCTAAGTCCGTCCACTGCCTCTCCTCAGCAGTGTGGCAAAGGGGATGGAGAGTTTGACTTGATTGACGGCCTTGTGAGGGCCAGAGTGTTGACGGACAGCTCTCATGCGCATCATCATACCCATCATCATGAGTCCGACACATGTCATAATTCAATCTCTCGTTAGTCACTCACAACTGCCAGGGCTCAAACTCTGAACATTTCCAAAACAGGATATGGCTGAGAGCAGAAGGGTTGGTGGGTGTGGTGTGGTGGAAAGTGTGTGTGTGTGTGTGTGTGTGTGTGTGTGTGTGTGTGTGTGTGTGTGTGTGTGTGTGTGTGTGTGTGTGTGTGTGTGTGTGTGTGTGTGTGTGTGTGTGTGTCTTTCAAATGGACATTAGTGTGTGTGTGTGTGTGTGTGTGTGTGTGTGTGTGTGTGTGTGTGTGTGTGTGTGTGTGTGTGTGTGTGTGTGTGTGTGTGTGTGTGTGTGCTGCTTGATACTAAAATAAAACAGAGCGAGAGGTCATGGAAACAAACACATTGCCAAGTACATATTATGTACTGTAATAGAACAATAAAAAAGGTACAAAACAGATTCACGACTTCCTTTTGCATTGAAAACTGCATTAACAAGTCGTTTTTTTTTTTTTAAGGGATTCGGCACACAAATTCATGTGGACGTACCACTGGGAGGTTTAGGTCGAGGCGGTACACCTTTCTTGGGCGGGAGTGCTGGGGTGTCCTGCTTTCTGCTGAAGGGATCCTCTGCAAAGCCCTAAAGCAACAAGAAGGTGCAACGCATGTTGATGAGAGAGAGCTGTGTGCGCAACAAAACAGCTTGGTGTGGTGTGAAAGAAAGAAAGAAACTGAAAGAAACTACCTACATACAACAGACATATACACAAACTGCCGCCCTCTTTTTCAGGTGAAGATATAGATAATTAAAGGTGAACTGTGTAATATTCTTAGTAGTTAATTTCCAGAATTCATGTTGCCCATTCACAAATGTAACCTTTTTTAAAGAAATACTAACCACCACCATCAAATTCCAAGTATTCAATATGACTGGGAAAATTGCACTTTTCATACATGAAAAGGGGATCTTCTCCATGGTCAGCCATTTTGAATGTCCAAACATAGGCATTTTTAGCTGCAAAACTTACTGTACTTAGGTCATTCTAGTAAATACTAGTTTATTACTTAGTAGATATTCATGAAAATATCAAATTTGGCAATAGGCAGCACAATTTCAATGAGAAGGATAGTTGCAATACCCATTCTGGCCGCAAAAACACAGTGCAACGGTAACGCTTTAGAATAAGGTTCTTCTAGTAAGTGTTTATAATCACTAGTAAACAGGTAGTAATACCCTTACAAGTGCCCAATAACATGCTTATTAACTTTGTTAGCATGCTTATTAACGTTGTTAACATCTGATGAGTAACTTTATTTGAGTAAAAGCATGAAAATCGGTACACTGGTGGCAGCCATCTTGAAAATGTAGGTTTCGCGGCGCCTCCATATCTAGTATTAGTCAGCATATCAAGATGGATATGTGTACCGATGTAAATAATAAGACTAAAAAAAATAAACCACTATATACACGTAATAAGCAGCTTATAAGATGTTAACAAAGTTAATAAGCATGTTATTGGGCACTTGTAAGGGTATTACTACCTGCTCACTAGTGACTATAAACGCTTATTAGAAGAACCTTATTCTAAAGCGATACCAGTGCACTTTTAAGCGATAAGTGAGATAAGTGAGAGTAAGTGAGAGAGCATGTAAGAGTGAGCAGTACCACAAACCAAACTTCACCCCAAAGATAATAAAACCAAAAGCCAAACCAACTCCACTTCCTAGTTCTACTGAGGTCAAGACACATTGGTTCTCCCTGTGGTTGAATATGGTTCATCACTAACAGTGTTCCATTCAGTATACCATTCTGTCACCAGAAGCAATTTTGGGTTAATTTATAAGTATCTTGCTCAGGGACACAGGAGTGGGGCTCGAACCTGCAACCTTCTGGTTGCCAAACATGTTCCTCTACCACCTGAGCCACCACCGCTCAAACACGAGAACATGTGAAAATAAAATCTTGCCCTGCAGACACCATGAATATCATGGCTGACAACCTCTATGGGAGACCATGACTCAGAACAGCTTATGCTTACCTTGGACTTCCAATGTTTCAAATGCATTTCTTGATATTCAATACCATGTTTATATTAAATTAAAAAAATAGATACAAAGTATTTTTTTTTTTTTTTTTTTTTTGGGTTTGGTCTTACGGACCTTACCTTTGACCTTAACCCCTTAAGACACGGCTTTATACATTTGTTGTTACCAGTATGGTAATGACCAAGTCGTGGTGCATTACTAAAGGGCCTGTGTTGTGTCATAGTATTGTAGTGCTGTGATAGTTACACACAGCACTGCAGATGTGATGAACATGAAGGCAGACATGTTCTACCGGAGGGACTAAACTCAGAGGGCCTGCACTTGCCTTTGACATTTGGCTGAAGTCTGCAAATCCTCCTGGACTACCGCCGCTGCTGCCTCCACTGCCTCCGCTGCCACCAAACGAACTGCTTCCAAAAGGGTCCAGTGTCCCAAAGAGATCTGAGGGGATCCAATCCAAACACACAAGTCGGTTACACTTTCACACTATTTTAATGGTTCACTATTACAATGGATCTACCACATTAGCTACAGTGAAAATATAACCAGTGTGACAATATTCAATACCATGTAATACCAGTGTAACACCATGTATCAATTTTGTACTTTGGTACATGGTATTGCACTGGTATTAGATGGTACGAAATACTGGTACACTGGTTATTAAACTGTTCTACCAAATGTGGTAGATCCACTGTACACACTGTTACCCACAAGTCTTATTCAGGGCATTTTTGGAAAATTTCTTTGAATAAGAATTTAGGAGCACTGTGAAATTGTTAACACACAGACAAAAAGGGTCTAGAGAGAAGGCTACGCCTTTTTCCCCACACACATAGGCGTAGGCCTACATGAGGGGTGCTGGTCACAGGGCCAGTTTTTCAAAATTCCTTCCAGTAAAAGGGCTGAACAACATATTACACATGTATGACTATATTCACATTCATTACACATTCATTTCTATATGCAGCCCGATGTATCCTCTGCATGGTCAATGAAGGTCTGTCGCCTAACATACAACTGTAAAACAAAGCCAGGGGAGTGTCAGTAAACTCATCCCAACTGTCCTTTCTCTGAAGGTTTTTGATTGCTCCCAAACCCAAGTTAACTACAACAACTTGACTAGGCTTTTGATCCCTCTGTCTTTCAAGCACTCATTGTTTTCCCTATCCATCATTTGCATTGACGTCACAATATTACGTAATCGATTTTGCTGGACGGCAGAAGTACACATTCGTACATAGGAATTGTATGCAGACGAAGACAACTTTGACCATAAAATACCAAAGAAACACGTAGTTCTTGTATTTTTTTTAAACGGGATATGTACCTGGCGTTATCAGGCTAGGTTGGCCACGGTGGATGTGTTCAAATCATAGATTTATTCAAATGTATTCTGCTCCACTAGATGGCATAACCGGGACGGGCGGTACGAGAAACTGGGAGAAGAAGAGAAAGTTGTTGCTTGCTTCCAGCCATGAACTTACTCTGCCTGCGATATATTTTTTTATCCAGTGTTTATTTTCTTCAGTAAAGTTGTGAACTTAAACCAAACCTCTGCATTGGCAAAATAAGCACATTTATGCACCGTTTCTTCATTGGTGGCTGGGCACCGCGGATGGATCCTTTTTTTCGTGGCATGGCACAGGTAAGATAATGCTGCTAACCTAACTTACTAGGCTACAAGACGCACGGTACATTTTGTGTCAGGCATTTCGCAAAGTGGTGTTTTGAATAGCATATCTTTTCATCTCAGATGTATCTTGTAGGTTAACTTGAATTCTCTCGCTTCGTTTCATCCAAGTGGATTTCATTGTTGTTTCAGCCACGTCTGCACAATGTAGGCAAATATGAAATATAATTCTATATCTTATCTTCTGTTTACATATCCAATATGTTCATTTGTACTGTATTATTATTGACCACTTATGTTACCAGTCCATCACTGCTACCTGTCCTGTCTTGCACTTTCTGTCTGTCTGTAATTGTCAGTCCTGTCCTGGCATGGTAGAGAGAAAACGTCGTTTCCCTTGTATGACCATAAGTGACAATAAAAGCTGACTTGACATACTTCAATGTTTCAAATCGGTGTTGCATTACATTGCACATGTAGAAACACATAGGACAGAATGTCGGTTACATACTTTGATTAAATAATTTTGATTTGAATTGATTAAATAAATCATTTGTAAAGATGACCTTCACAAGAGAAAGAAAAGCACAACAAACCTGTTATTTATCTTTTATTGTTTTTATTGTTTAGTAATTGCAGGTTCATCAGTCAGGTGGTCAGCACCCAAACTAAAACCATGCGTCATGGTGGCCAGGAATTGCATCCCAGCAGCACAGGTAAATACATGACTAGTAAGTTGGGATGAGTGTTATTTTCTGACATTTTACATCACATTTTAATTCAGACAATATTGCCAAGGGAGTTAATTATTCAGTACTGTACCAGTACATTACAATGCATGGCTAGATTCATTTAAATAGCATGTTTGTCTTTTCTTTTTTTCTAATTAGATGGGGGAGCCAACATGAAGAGGTGTCCAGAGAGGCTTCTTCCTCTTTGGCTTTGCAGCAGCACCAGGACCTCACCATCAGTGATGCTGTTCATCCATCGGGCCTACCCTTACATTCCTCCCCTGATGCACTGATCACCTGTACCAGTTGTTGGAGTTTTCAGAAGGGCTCTAAATTAAAAAAAAATTATTCACTAGTAGCCAAAATGGCTAGTATGTTAATCTCCAAACATACCGGTACATTAAATAATGGGTCAAAGTGCCAAGTATGTTTTCTTTTCTACCAGCAAAACTTAATTTTCCCCAGCATTTGGCTGGTGAGCCCTGGTTGTCATTGATGGTGAGTAGCTGTGATAATAAATAACTGAAATGATGAAGTCCATCCAGACATGTCTTGCTTTGCTTATTTTATTGTATTAATACAACAACGTAGAACATTTTCTGTGAAAGCCCAACTGGGAAACTCCAACTCCCATTGACATTGTGACACAGCACACAAGTGTTCACTGCACGAAATTGCATTTATGCTTCACCCGTGCAAGGGGGCAGCCCCCAATAGCGCCCCAAGGGAGCAGTGTGGCGGTACCATGCTCAGGGTATGTCAGTCATGGAGGAGGATGGGGGAGAGCACTGATTACTTAACTCCCCCCACCAACCTGGTGGGTCGGGAGTCCAACCGGCAACCTTTGGGATACAAGGCTGACACTCTAACCACTTACCCATGACCGCCTGTCAATCTTCAGTCTAGTCTAACTAATTATATTGTCTCCACTAAATGTATATCTCAGGTGACATGGGTATACTGGTATGGGGATAGTGCTGTATGTAAATAATATTAACCCATTTCAGCCGGCACCAAAATGCCAGCTAATTGCCTATGCCCCTTTTAAGAAAGGTGTCCTCATCCTATAAAAAAAAACCCAAATAACTAAATAAGTCTCTGAAGCACATACAGACATGATATGAGTTTTAAAAGCTAAGACCATCCTCTTGCATTAGAACATGTTAATTCAGCTCTAACATACCCACATTTTTAATCTAAAAAAAATCTAATATGTCATGCCTGAATGCTGTGTCGCTCCAGGCACCTAGGTCAATACAACGTGTACACAGCATCCAGCATCAATGGGTTGACTATTACAGGCCTAGTTCAGATAACCATTTATTAATATAAATAAGTACTTGCACGTCTAATGTACATGTCCAGCCCAGAATATCCCCTCCCATCACCTACATAACCTTGAAATGTATTTGTACTTTGTGTCTAAAAATAAAGTCTTTGACCCATTGAATGAACTGATTACTACATTTAGTTGGTGTGATTAAGAGGTTGAAATCGGCTAAACTTGGCTTGGTGTGCTGGACCTGGCTCTCCATACATCCAATCTGTCATGACATCAGATCATCGCTCTTCTCATCTGGAGAAACAGAAAGATAACACTTAGCTGACACTTATCCAAAGCAACTTCGTTACTCACAGTGAATTGTCCCTGCAGCATGGGGCTTGGTGCCTAGCTCATAGGCCTACTTCAGCCTGGATGGGAGGTGAAGGGAGAGGTGTAGGATGGGATTTGAACCTGCAACCCTCCAATCGTAATACCACTTCCCAAACCAAGCCTCTGATGTGTGTGACTGATTTCAGAGGGCAGACAATTTGGATGACAACACAACAAAGTGGTGGACTTCATATTAACAACATCGACACTGGTGGGCCTATGCAATGTCTTATAAATAGGCCAGCATGGATAAGGTGATTGGCATTTCATGACAGCATCATGCTGGAGAGTAGGCCTACTACTTGGGAAATCAGCGCTAGAGATGTACACATGGTTTATTTTTACATTTGAACCTTAACAGTATGAACGTCATAGCCTTGCTATTTCACCAAGAGCTTTATGAATTCCGTGTTTAATGTTACAGCCTGCAATATCTTAGCATACGTCCATCATCATAGCGTAATGATGCTGATAATTAACGTTAATCATGGAAAGCATCTTACATTGACCTCACAGAAAAAGCCACTGAAATTGCACATTAGACTTAAATTAACTAGCGTTCACGAATTAAGAGACAAATGATGATACAAAGGATGGCAAATGAGAAACTTACCGTGGTGCTCATCCAGCTACTTGAGTAGGCTAGTTTGATGGTTTTCCAGTTGGTTGCCGCGATTCACCTCAGCTTTCTCGTTTTATTTTGAGATCCAGTGAAAAGTCACGCCTGGGTTGTAACCCTATCTGTTTTTGTAACAAACAGCACAATGGGTGTTCACGGTGTTTAGTTTATCGGCGATCTAAGTTACGTTATGAGTTACTAAACGTTGCGAGTCCCATAGGAATCCATTCATCAATGCGGCACTCTTGCCGTCCAGTAGCCGTCCACTAGAACGTTTGACGTCACATGCAAATCATGGATAGGATGTATTCACTCCAGGACGAAATACTCAAATAGTTAAAAAAAAAAAAAAAAAGAAATCGGGTTTTTTTTAAACAATTTTTTTAAATCACATTTTCGAAAAATATGGCAGCCAAATTTAAACTATGGCGGTGCGCCATAGTTTACTCAATGTATGGGAAACACTGATGTCCCCATTTGTCTATATGCATACGGGAAGCTACCGTAGCTACAGTACACGCTCAATCGTTAATTTGTTTAGAAATCTTTTTGTAGGAGTCTTTTGAATGCCCTTAAGTTCTGAGAAGTCATAGTAGAAGCACGCAACCAATCTACACATGATCTCCTGTGTCCCAATCAGTAGTTCTCAACTACCTCTGACTTCAAGCACCAGGACTAACAACAACCTTCGCATACAGTATAGGCAGCAATGCACCTTTTCAGTTTGTGCAGTTCCTCTCACTTTGAGACAAAGTTTATGATTAATTAAGTGTATATTTGACTGCAAGAAATCCAATAATTATTAGCAAATACTAGTAGTGGGGTCGTAATAGGGTCAGTCATTTCAAATTGGTGTTAAAGTTTGGTTTTCACTTCCAAGTTGAAGTTTTGGGTCTATAGAACAATTTGAGTTCGAGTGTCAAACACACAGATAACAAAATGGCCTGCAGGGGGCGCTCTAAAATATATAAACTGCTATAACTTTTGATTAGTTAAACCAAATTTAACATATGAAGTATGTATGGATTCAGCATGAAGAGGAGAAACCGGTGAGCTAAGTATTTGGTTACCAGATTAAAGACACACTGTGTAAAAAACGAACTTTTAGCCAATGGACAGCTAAATTCGGGCTTTTTTAAGATAAAGGGTGGAAATGCCCTCAAAGTTGCAATGAAACATAATTTATTGTTACAAGTTATTGTAAACAAAGCCTGGGTTATCACTTAACTTGATTTGTTCAGAATATCCCTGAAACACACAGATACTAATATGATACATATACACAAATATGGCAGCATATAGCCTAAGTTATGTGATATTTAGCACCCAACTTGCAACTTTGAGTGTATGAATTTAGGAACATGAGTACCAGCTTTTTGTTCCAATCAATCCATAATTTTATTCACAACTTAAAAACTTAATATCTGGAAGAAAGTAAATCAATAATAATAATAATAATAATAATAATAATAATAATAATAATAATAATAATAATAAATACTATGGGGAGCATCATTTTTTCCTGCATTCAAAAAGCAAATAGAAGACCATAGGGATAACATTTATTCCAATACTCCACTCTACAATAACTATGACAGAGAACAGAACAAAAACAGTCAGTGGTCAGTCTTAGAAATTGTATGTGCACTTGCACAGACGTGTGCACTTTAACTCTGCCTTCATGCACTTGCACCGAGATCTGGCAGGTCTATTTGTACAAGTACTAGTACAGCTGCACTTCACCTCTAGTTGGAATACATCTTTGGCAACTGCATCTTTGGTAGTGTAGTCCAAATCTGGGAACTGTTCATTTGTTACCAGATTGGCAGGCATTTCTGGCAAATGCAGATGATGATGTTTTCATTCCTGTCAGCTGTAACAAATGGACAGTTCCCAGATGACAGAGATGTCCTCATAACAGCAGATGATTGTGTCTACCATGTATGAAATACTCCAATAGTATTATTTAGTATGCTTGCCAAATGCCTCTGCTTGCCGCCAGCAAGCAGACTAATTGTT
The DNA here is from genome assembly GCF_034702125.1 of Engraulis encrasicolus. NCBI lineage: Eukaryota > Metazoa > Chordata > Actinopteri > Clupeiformes > Engraulidae > Engraulis > Engraulis encrasicolus. Next base: position 27,648,185 of record NC_085862.1, on the reverse strand, counting down.
CTCCAACAGTTTATTTAGTATGTTTGCGGGAAAGCATACCAATTGTTCATCAACAGTTTATTACTATTCTACATTTTTCCATTCACCTCGGCCTATGGGAATTCACTAGTAGACCGGCTTTGAATCGTTGCAGCGTTCGATATAGATACACGGTTCGAGTCCCAAATTGAACGGCTCGAAAAGGGCTCAGGGTGGTGTATTTTTTGCTGGCCTACCCCCTTCCATTCTTTCACCAGACTTGTTTTTCCTCAGTTTTCTCTCTGTTTCCCCCTCATTGAAATGAAATGGTAGAATGGTCAAGATGATGATGTCACAAACTGTGGCAGTTACAGTGAGAGGCGACCTGTCCTAGGGTTTTTAATTAGGTATCAACTAGGTAAAGGCATTGTCAGAGAGGTCTTGGCTCTGAATACAAACTGTGTGAAGATCATAAGCCAACTCGTAAAAATGTTTCAGAGAGAGCAGTTTTGAAATCCCTATGATGTGACCCCATTCACTTACGATAAAAAAATGTGTGAACAGCTCAGCGCCTGAATATGTCCATTTTTTGACTGAACCATTTGGCCTAGAAAAGTGATCTCAGCTTTGACATGAAGAGCAGGGTTGTACCATTTGTGTGTCAATATCACCTGACAACTTGCAAAACTTTTGGAGATATGAGAGTGTAAAAATAAGGCTGCATTGACCGCCAAATTGTCACCTTTAGAATCTTCATTCATAAACACACACCAAGGAGGTCTACATTACTTACTGTATCATTGACACACACACATGCAGCCATGTAGAACTTTAGACCTCTGCTGTCACCTGGGCAACCATGGCCTAATATGCTGCTGTGGCCACTCTATACAGTAAGTGGCAGTGGCCTACTGGGTAGGGTGTTGGTCTGTCAGAGGGTTGCAGGTTCGAATCCCACCCTTACCTCTCCCTACCCACCCATTGCTGAAAGGCACCTGAAGCATCTCCACACACACACACACACACACACACACACACACACACACACACACACACACACACACACACACACACACACACACACACACACACACACACACACACACACACACACACACACACACACACACACACACACACACAGACCTCTATCTCTTTTGTGTGTGTATACAACAGCTGTGTGTGTGTGTGTGCAGAAGCCGCAAGCATACTAATAGCATTGTCTCTCCGGAAAGTCTTTTTATTATTATTATTATTATTATTATTATTATTATTATTATTATTATTATTATTATTATTATTATTATTGATTTATTTTCTTCCAGATATAACGTTTTTTTGTGATTTTATGTGTGAATAGAATATGGCTTGATTGAAAAAAAGTTGATACTCATGATCCTAAATTCATAAACTCAAAGTTGCAAGTTGGGTCCTAAATATCACATAGGCTTTATGCAGCCCTATTCATAGGTATCTTTGTGCTTCAGGGATATTCTGAAAAAATCAAGTTGAATGATATCCCAGGCTTTATTTACAATAACTTGTAACAATAAATGATGTTTCATTGCAACTTGGAGGGCATTTCCACCCTTTATCTTAAAAAAACCCTGAATTTTGCTGTCCATGGGCTAAAAGTGTGTTTATGACATAGTATGTCTTTAATCCGGTAACCAAATACTTAGCTCACCAGCTCCTCCTCTTAATGCTGAATCCAATGGCATGCCTCATATGTTAAATTTGGTTAAACTAATAAAAAGTTATAGCAGTTTATATATTTTAGAGCGCCCCCCGCAGGCCATTTTTTTATCTGTGTGTTTGACACTCGAACCCAAATTGTTCTATAGACCCTAAACTTCAACTTGGAAGTGAAAACCAAACTTTAACACCAATTTGAAATGACTGAGAAAAATTGCACATGCCTACGACCCCACTATATATTACTGTACTGACGGGATAATAAAATAAAAAGAAATAGATTGGACTGTAAAAGGAGTGCAACACACAGTTATCTCCCACATGACATCACTAAACGCTGATAGGAGTTGAAGGGGGTACCTGGGCCTGGGCCTTTTAACTTGGGGCTGGTAGACGTGAAGGGATCGTTACTTGTGAACTGGCATGGTGCCTGTGGAGATAAAGCAAACAAGCAGAAACGTCAAGTCATGGAACACTTCACACAGTAAAAATCATCTTCATCTGATAAGCAACAAGAGATCACACCACAACACAATGGGGAGGAGAATTCATCTGTACCTTTGAAGGAAGTGTTGCGCTTTTGCTGAACGGATCGGGAGCTCCAAAAGGATCGACCTTGACGGGCTTCTTGAAGAAGTCCTCTGATGTAGTCTTGAAGGGATCACTCTCTTTGAAAGGGTCTCCCCCAAATGGATCTAAAAGAGGAAAGAGGCTCGTTTTCAATATTAATCCTAACTCAACAGCCCTCGAAATAGACTACTATAGACACTAGACACTATACTGCCCTACACCGTGCAAAGCTTAGTAACTACACCAACATTGAAACGGCCTTGGTATTAGGTTGGAAAAGGTTAATGCAAATTTGACAGCAATATGTATCCCTGAAATGGGACACATTTGGACCACAAGGCTATGTCACAAGATAAAGGAAGTGTTGTGTGTTAAACTCAGTTTTGACAAAGTATGTAGTTACTGCTAGGGATGGCGAAAATTGAAAAAACTCTTAACCGGCTACTGAGACTCATTAACCGGTGGTTAACCGGTGGTTAGGTTAACCAGTAATCTTAAATTATACAACGTTCGTGTTTTTTTTTCACATAAGCCTCTTTTTTTTGCTGTGCAGACAGGACCTGCCATGTCCAGCCAATGTTGCCAGATGGAAAATGCTGAATTATCGTACTAAAACCTCAAAATTATCGTTTTTTTGGGGGGGCTTTTTGGGAGGAAATTATCATTATAATTATTATTATTATTACAACCGGTTAACCGGTGGCAGAAAATTTTAACCGGTTAAAGTTGATCCGGTCGACTATCGGTTAACCGGTTACTGGTTAACATCCCTAGTTACTGCACTTTGCCTTTGCAGGGCAGTATATGCACAGTAGAACCTACATTACGCGGCGGTAAGCTATATACTGACACAGCAAGAAGTGAGAGTGCATAAAATATGAAGTATTCTGTGGCTCAACATGTTAATGTAATGCAAATGTGTACCTCACAATAGATCTTTAATGAGACAATACACGATGGCCTAGGACAGTAGAACTGTGATAAACATTATAACAATAGTCACCACCTCTCACTTCTGCAGAGAACTACTAACTTTACTCAGATGTTTGTTTTTAAAAAGGTGTAGTTTTTGATCATCAGTTCCACAACATCCTCATTCTGGAGGTTGTGGGGGAACTGAAATCACCAATATTACAAAGGGGGAAGTTGATTGCTGGAGTTAGTAAAGCCTTTGCTGCATCAGGTCATCTCCAGTGCATGTCATAGTGCAAACACAGTCATGCTGAAGACATTGGAACATACAAGACAATTGTAAAGTGGAGGAGACGCGCCCACACTATCGCCTAGTGATTAACCCAGTTTTTAACTGGGAGCTGAATCCCACATAAAACTTAGATAAGAGAATGAAGCAAAGAACAGCACTCTTCAGATTTTTCTTTCTTTATTCGCCCACGAACGTTTCAGGCAAAAGCCCTTCTGCCGAGTGTAATTATCTCCATTACACGCTGAAGAAGGGCTCTGCCCAAAACGTTCGTTGGCGAATAAAGAAAGAAAAATCTGAAGAGTGCTGTCCTTCGATTCATTCCCTAACATACAAGACAAAACAGAACAAAACATGTATTCCAAATCCGGAGGCAGCTGATTGAAGAGCGTTTGTGAATAATTTGCACACAAATACCTGTGGTGGTGGTGGGTGGCTGTTTTGCAAAGGGATCGTTCTGGAAAGGGTCTCCTGCCCAACGACAAGGCCAGCCAGAAAAAGCAGGAGAAGAGAAAGAGAGAGAGAGAGAGAGAGAGAGAGAGAGAGAGAGAGAGAGAGAGAGAGAGAGAGAGAGAAGGTATCAACGGGCATGCCAGAAGACAAAGGGAAAAAGCTGGATTCCAAAGGAGAAACCAAAGCCATTTGGGGAAAATAGATATTCATATCTTTAACGTTCTGTGTTGAAGGGGGCTTGCTGCCAAGTGGCTACAGAATCCAAGTCAACTCATGCAAGTATGGAAAAGGGAAAGGGTCAAAAGACAAAACCGCATAGGACAGCACTAACGCATGGCTGAGGTCTACATACACATCAGACGAGCGTATCCCTGGACAGCTCTTGTGATTTTAGCAGATGGGGGGATTAAGAGCCGTGAGAAGAGCTAAGCAGAAGAGAAAGACAGGCAGAGAGGTAGAGTGTTGACCAGACACAATAGGAGATATGAATGGTAGAAATGCATTAGAGAGATTGAGAGAGAGAGAGAGAGAGAGAGATAGGGAGAGAGAGAGAGAGATAGGGAGAGAGAGAGAGAGAGATGAGCGGGAGAGAAAGAAAAATAAAGGATGGAGGAATGGAAGATAGACAAAGGGCGGAAGAGCGATGGGTAAAGGTGCTGCACCTTTGAATGGATCTGTTTTGAAGGGATCTTCTGAGTGGAAGGGGTCAGTGTTCATCTCCTGGGGGGTGCTATTGAACACAGATGTCTTCACCTTGAAGGGGTCCTCCTACAAAAAGAAAAGAGTAAGAAAGAGAGAGAGAGAGAGAGAGAGAGAGAGAGAGAGAGAGAGAGAGAGAGAGAGAGAGAGAGAGAGAGAGAGGCAGGGGCCATCTGTTAAGCGCTAGAGCAGAGACCCTCACAGTTTATTTACATTCATTTGTTACAATTTGCCTTCCAGGAAAGCGTTTACCGGAAAACAGTTTTGCCTTCATTCATTTCGCCTGTTCATTCAGCCCCGCTATCGAAGCTGACAAACAAGCAAGTCGGCCTGCCTGCCTGCCTTGCCGTCGAAAACAAAATATTTTGGCAGAAAATTGTTCCGACAATGGGCCACTTCAGTCGACAACGATGCCGCTAGCGGCCCAGGTCCAGAGGGGAAACTGCGGCAGGAATGTGTCCGTCTGAGGGAAGAAACGCAAACTGAACCGAGGCGAGCCCCCCGTCCCCCACCTTTCTCGGGGTTGGGTTTCAGTTTAATAACGTGCGGGGCAATTTTCATTCTCTTGCAATTTGCAGTTCGCAGTCTGAGTCTGAGTAGGGGCCCATTAGACTCAGCTGGACCAAATGAAAAGGTCCGCTCAATAAGAAACAGCCTCGGCCAATCTCTCTGGGTGTCAGGTGTCCTTCCACTCCTCCTCCTCCTCCCCCCTTTCTCTCTCGCTCTCTCTCTCCCTCCATCCCTCCTTAAAACGGGCCTTCACATGCCAACCAGGCGGCCTTCGCTGTGAAAACGTTGCGTGTTGCGTTTCATTAAAAGACGCCCCGTCACATTACACAATGAAGAAACCCCAGGCCCTAATCCCGGCTCGCTTGCCCATGACACAACTCTGCCGTGAAGTGAAATGAAATTCCAGGGCACGAATGAGTGGCGAGCGGAATCCTCTGGAAACGCAACTGGTAATGAAGACTGGAATAATAAAAACACGGGGCAAGATTAAGTAACCCACTGCCTTGCAGGGCCGGGCTAAGATGGTCCTGGGGCCCCTAGGCTACAGGTTGCTGTGGGGGCCCCCCTTGAAGGTAAATTTCGCTACAAATGTACATAGGCAGTGTCATAATTACAAGCTAGGAAAGTAAGGGTAAGCATGTCTACCAAGTGTACTCAACATGATGGATGAATTTTTCAATATTGCGTCTTATTATCACAATTCTGCATTTTCCCACTTTTGGCCAGTGAGGGGCCCCCTGGCAAGTGGGGGCCCCTAGGCTGCAACCATATCTAGCCTGTGCGTTAATCCGGCCCTGACTGCCAGAGTCTAATGATCCGCACGTTATGTTAGTTGTACAAGATATGCTGGAAAGAGAACGGAAAGATCACAATCCCTGTGGTAATTGCCCACAAGGCTAACCTTAAGCAGTGCAGGTCTAAAAAAAATGGAGCGAATTAAAAAATGAGGGCAATAATACCAGTGCTGGAAAAGGCTTTACATAAATATCCTGATAATCTTCTCACTTCATTCTGAAGATCTCGACAGCTGAGACCAATTTTACCCTCACAGGTGAACTTCATGCCGTTTTGACAGGAGGCTCAATGCATGGCATGCAATACGTACGCCACTTCTGGAACTTATTAATGTATGTAAGATTCCTACACTTCTGGTTTTGACATTTTTCATTCTAAACACATGAACCTCCTTCAAAAACAGCCAGCGGAACGTCAACAACCAGACCGTCGCTCCTTTCCTTCTCTTTGCCGTATCTGTGGCATCGTAGTAATGAAACTATACAACCTTGCAGATCAGCACCAGTTAAACAACATGTTGCTAAAGTTACGGTGTAAGTGGATCAACGCAGGCTGTACGCTTAAACTTCACGCTACGGTGTTGTGACCGCAGTGCCCTTTTGTCCTTCCTCCATCTTCTGCTTGAAAGGATGTGACACGTATTGGGGCACAGAGGTCACCGCTGGTGCACGCTGCGTCCTACGCAACCGCCCGATACTATACTCTCCCCACGTGTAGCTCGCTTTGACAGGGTGCAGGCTGCTGGGTAGCGCAGCACAGCTGGGGGTTTCGGGCATCGATATGGTATACTGGTGGCTAGCGAACAACACCGGTTGGTTACTTACTGCCAGTGCTTTACTGTAAACTACAGAAACCAGAGAAACTAGGTGTGGAGGGGCAGGGAACTGGGGGCAAAGGTATCAGCTCATGGGCGAAGTTCAGGTATTAGTCATCCACAGCCAGCGTTCACCCCAGGTAAAGTCAATAAAAAAAATAAAAAAATGCAACAGACATGTTGCAACATACTGGTGCATATCTGCACCCTTGGTTAATGCAAACACACATCCATGGTAGAGGTTGGGCACAGATAGAATGCCTCAGAGCAATCATAGTTTGTCATCTCCATCATTGCAGTCATTCAAATACGTGTGCATGCAACAGCAGACTACAACAGACAAGTCTCTCCCAAGGACAGATAATAACAAAGACTTGGCACTCCACCAGCTGCAGTCAAAGGAAAAAGCATAGAGGTAGAAAATAACACCAGAGAGGACACAGCAATATGCGACAGCACTGGGAAATGGCAGATGGAGCTACCCAACTTCCGTAGGTAGTGTAGGTACCTTCAGGCAATGCAAGTCAATGGAGAACACGCCCACCCCTGTCAAAAAATTGACTAAAACTGTGTGAATATGAAGTAACACATTAATCAAAGACCAGATTTGAAATGTCAGGCTAAATATCTACTTAAATCCTATGAGTCGATAAAATACATTTAAAAATCAAATAATATATTTTATGAACATAGTTAGCAACACACTTCAACTATTGTCCTTGTATAGTGTGTTGATGGACATTTTCACATGATTAAGCCATTTTTGACAGAGGTGAGCCTCGTTCTCCGTTAATTTCCATTTCTCTGATCTACCTACAGATAATGGCCGCTACAGATTGCCGTAAAAAGGGGGGCGGGGTCATCTCTAGTGTTATTTTCTACCTCTATGGGAAAAAGTTTGTACACCCTTTGAAATTTGTAACATTTCTGTCAAAATTGGTCATAAAACATGGTCTGATCTTACCGGAAATCACAGAGAAAACACCTACTGAATGCAAGGGTAGACTGGTACTTACTTATGCCTTGCTGTCCTGTGAATGTTTACATCTTATGGCCAATAAAAATATGATCACATGTAAATATTTGGGTGGAATTAGTTAAAGCAGACTCTTTTTGTTCCTTCTTGTTTGTTTCTTTGCAGGAAGATCAGACTATGTTTTATGACCAACTTTGACAGAAATGTAATACATTTCAAAGGGTGTACAAACTTCTTCCTATGACTGTAGCCATAGGTACGTCATGGGCAGCCATAGGTGAAAGCTAAAGCCTAACTGGGAAACTCCAACTGCCATTGTTAGTGTGACACAGCCTTCCACAGCACACAAGTGAGCACTGCACACTGTGACTGCATTTATGCCTCACCCGTGTAAGGGGGCAGCCTCCAATGGCGCCCAAAAGGCAGCAGTGTGGCGGGATGGTATCATGCTCAGGGTACCTCAGTCAGGGAGGAGGATGGGGAGAGAGCACTGGTTAATTACTCTTCCCTCCAACCTGGCAGGTCGAACCAGCAACCTTTGGGCTACAAGTCTGACCCTAACCACTTACCCATGACTGCCCTAGGTAAGCAGTGGAGTAGACATGGGTAAGCTGTTAGGGAGGGAGACTTGTAACAAGAGTAACAAGTTCAATTCCTAACACCACCAGTCAGACGGAGGGAGGGAACATCCCCAGTCCTCCTCCATCACTGAAGTACCCTGAGCATGATACTGTGCCCCTTGGGGCGCATTTGGGCAGCCCCTTGCATAGAGGTATCAATGTATTCAACCCATTTAAGCCTAAACCACATGCAAAAAAGCCTGCTGAATGCCTTAGCCCTTTTTGGGAAAAGGTTCCCTCAGCCTATAAAAACCTTATATCTCAGCCTCTGAAACAAAAACATGGAATAAGTTGCATTTAAAATCTAGGACCCTCCTTTTGCATTACAATGTGGTCATTCAGGTCTGACATACCCACATTTTGAATAAAAAAACCCTCTAATCTCAAGAGCCTGAATGCAGCGTGTATGTCGCTCCAGGTCGCGTAGGTCAACGCAGGCTGGCTTAAAGATATCCTATGCAACTTTGACATAAACACACCGATATAAACAACTTTATAGCGGCCTCTAGTGGTTCTGCCGAAAATCTGCATTGAACTAAATTAGACAGACATTGGCTTCGAGATTATGTGCGAATGTGCGAATGTGCGAATTAAATTTCTCCGTCTTCTGTAATTAGCCATATTGCCTTCCTGGCATTCAGCTCTCTCCACTTCTAAGGGGCTTTATCATATGAGCGATTCTCCCCCTGCTTATGAGTTCGCTGCTTCGTCTATTCACTTCACACAACTGAAATCATGTTTGCACTTCCTTCAGATTAATATTATTTGATCCACTTGTTCCCGGCAGATATCCCCGTCTTTATTTCACATTTCCAGTAACTATATAGTACCTGTACATTAGAAGAACGAGGAAACAAAGGTAATTGCTTATTTTGTTGTCATAATAAAGATTTCGAAGTCGAGGTGAAGACGCGTTTTTATCTTGTGTGGTGTTGAAAGTGAAAGTGGACATCCATAAGCCGGCAAGAGATCACATTTTGTCTCCTCTTTATCGGCAACAACATATATTTTTAGCCTCGCTCGACTGATTGTGTCCTTTGACATCAAGTAAAATGTGCGATATCAGATTTCAACTCATATACATTTGTGTAGCTTTGTAATCTAAACGAGGTGGCGTGTGCTTTGAGAATGCTAATGCATAAATCCCAGTGCAGTGAATGAATGACAAAATCCACATCTCGGCTCTCTCTGATTTGAAGCCCTTTTCCAATGTTCACACAAGCGATTTATTTGCCTGTCCAAACCTTTCATCTCAATTAGCTCGTGATTTATTTGCAGTCCCATTCCTTGTTTTCGCTGCATGCGAGCGTAATATTTTACAATCAGCTAGCCAGTTTTCAGCGAGCTGCTGCTGCTGCTGCTGCTTAGTTAGTAAACGAAGGGGAATGGGTCTCGTTCCGCTCATACAGCATAGAAATCTAGACGCCCCTAGCGGCCGCAAATTCCACAACAACAAAAGGTGCGGCGCCGCCAGGCAAAACTGCAAGTGCTGTTTCGGCGCAAGAGCAGTAGGCAGTGATGGAAATATTGCCATATTCGCCATAACGGGTCAGTCAAGCAAAACCTTGAGTTCCAAGCCATTTTATGACTATGAAAAAGTTGCATAGTGTTTCTTTAAATGGGTTAATTATGCACTGTGTGGCCCTGCTGTGGCCAACCGGTAGGACACTCGCCTGCCATGCGGCTGACCCAGGCTGACCCAGGTTCAATTCCCGGCCCTTTGCCGACCCCTCCCAGTCTCTCTCCCAATTCGCTTCCTGTCCATCTCTCACACTGTCCTATCAAATAAAGTTGAAAAAATACCACCCAAAAACAGCATTTAAAAAAAAAAAAATCATGCACTGTGTCACGATGATGGTGGCCGGGACTTCATTCTAGAACTAACCATGGCGCCGAAGCCTCCATTCTCCTTCTCGGGGAAGCCCTCACTCATGTCGGCCAGGTTGGTCATGCTGCCGCCGTGCGTGCCGTTCAGGGTGCTGTTGTACTGCTCGATGTTCTTGCTCATCTCCTGCTGATTGTCCTGGATCTGCGACAGCTTGCTGCGAGCCTGAACGACACAAACACAAAGCAAACCACTGAAGTCAAAAACCCTGGTGAATGTCGTAGACAGCATGTGTTGGAGTTAGGGCTGCATGATATCAGAAAAAAAATTGATACTCGATAACAGCATGCAATACCTCAATATTTCACCATATTTAGAAATATAGCAGTGTTTTTCTTGTCACTAATTTGTCGGTCTGTGTGGTGGGGCGTGGCTTTGGTCATGGCAGACTTCTTGCGCATTTGTTGACATTCAGCAAGTGATTGAACGGCAGAGAAATGTTTTACTTGTTCGCAATAATTAAGTCATTTCCGCGTTACGCATATCGCCACTCTTGATGTCGCGATTTCGATACATTTAATTTCGATATATTGTGTGGCCCTAGTTGGAGGAGTATCCTTCTAACACCAACGACAACAATCAACACTGACAAAACGCCCCTGTGAATCCAGTGCCATCCATGCACCTGGGATGTGCGCGAAGTTACTATTTCAAAAACAAAACCCATTTTAAGTGTTTTCAGGGTGTTTTAGGGTTGAGAGAAATGGTTCTTGCCTAGTCATGGTGCTATAGCTGCCTTAAGCTGGCATTTCATGGTTGCAGCTCTGTGCATCTGTATTTGCAAACATTTTAGCTCTCTAAGAGTAGATGCTACCCATAACATGCATCCAACCAACATAGCCCAATCACAAAATTTGGCTTCAAGGATACAATTTGTACGATTTTTTCCATGCCTTTCCTTAAATTTAAAGGGCAGCGTAGGGACAGCATACCCATGGCTGTTTTGAGATTATCATGTCAAAGCAAGCAAAAAAAGAGCTTTTTTATCTGAAGGCAGAGGTGACTGGAAGGTCTGACTGTGTTAAAGATATGAGGTATGTACTCAACCCGAGTACCCAACACTTTCACACTTAACGGGCCTTCCGCTCTCACAAACTTTGAGAAAGGAAAATGCGTAGGTGTGTGTACGGTAGGAAGTTGTGATGTATATCAAACATATCTTTTTCCTAATGCAAAAAGGCAGCATGTCCTTAAGTGATGCAGTCCATGTGAGAACGACTATACAGAGAACCAGCTGGGAAAAGCTGTCAGCCGTCTTTCTGAAGGTTATACCACCTTGCTGTGTCATCTTGTTATACGATTAGTACACATGTTAATGTGAGCTGGCTTTTTTCCCTTCTTCTTCTTCTCCTTTCGCGTGGTTTGTGAACAGTCTCTCACTTGTGCAAGAAAGCGTGCCTGAAGTGCAGAAGCACCACTTCAGATGGTCTAATACAGAAACTGCCAGTAGGCACCCCACCCAAAGAACAGGAAGGGCGTGGGGCGCTCAAACGTGAGAAAGTTTGATAGAAACGTGCGCCCACATAATTGCACTCTATCTGGCTTTTGCCACGCTGATAAACATGAATGTTTTACAGATAAACAAAATATAATCGTGTCAAAAAATAATTCATGCACTAATAAATAAATGAACGGCATTTTTTTTAGCTTCTATTTTTTTTCAAGGGTGACATTATGTTGAAAACAACCTTATCTTGAATGTGTGAAGTTTATGCATCTGTCTGGAGAGGCCTAACGTCACACATGGGTGCATCGTTTGCAGGCTTACTAACACTTCATGATCATGCTGTACAGTCTACACAACAGACACCCTCTTATGTGATGTTGATTTTGATTACGTAAAGGTGCACAAGGTGCAATATTTTCAGTAGTTTCTTTCCAGAATTCATGCTGCCTGTTTACAAATGTTACTTTTTTCACAAATACTTACCATCACCTTCAAATGTTAGTATTTATTATTACTTAGTATTTATTATGACTGGGAAATTGCACATTTTGTCCACCAGTTTCCAGATGTAGATTGTTTTAGCTGCAAAACTTACTGTACTTTGGTCATACTAGTAAATATTCGTTTATAATTTAGTAAATATTCCTAAAAAGACACATTTGGCAGTAGGCAGCAAAATTTCAATGAGCAGCATCAATTGTAATACCAACTCTGGTCACCATCCTACGCAGTGCACCTTTAACTTTATTCACAGACTCAACCTAGATCCTGAGTTGAAAAGTGACATTTGATCACCCAATTTGCTACAAAAAATATGAATCCCTCTTGTGATAAAAGCAAACGTCGTAGAAATTATTTACACAAAGCTCTTTGTGTAGACTCTGTTTTAATCAAAGAGCATAGGAGAAGGGCTTTGCTCCAAGATTAAGCCTTTAGCTATTTGAAGTTTTATTGCAAATTTAGCATGAACCATTTTTTTCCAGCAGCAGTCAGGTCAGACCTTGTTCAAGAAAAGGAGTCAGTGCTCATGCACTATCCTCTTCCAGACTCACATAGAACATCAGGTACAGTACATACACCTGATTTCATCTTCCCCATGTCTTTTTTACCAAGAAAATAATATCAATCTTCACAAGATCTGTAAAGCTAACAGTCTCACGGTTTGAGGACTTGACATGGCCCATGTGAGTCATCTGGGCTCCTTATGTGGTAAAGGTGTGAGCTCTGAGACATCATTTCATGTGATAAACGTAGGCAGCAGCACAGTGTGCCCGACTGAGTGTGCAATACAGAGAAGAGACCATGCTGTATGTATGTGTATTCGTATAGGTACCCTAGGTGTAATGTTTGTGTACTGTCTATGTCTAACTGTCTATGTCCATACCTAAAGTGTATGTCTATGTCTGCACGAGAAAGTAAGAAAGGTAATTTCAATTAATTATCTGACCAGCACATGTAAAGAAATTCACAATAAAGCCGACTTGACTTGACATGCTGTAATGACACACCCTACTGGGCAGAATCTGCAACAAGCGCTCTCCTACCCTGCACTCTACCCTGTGGTGGATACACATCTTCATTAGAAGATTTAATCTTTATTAGAAGAGTTCTGAGTAAGGATAGACCGATATATCTGCCGATATTTGCGTTTTTTTTAAGTGTATCGGTATCAGCCGCTACATGTGTGATTTTGGCCGATACGCAATATTTATTATTTTATTATATTCAGGTTTTTTAAAAGCACCAAGACACTTTATTTTTGTATTACTTGATTGTTAAAGTGGGTGTTTAAATGTTACAAGTTCTACCTCAAATTGATAATGTTAAATAAATGTTTATTTTTAACTTGAGACCTGGAATATTTGTCATTATTTTTACTTTTTTTTTTTACCCGTATAGGCCCCAAATATCAGGTATCGGCCAAGGGTGATGAAAAAAAAAATCGGTATCGCGTCGGCCATTAACAAACCCGTATCGGTCGACCTCTAGTTCTGAGTAACGTGTATGTAACAGGATCTTTTTTTAGTGTATCCACATACATTACATATGTACACTGTAACTACCCAACACTCAACAATCATATAAAGTGCATTATATAACATGCTGTTACATACTGCTAACATACGGCTCAATGAATGCCTCTTTCTCTCTCTCTGATTCCTGCCATGATATTTTTCGGCATGTGCGATTGTTGTTGATTACCAACCCATGTGTGAGGAGTGTTGCTTTCTGAAGCATGGGAACTCCCATCCGTATACACCAGACAGCGTGTCGAGATTCACCGCGACAGCCAATTCCCAAATCTACCTGGACTCATCACACAAGCCAAATTCCAATTCCATCTATTAATCTGCATAATGCACAATTTTTTCCGTCAGCAAGCAGTTAAGTTGTTTTACAACCCGTCCCAGATTTCTCTTCCACTCCTGGGCTGCGTCTGGGGCGGCTGCGTCTGGGGTGTCTGTGTCTGGGGCGGCTACTGTGAGCGTTGGTGTCCCTCACCTGCTTCATTTCATCTGACCCAATTCTACCTGGATTCATCATCCCATCTCCACCCCTTCATCTGCATAATGCCGGATTTTTTTTATTTTTTTTTTGCCATTTTTATATTCCGTCCTAGACTTCCTTCCACTCCTGAGCAGCTTAAGGGAGTGGTGGAGTGAGGGTGTGAGTGTCAGGCGTCTCCTAAAATTACACTTGGCTGAGACTTTTATCCAAAGCGATATATAGTTATACATTACTGAACATTGGTTACTGTGTGGAGCAATGTGAGGGTGGTGAGGTGCCTTGCTAAAGGGAGTAAAGCTCAGTAGGGAATTCGAACTTGCAAACATCCAATCCCAAGGCCGAGTCCCTAGCCCTCGAACCCGGGTCGCCAGCGTAGTAACCCAGTGTCCTATGTTAGGCCATGGCAGGGTCAAGTTGCTCACCTGGTTGATCTCGTCCTGCGTGGCCTTGAGGGACTTGATGATGGTCTCCAGTTGCAGCTTGCCGGCCTGCAAGCTCTGCTCCAGCTGGCCCTCCTCCTGCTGCAGCCGGCCCAGCTCCGCCTTCGCCCGGTCCAGCTCCTCCTCCTGGCTCTGCAGGTCCGACTCCTGCGAGTGGATCTGGGTCTGCAGCGACGAAATCTACACACACACACACACACACACACACACACACACACACACACACACACACACACACACACACACACACACACACACACACACACACACACACACACACACACACACACACACACACACACACACACACTTTATATTACCCATTTAGTCTACGGCCAGTCCCCCTACCACCACCACACACAATCCTTGCGAATGTTTATGAAATTTGTTTGCTGGTGAGCTCAAAGAGTAGAGTAGCGAGTAGAGTATCATTTATTGATCCCAGGGGGAAATTAAAGAGACCAGGAGACCTTTCAACTTCCTTGTTTGGTACTTTACTTTGAGCGCCCGTGGCAGTGAAGCCTCTAACACCCCTCTGTTTATGGCCTTAATTACTTGACTATGGGGAGACAAACGACCTCATCCTCAACACAGACAAGACGAGGGAAATTATAGTGGACTTTAGAAAACATCCTCCTCCCCTACAGCCTCTGCACATTAAAGGGACAGAGGTGGTGAGGGCTGAAAGTCATAAATTCCTAGGCATGCAAGTAACATCAAACCTGAGCTGGAGTCTGAACACCACATCCATCGTGAAAAAAGCCCAGCAAAGGCTGTACTTTATTAGGATGCTTAGGAAGGCTGGACTGAACTACCGCCCTCTTACCCAGGCCTACAGAGGACTTGTAGAGAGCATCCTCACAACAGGCATCACTGTCTGGTATGGCAACATCACTCAGGCTGAAAGGAAGTCTTTGCAACGAATAATCAAGACTGCAGAGAGGATTATAGGCACAGCACTTCCCTCCATGGACTCCATATATGTACAGCGCAGCCATAGGAGAGCAGAGAGAATCATTAAAGACCCACTCCATCCAGCTAACTCTCTGCTCAAACACAAGAACTGCACATACAAACGAGACAGAAAGAAAGGAAAAGATGGGAAAGGGAAAGACAATAATGAGGACATAATGAAGGAGAGACAATGTAGGAGTCAACAAGGTGAGACAGACAGAGGAGATTAAAGGACAGAGGATGGAGTGGAAGAGGGAGGGAGGACAAGAAAGGAGAAAGGAGGACAGAGACATACACACCATGGGAGACGAGTGAGCATGTGTCAGTGAGGTGAGAGGAGGAGAAACTAAGGAGTGCCAGGGAGGACACACAGAGGAGAAGAGAGGAAGTGGGAGATTGGTAATAAAACAGGACCCGGGTTCAAATTTCGCAGTTTCACGTCAAAGGAGTGTAGTGATAGCACACAGGTGGGATGCTGCTTTGGATATTTAGGAGATCAATTTGTCATGGAGGATGTAATAAATGACATTTTTTGGAATCACTTATTGGATGTTCTAACACATAACAGCAGCCAATTTGCCAAAAGACACAAAACAAAACATTCTTAGTGAAAATGATTTGTTTTTTTAAACTCAACAACTCAGAGTTTCCCAACTCTGCAAGATTAACTAGGAACTTGTGCCTCACATTTTGAGCACGTCCTCTAATGCAGTGGTTCTTAACCTTTTTTCTTAAAGCACCCCCTTAACCTGAGCCAAAGACAAGCAGCGCACCTCCAACCCAAAACTCTACACGTGTATACGCACTGATTAATTACAATGATTCTGGCTTGATACACTAATCAATATCTGCCTTTACATGGGGAACAAAACATGTATTAAGTTGGCTTTGATTTGGCCTTGTTATAATGGTCGCAAGCCGAGTTCTGGTCACAACCTAAACACAAACAAAATTCCGTGCATCCCCTGAAATCTCTGGCACACCCCAAGGGGTGTGTGTGTGTGTGTGTGTGTGTGTGTGTGTGTGTGTGTGTGTGTGTGTGTGTGTGTGTGTGTGTGTGTGTGTGTGTGTGTGTGTGTGTGTGTGTGTGTGTGTGTGTGTGTGTGTGTCTCAGTCTCACCATTTGGCTCTCCTCTTGGCACTTGTGCCGCACGTCGTTGAGCATGTCCTCCAGCTTGGCCTTCTGCTGGTCCATCTCCTCCAGCCTCTCCTGGGCGTCCTGCTTCTGGGACTCCAGCTCCTGTAGGCTGCACGTCTCACGGTCCAGGTCATTCTGCATCTCCTGAGAGAGAGAGAGAGAGAGACACACACACACATATACATTTTACTTCTTTATTTTTACCCACAAACTCTTCATTCAGATGCTGCTTCAAAGCGCTCAAAAGTTAGCATGTCTGTGTCGAAGTATGCACTAGGTTTCAATGGTAAGGACTCACACACCATGGGCAATCCACGTAAAAACATTTTGACTTAAGTTAAGAGGCTGAAAGACGAAGACGGTTAAAAATCTGCCCTCTATCATCCGCTATGGTGAAATACACACATGAGGCAAACTTAGTGCGGTCTGTATGAAATTCTCACGATTTCAAGGCCTGAAACAGTTCTGAAACAATTCTTCTGGACGGAATACTCCTTCTGTCATACTATCATTCCACCACTGGAACGTTGTAATAGTCACTGAAAACAACTTTACTACCATAGTACTACACAATACTATGACAGTGCACAGGGCCTTTAGTAACAAAATCTTACATAGGACCTGTATATTCATCTCCAATATTCCAATGGAGTGTTTGGTCATAGAAACCTTCACAGTCAACATCAGTCTGGGTAATGTTTTGTGCCACACAAAGCCCCAAATGCAGATGCCGTGTACTATTGTGCTAGGCTGTGTTGTTCTCACCTGGACCTCTGTGGTCTTATGCCGGATGGCCTCTTCCGTCTCTCGGATCTCCTGCTCCAGAGTGTACTTCTCTCTGAGAGGAGAAACAGCCAAATAACAACCACTTCCAACTCTGTGTTTGCAAAAAACATGAACAAAATTTACCACCGTTTGCCTCCTCCACACACCCACACACACACACATAGAGACACATGTAAAAACACAGCCAAAGCCAATGAAAAAGAAGAGACAGAGACAGAAACAGAAATGAAAACGGCAAAAAACAAAACAAAAGAGAGGAACCAAAGTGTGAGGTGAGGTGAGGTGAGGTGATCCGTGATGAGGAGATGAGATGCTCATTACCTGAGTGTCTCCCAGTGTGTAAAAGCGAGAGTGCTGATGCAGCATGAGGAGTAAGTCATGACAAAACAAAAGATTTGATCAAATAAACGTAAATTACACACCATCAAGGAGCGCCAAGAGGACCACAGGTGGGCAGATTTAGTTGCACAGGAGACCAAATAAAAGGAAAATTCAGGCCACTTCCAACATGCAGTCGCATTGCTCACGCGAACCTTGAATTGTCCGTACCCAAAGACGAGACTTTGTTTTCCCTTCAGCCCTTGCTGAGGTCCTAACCTGCTACCTGGGGGCATTGCTTGTTTACATAGTTTTTGAAACGTCTTAATCTCATCCAAAATATGTTGAGGGGATCCATCTTGGTGGGTCATACAAACACATAGCCTGCATCAACGCATACTCTTCCCCATCATTAGAGTCTTAAAGACATCTTCCAGAACTCTTCATTGAATTGTCTGTACCCAAAGAAACCGCCATTGTTTCTGTTCAGCCCTTTCTGAGGTCCTGGCCCGCAAACTGGAGGGATTGCTTGTTTACATAGTTTTTGAAATATTTTAGCCTCATCCAAATATTATTCCGAAAGGTATACACTATCAGCAGACACTTAATATAGCACAGCAGCACTAACTTTTTTGGGATGATATTTGGAACATGTTAAGACACACTCCCATGCCCACAGTTAGCAGGCTACGCTGAAGAACAAAAAAGAACGCTTCAGCATCCGGTAGTGAAAAGTCAACAAAAAAAGGTAGCAGCATCGTTCAGTGACAAGTCAAGGGTAGCATGAACAATACAACTGCATGTTGAAATTGGCAAGAATTCTCGTTTTAAGGGGTGGTGTGGCGAGTTGAGGACAGGAGATCGGAGACATGTAAACACCACCAACCAGTGAAGCCCTCATCCAACACTACCACCATCACCACCACCATCAGAAATCTCTTCTGTTACCTGTCTCTTCCTTTGAAGTGGGAAATTTAATGCCAGCGCTCTATAAGAATTTTAGAGGAGCACACTCACTTTTGAGGCCAAAACAGGCATAGGCATAAAACAAACAAATGCAACACAACGCAACACAAGCAAAATAAAATCACACGTAAATAAATAATGACATTGACAGGAGGAGGCATCTGAACACTTAAATTCCTTTTTCTTGTTGTTCTTTTTTGATAGTGTTGTTTTAGTTTGGGAGGTTAACCTCCCAATTGGTGATACAATTGAACACCTTCCCTTCTAACATCTGCAAGTCAACAGCCTTGTTACATCCCTGTATTAGAAATAAACAGTAACTGAAACTTGAGTGCCATCTAGTGGCCAAATCAATAAAATAAAGTTCCTGTCTGTGCGTGCGTGCGTGCGTGCGTGCGTGCGTGCGTGCGTGCGTGCGTGCGTGCGTGCGTGCGTGCGTGCGTGCCTGCGTGCCTGCGTGCGTGCGTGCGTGCGTGCGTGCGTGCGTGCGTGCGTGCACTGTAATGCAATGTGTGTGTATCAGCTTGTGAAAACAGAACAATATGCATGTTCCAACGCAGTGTGTTCATGCTTTGAAAACACAAAATTATCTAGCAATAAAACACTCGTACATGGGGAGGCAGAGCCAACTGCGTGCCGGTTGGTAATCTAATGGAGGGACATTATTGCATTATTGCCCTGGCGCAAAGCCCTAAGGCACAAGGCCCCGAGGCCTGACAGTAAATCTCTCTGTGTGTCAACACACACACACACACACACACACACACACACACACACACACACACACACACACACACACACACACACACACACACAGACACACCCACGCACACGCACACGCACACATAAAAACACACCCACACAGGCAATGGAAAACCCACCTCTGTAGCTGTGCTATCTCCTGGCTGATGTCATCAAGTTCCTTGATGCCGGTGAATTCCCCCGAGCCCACAGAGCTGGAGCTGTCCTGTTGGGGAGGACGCGCATGGGGGACAGAGACAGTTAGCATGGGGGAGACAGCCTTGACAACATACCAACACCAAGGGCCTATTGCTGGTTCAGGAGTAAACTAGGTGAAGTTAAGAGGAAAATCATCTAATAGAGGAGTCTGAACCTTGGCGTTACCATCTCAGAGGACCTCACCTGGGACAGTCACACACAGCGCATTGTTAAAAAAAGCCAGCAACGTCTGTACCACCTCAGACGATTGAGAAAATTTGGGATGAGACCCAAGATCCTGAGGTCGTTTTACAGAGGCACCATTGAGAGCATTCTGACGGGGACCATTACTGCATGGTATGGGAACTGCTCTCAAGCCAACAGGAGAGCTCTTCAGAGGGTTGTGCGTACAGCTCAGAATATATGCGGCTGTGACTTACCCTCCATACTGGAGCTATTTGAGGGAAGGAGCATCAGGAAGGCAAAGAAAATCTTGGCTGATCCTAGTCACCCCAACCATGGACTGTTTACTATGTTACCATCTGGGAAACGGTACAGAAGCCTGAAATCTCATACTACCAGACTCCAAAGTAGTTTCTTCCACCAAGCAATAAGATTACTGAATTCATGCTGAAGACAACAAGGCACTTTCTTTGCACTTTTTTCCCCCCCCCCCCCCCCTCTTTTTATTCTATTTTTATTTTTAAAATATTTTTGAGGACACAAGAAAAACACAACAATTTTTACTCTTTATAGGCTTCAAACCTATAATAAGACGTAATAAACTAATCTTGAATCTTGAATCTTGAATCTTGAAGACTCCAGACTCTTCTATTAGATGATTTACCTCTTAACTTCACCTGGTTTATTCCTGAACCAGCTTTGTAGTACTGGCCCCAGGAGGGCATTCCAGGACACTGGACCCCGTTTCTCGAAAGCAGCGTTGCGTGCTAGGTTTACAATGGGAAATTGCACCTAGTTACTTAATTAGCAACAATGTTGTCGAGAAACGCATACTTGGTTCAGCAGAAAACCAAGTTAAGTTGACCTTGAGGTAGTGGTAAATCATCTAATAGAAGAGCCCTCCAGAGTCCTCATTTTCATTACTTAATGATGCCAGCGGGTCATCTATTATTGGGTTAACCACTCTCTGTTGGTTACCTCAGCCAGGCTTATCACTTCAACATATTCTTGGAAAACCATCCATGGTTAAGTGATGAACCTGACCACCATTTAGTTAAGGATATGAGGATATTCTTTTGTTTTAACAAGTTCTTTTATTAGCCTATTTACCACTACCTCATGGTTAACTCAACCTGGTTATTCCCATCTTCTTGGAATACTCTCCCCAGCACCAAAACATATATACAGTACACACACCGCCCATTTTCCAAACAGAGAATAAGAAATAAAATAAACACAAAGACAGTGAGGGTAAGGTAATAATGAGCAGGACATGTGGGTGGGTGGGTGAGTGCCACCAGTACATGGGAGACGGGATAGAGAATAGAGCAACAGCACGCGGGGTTAAAGCTGTCTTCACCTCCCCTTCTCACTCCATCACCACCGGGGTGGAAGACAGGAGGACGGACACATGTCCCCGGGGTCACAGAGCACCCACAACTTGGAATTTTTCATCTTTTGACACAAATGCTTTTCAGAAAAAAAAGACAATGGGGCTCCTCTTGGCTAACAGGCCCAGAAAGCATTTGCTCGTTTTGTTGAATTGATTTTATACATCTCCTTTCAGTCGTAATTTACATACCCATGACTTGAACAATACTGGATGCTAACAGTGAAACAACCCAAACCATCAGCAGCGGTAAGAAGATTAAGATAGAAAGGGAAAGAGAGGGTTTCGCTTAAAGTCATGTTCAGCTCATTTTAATTAGACATCATTGCCGTAACGCTGAAATTCATAATTGAGTTTTAGGCTAAAATGCTATGTCAAAACACTGCTGACAATACATGGACGTCTAAGGACAATAACCTGGATGAGCGCAGTAAAAATGTACCGGTACATGAAATTCTCAACTTAAAAAGTGAATCAGAAGTCGAATCTGTCTGGAATTGTGAGCTTGAATGGCCACAAAAATAAGATATGAAGCAAAGAAATAAATAGAAATCAATGGAATTCAAATCTCATTAAGGTTTCATTCAATTAACATTTATGACATATTTTTTGGGTTTTACTGACAACCTTGACATTATCAATTTAGACAAAAGGAAATTAAAAACTGCTTATTCAACTTTAACTGATAAGATGAACTTACCCGCCGCATGTCTGAAAGGGCGGCCATTTCTGATCCCACAGGTGTCATGTATCCAGACAGATTCTACAGAACAGAGAGATGGTTATTAATCAGTAAAGATAATAGTGCAGTCAGAAATGCTTTCCTGTTAAGAATGAATTCAAGAGGTGTCAATGCCTCGATATTGAGATGCTGTCATTGAATAATACAGTCCCGTATAAAAATTCCGTGATCAAATCAGTCCTTTCAACAGAAACGAAAATGCCTATTGCCCATGTTAAATTGTGAAACCCCAATAAAGACACTTTCGCACAGCGTTATCATGTGCAGGACCACGTTTCTCGAAAGCATGGTTACTAAGTAACCAGTTAGCAACTTAGTAGGTTGCCAATGAGAAATTGCATTGCAACTAAGTCGCAAACTTAGTTAGCAATTGCAAATTGCATTGCAAGTAAGTCGCTAACTTAGTTAGCAACGCCGCTGTCGGGAAACGCACTCCAGCCTGGTTAAGGGACAGGTACAGACCGGTACAGGGGTGCTCCTCTCGGATGGCGGGATCATGTCGGCAGAGAGCGCCTGCGGAGGGTCGATGCCCTTACTGACTTTCTGCTGGATGAAGTGCATGGCCAGGCCAAACTGCTCTCGCGTCAGCTTCCCCATCTGCCGAGTGTCGGCCAGAGCCCTGCGGACACAGACACGTAGAGGAGGTGTGTGGGAGAAAGGAGTATGTGAGATGTGATGAGGTCATGAAGGTTTCACATCAAAAGATTAGTCCCTTAATTGAATTGAATTGAATTATTACAGACTCAGAATGTAAAAAAAACACGTAAAAAATACATAAAAACAGACATCACAAGATGGTACATCACAAACAATATGTTTGTCCCTTAATATGTTGTATACCAGGTATGAGGAACCTATGACTCTAGAGCCACATGTGGCTCTTTTGGGAACTGTATATGGCTCTTACTTATCTAGGGTTGCCTTGAAATATGGAATCGTCCTGTATTTATAGATAAAATTACGGGTTCCATATTGAGTTGAAACGGAACAAGGGAGGTTAAAAAGTGTTAAAATGCAGGAAATTACATCTAAGAAATACAACATTTTCACAGACCTTCACATAATGAAGTTGACAGTTACCAATCCTATACTTATACAATAAAAGCAATAAGTTGACAGTAGGCCTACTCTCTAAATTGTTGGGCTGAATTGAAATACATGAATTTGGTTGTATTCAGTGTTTTTAAAATGGTATGGCTCTCATGAAAATGTTTTTTTTTAAAATGCCGTTTATGGCTCTCTCCACCAAAAAGGTTAGGTTGTACACCAATTGAATAACAGAAAAAATTGCATCTGTGTTGGTCTGTGTTTTCTCTTCAGTTTCACATGAGAACACATGAATGTGTGCGAGACAAAAAGAGTGTGAGAGTAGACACAAGAGTATGAGAGTGTCTGGCCAGAGAATCAGCAATCTCTAGCCTCTGCATTTGCACATAGGCTTGTGTGTAACCAGAGAGTCAGTGACACTGTGCTCGTGTGTCCACGTTGGACTCTGCAAGGTGAGCTGGGGTGGCTGCCACACAGTGCACATGTGATCTGCTCCACAACATGATCCTACTGCTCGCTTGCTGGATGTGGCCAAACCACAGGAGCGCATCATGACTCTCTCTCTCTCTCTCTCTCTCTCTCTCTCTCTCTCTCTCTCTCTCTCTCTCTCTCTCTCTCTCTCTCTCTCTCTCTCTCTCTCTCTCTCTCTCATATCAGCTCTGTGATTATCAGAGGGTGTAGCTTATTCTTAATGAAAGTGAAAGCAAAAGCCCACCTGGGAAACTCCAACTCCTCTTGTCATTGTGACACAGTACTCCAGAGCACACAAGTGCACACTGCACACAACAAAATTGCATTTATGCATCACCCATGCAAGGGGGCAGCCCCCAATGGCATCCCAAGGGAGGAGTGGGGCAGGACGGACGGTACCATACTCAGGGTATCTCAGTCATAGAGGACGATGGGGCAGAGCACTGGTTAATTACTCCCTCCACCAACCTGGCGGGTCAAGAGTCGAACTGGCAACCTTTGGGCTACAAGTCGGACACTAACCGCTTACCCGTGACTGCCTAGTTCTAGTCCCTGCAGTAGGGCTCTACTCTCTAGACCAGGGATGTCAAACTCAGGCCCGGGGGGACAAATTTGGCTCGCAGAGCTATTTTATTCGGCCCGCGAGATCATTTCAAATGTGTATTGGCCCACATACACCATTAACGTAGGCCTATAGAGTAACAAGACTTGAACATGAAATGTGGTGTGTCAGGATGTGCAGACACATTTGAACTACTATGTATGATGTGAAAGTATGTGTGAGATTTGACTTTGAGTATGAAGTGCATGTATGCCCAATTTAAGTTCATTTTTAAAAATACAGATTGACTTTGGCTCGCGTCTTCGTTCTAGATTTTGATTTTGGTACTTTGAGTTTGACACCACTGCTCTAGACTAACAGACCATGGTAAATCAGTGAACAGTGAGCATGACTGGAGTGTCTGTCTACTCCGATTTCAAGTGTACCATTGGGCATCGAATTACAACACTTGCGGGTTAGGCTTTGTGGTTAAGTGTGCAGTGAACATTGAATCGGATGGAAAATGGACAAAGTTGATTTCTACTGTCAAGTTCATGCTTTCTTGCCTCAGAAAAACAATATCTCCATACAGTCATGTTACATTTAGAGATAGCAGACACGAAGTACAAACTGACAGAAGAGATTTCAATACAGAGATGACCATAAACTGTGTAACTCCTTGTCTCTTATCAAAACCAGTTCAAAAGAACAGGGCGCAGAGTGCTCCTGAGGAACACAAAAGTGGGTTGAGACACTGCAAGCATAAAAAAGTATCAGAAACACAGCAGTTTGTTCTTTGTTCTTTGGAAACAGTTGTGCTCCCATCAGTCTCACAAGAGTTGTATACGGTAGAAGTAGAAGTACTCTAAAGGTAAAATTACAATACTTCATACATAATATGATATCACAATGTTGGAACCATGTTATATCACACTAGCAATATTGTACAAATACTGCCCAAAAGGGAAGGGAGAAGGGAGATCTTCGATTACTGCCACATAATAAGGTCAAATTGCATTCTCTACTATGTTTTAACAGTTTGGCTCCATCATAAGGACCAGCAGGTGATAAAATGGTGGGCTTTTGGTCGAGACCTGTCACACTGTAAGCACTACAGAAAGGAAAACATTGCAAAACATGACAAGGAATACACCTACCATTTAAGCTGGTGAAATCATGTCCAAGATAGGAATTAACACTGTTTTTTATATAAAATCATCTCATCGGTTAATGTATTTAACTGTTAAGTGTTGTCTTTTGTTTTGTTTTTAGTCTTCCTCGACATTTGCTGCCATTTATTGTCCCCGTCCCAACTCTTTTGCGACGTGTTGGATTTATCAAATTAGAAATGAGTACATATGTCCCCCAAAACAATATTTTTTCTCGGTTTTAACACTTAATATGTTGTCTTTTCACTATTCTCCATCTAATGATGAGATTGAATGTTTTGAAAATGATAGCATTTTGATTTTATTCACTGTTTACCAAACGTCCCAACTTCACCGGAGTTGGGTTTTGTACATTTGTAAGATGTACAAACGTAAGTACAAAATTGGTACATGGTGTTACACTGGTATTACATGGTATTACATAATGTTACACTGGTTATTACACTATACCTAGATCCACTGTAATAGAAAACCATTAAAATAAAGTGTAACCGAGTACTTCTTCTATATACAACTCAGAGTCTCACCATATATGTGCCAGGAGGGCCTGAGGGAGCCCCGACTGCATGAAGATGTCTTTGACCTCCAGGCCGCTGACGAAGCCGTCAAGGTCAGAGTCCGTCTTCAAGAAGATGTCGTCATAGCGCCCCCTGTCTGCTACTGGTACCACCCAGTTCAACGTATGCTGCTGTCAAGTAAACAATATAACAAATAAAGCTCGTCAGACACAGCATGGCTACATGTTGGGAATAAAAATATCTGCATTGTTTACAAATAATCATTAATATCCAAAAAGTATGCAAAATGGGATTTAGAGACATAACCTACATATTAACTATATAGATATAGACAGTTACATTTTGTGTCATCAATAACCTGTGCATGCATTACAATTCTGAGTTCACACTTTGCTCGCAAATATTTACATCTTTAAATTAACATCACAATCAACGTAGAAGCCTTCATTGACACCATACAAGCCCAGGTGAAAAAGTGGTTCAATTTAGTACAATAAAAGCATGACTGAAGTGTACTTAGCATGTTAAAAGTGCACTCGTGCTTTTTGTGCTAAGAAAAAGTATGTTTACAATATGCTTATTTAAAGTGTACTTAAAATTAGATGTAATTAAGTTGCTCTCAAAGAAAGTACACTTAGCGAACCATACTTCAAGTGGACTTCGAAGATGTTTGGCTAAAGTGTATTTAGAGGAATATACTAATAGTGTTCTAATAGTGAACTTACTAAAAGTGTATTTTTTAATAACATATTGCAATTGTACTTTTTCAAAGTGCAATATGATTACACTTCACCCAAATGTCTTTGAAGTGTGATTTTCTATAGTGCGCTTTAAAGTAAATCGTTTTAACATATTGCAAGTACACTTTTTCTAAGTGCACCATGATTGTACTTCACCCAAAAATCTTCAAAGTGTGCTTATGTCACAGGTGGGGCGCGCGTTTGCTGGCCGCGCCCACTTTGATACTACTACCCTGGGAGTTCACTGCACAACACCAAAAACCAAGACACAAGTTCCAGTTTTCGTTTTATTTATTTACCACCACTGGATTAAAAGTCAAAAGGGGTAGGCCTAGTTGTCTCTGTCCATTACCCACGGGGGAACCCACCCACGCCCAAGTCTGAAGTCTCCAATGGAATGCTTGGACAGTCCAGCCACCAAGTCCATCCGTGCGGGGGTTGCGAGGTGAATTACACTGCAACGGGGGCATGGCACACACGTTCAATCGGGAGCAGCTGGCGGTGATGAGAAGCTATGGGAGTTCTTCTGCGTAGGCCCGGAATAGCTGGTTGGTCTTCAGCAGTCTTGGGTGCGAGCGAGAGGAAAAGAGAGAGAGAGAGAGCGAGAGCGAGAGAGAGCGAGAGCGAGAGCGAGAGAGAGAGAGCGGCGCACTCACGGCGCGCAGTAACCAGGCGAATACGAGTCACTCATCTTCACGGTGGGGTGCATGTCCATCTCACCCCTTTCCATCGAGGCAGGTTCACCTGGCCGTCACTCTGATTGCGGACTACTTCTGGGCACTATGCCAGTCGCGCTCTCCTCCGAGCTGCCAGTTTGCCTTCTGATCCATAGGATCGCGTCCACTTCTCATCCAACTTCTCGTCCAACTTCTCGTCCCTTTCGCCTGGCTCTGTCCGGTTACCGGTGTCCGACGTCTCCCATCTTGCCGCTCCACTCTCGCCTCTCTCTCCCCTCAGGATGGCATTCTCGCAGTCATCTCTCCTTGCGGCTTCCTCCTCACAGTCTAGTTTCTTGCTGTTTAAAACTCTGCTCACCAACCCACGTGCACCAATCACCTCCATCCTCCTCACCTGCGCTCCATTATCCTAATCATGCTCCAGGTGCATTACATTGGGAATGAATGACATCTAGGGTCTTTCTCAAATGCTAGGCCAGTGTCCTTCCAAGTGTATCAGCCTAATTAGTCACACCCAGTGATTGGATACCCTTTATTAGTCACACCCAGTGATTGGATATTCTGTAGAGTTCACCAAAAAGTATCCAATCACTGGGCGTGAATAAGTAGGCTCATACACTTGGAAGGACACTGGCCTAGCATTTGAGAAAGACCCCTAGTTTTCGGTTCACTTAGGCCTCAATTGTCACCCTGTGACACTTATACAAAGTGCATTTACCCATAATGCACCATCATGCATGTCCTTTCATGCAATGCAGTTCTTGGAGGTAAATTTCTCAAACAGAAAGCCATTCATCCTGAAGGAATATTTTTGGTTTGCATGAAAATATTACTCATTGTTATATTCTGTGTTTATTGTAGGGGTTTTTAAAATTTAAAGTGGTACACAAAAAATGACCATGTTCCCACCATCATTATGATGGTCACGTATATGTTCTGGTATATATAGGCTCACACTTCCCTCAGTATCTTGGTTGAAGGTAAGTTGGAACTAATTGTTCAAACAATGAGTATGGTGTCATCATTAATCATCAATCCATGTGATCAATTGCAGGAAGGAGGAGCAAGATTGAAAGAAAGTGAAATGTGTACCTGAAATCTCTGTAACAATGCAATGATTGTAAATGTCACTCATGCTAAGCATGCATACTGTAAAACTACTGTGACAGTGGTTGTGTGTAACGTACAAGCTCTGAGAACCAGCATGGATTGTAATATTACATTTATATTATTTCATGTACTTGGGAGTGTACTGTAAATACACTTCAAGCATACCTGTTATATATTTACAATACTTCATATGATATACTTTTTACAGACTTAAAATGTTCCAATGTAGTCCAAAGAAGCATGAAGTTAATATACTTTTATTGAACTTCTAGTAACAATAGAATGTTATAGAAGTGTACTCAAGCACACTCTTAATGCCATACGAATGCATGAAAAGCGTGTTTGGAGCATACTTTCAAAAGTATGCTTGTAGTGCACTTAAAGTTGTCCAAAAGCGGTGCCAATTTAGCATCCTCAGTGTGCTGCAAGTGTGCTGACGTACTGCTTTAGTAGTGCTTCAGCGCACTAATAGTGCAATGAAGCGCACTTTAAATCGCTGAAAATAGTACACTTTGTACTAAGTACGGTCAAAAAAAGTACACTTTAAGTATATGGGTTTTTCACCTGGGAGTACATTAATGTGCAGTGTGATAAATGTTTCCAGCAAACTGGACTGAATGACTCATTGCAACCACTGCTTCGGTTTGGTGTAGAGTAGTATTTCTCAACAGGGGCTCTATAGCCCCCCATGGGGGCGTTTGGGTGCTCTAGGGGGGCATTGAGAAGGATACACGGCGCGGGGGGATATTATCAGACAGGACTGTGGAGGTGTGACGGGGAAGGGCCGGCAGTCGACCACGGAAGGACCCGGGTCGGGTCGACCACGTAGCAGACGAGTGCCCTACCTTGTATCACCATACAAATACATAAAATGTGCATTGAATAAATGTTTCCAGAAAACTGAACTGAGTGACCCATTGCAACCATTGCTTTGGCTTGGTGTACTGTAGTACCTGTGAGCTGGACTTGAGGGTGTGTTTGGGCGAGAGGCTGCCGGCGCTGTTGAGGGAGTTCATGCTGCCGTGGGAGGGGGTGGAGCGGAGGCTGTCTTTGGGCGGCGGGGGGCTGGCGGGCAACCCCGGGGGTCCCGACCCCGACAGGGAGCTCACCGACCTCTTCCTCTTGGAGGGCGGGATGAGCGAGGAGGGCAGGACCGAGGGCACGGGCTCCTTCTCCAGGGCGCGGTACACAAGGTGCATGGCCTGTGGCATACGTACATAGCATGGGCCAGTTGTTTTACATCCAAACTTGTCATTATAAAATTATAAACGTCATTATACTTAGCCCACATTTTCATAGCACTGGCCTCTGAACATCAAGCAATGCCTTACTGGCTCATAATTGGACATGCTAACATAAAAGGGTTGATATGCATTCTATCTAATACGGTAACACTTCACAGTAACCTTCCGCATAAATGGTTAACTAATGGTTAACTAATGGTTTGTTGTGCATCTATAATACTATTATAAGTATTGATATATCATTATTAAATCAGTTGGATAACACTTACAAAACATTTGCTAATGACAATAATAAATTAGGGCTGCACGATTATGGAAAAAATTATAATCACGATTATTTAGATCAAAATCACAATCACGGTTATTACTCACAATTAAGCACCAGAGCTTATGTCCCCACCCCCCATCAATTTCCGGGGCGACATAATAGTCCAGCGGATTGGTGAATTGATCATGCACTTTTGAGTAAAAGCATGAAAATTGGTACACATATACCTCTTCCTATGCTTATTAATATAAGCGTTGGAGGCGTCGCGAAAAATTAAGAATTTTCAAGATGGCCGCCAAATCCAATATGGCCAACCCAAATTAATGAAACTACCTGACACGTAGTTGTAAAAGCATGAAAATTGGTACATATATCCTTCTTGATATGCTGATTAATATTAGCATTGGAGGCGTAACGAAAAATTATGAAATTTCAAGATGGCCGCCAAATCCAATATGGCCAACCCATATTAACGAAACTACCTGACACTTTGTAGTAAAGACCTGAAAATTGGTACACATGTCCTTCTTAATATGCTGATCAATGTTATTGTTGGAGGCGCCGCGAAAAATTCTGTATTTTCAAGATGGCCGCCAAATCCAATATGGCCAACCCATATTAGAGAGAAACCATCATGCACTGCGTCATAAATGCCTCAAATTTGGTAAATACATACTCTATGATGTACCTATTAATGTTAGAAATGGAATTGTTGCGTAAAACCAAAATTGAAATGTTCAAAATGGCCACCAAATGAAATATGGCCGACCCATATAACAGGAATTGTATAGCAGATGAGTGAATCCATTATGCACGTAGTAAAAGCATGAAAATGGTTACACAATTCCTTCTTTTTCAGCTGATTAATATTAGATGTGAAAAACACAGAATTTTCTAAATGGCCGTCAAATCCAATATGGCCAACCCATATTAACTACCGGGCACTTTGTGGTAAAAGCATGATAATTGGTAGCCTACACAGTTACATCTTTATGTGCAGATTAATATTAATATTAGGAATGGAGGTATGAAAAAAATATCAGAATTTTCAAGACAAATCAAACATGTTTGACCCATATTAGTGAAACCACCATGCACTTTGTAGCAGGAGCATGCAATCAGCACACATACTGTATACTTAGTGATGTGTACAATAATCTATAAGGGTTCACGTGAGAAAGTTTGTGCACGCACACAGACACACACAAGTAATAGTCCTAAAAAAGATTACTCTGAAAGTGATCCTAACATAGCCTAATTTCGAAACATCAATACCAATGTTATATATATATAATAATATGTAGTGTTACATATTGTGTTACAGTACTGAAACCAGGGCACAATTTGCCGTGAACGCATGAAAACACATGTATCTTTTTATTGTATTAACATCATCAAAGAATAAAAAGAATTTTCAAGATGGCCCCACATCAAATATGGGCAACCCATAGATGCATAAATGGGCATAAAATATCCTGTATCTATCTCAGTATACATTTTTCTGTACTTGTAGTAAAAACATAATAACATTTGTAGTCTTTGATGAGTCAATAAATATTTTAGTCACATTTTCAATGGATTTGATACATTTATCATCGCAATAAAGTGTGCACAACCATCACTCAAGTACTGTAAGTAACAAAACAAAATCTTGTCCCCCCTCAACATGGGGATTAAATCAAATCTTATCAACTTCACCTTGCATATGACGCATAGTTTGCATAACTTGAACTACAAATACAGAAATTTGGGTTAACCATGAGCCAAATCTGGCACACCATTATTATAGCCAAAAAATGAATCCTAATACTGTACAAGTAAACTTTCACTCAAGGTTACTCAAATTTACATACCCTGAGTTGACTTTGCACCAACTGTGCCATTCACTGTTCATTCAAAGTTCGTGTGTATCTTTTAATTAAGCATTATTGGCAGTTTGAATGATGTTGGCCATAGGATATACCACAGCCTGGGGAATCCCATGCTGCTTTGCGCAATCGTTCTGATCTGAAAGACAGCATGGATTCCATCCCTTAGCAAGGGTACCACATCTTGGGCTCCATTCAGAGAGCGGGGTGGGGTGGAAAGGCAATGACTGCAGTTTGTTTGAATAGATACAACTGACACGATTGGCTTTGTGCTATGCATATGCCAAATGAAACATTCGTAACACCCAATTAACGGCCATGGGTAATTTTAAACCACACCTTTCCTATGAGAAATTGCATATGTAACCTCCAGAGTATCTCACTTGTGAGATCAACTGGTGTTAACCAGGCAAGACATACCCATACAACATGCATGGGACAGGATTGCCGTTTGTTTGAAAACTTTATAGTAATTAATGATTGGTTTCTTTTCTTAACCATGTCTTAACCATGTCCATGAATTGACAAATCAATTGAACTTTCTGTCTAGCAACCTTGAAAGCTTGACCCTTTTGAATTTGTAGTTATGAGAGGCATATTAAACACAAGGCCTATGCAGTCGTCACTAACTGGTAGAGGTACTGTATATCCCACAATGTGCCTGGAGGATTAATTAATATGGTTTGGCTTCATTTGATTTGGCGGCCATCTTGAAAATTCGGGTTTTATCTGCTATGCCTCCATTTCAAATATTAATCAGCATATCAAGAGGTAAATGTGTTCCATTTTTCATGCTTTTACTACAAAGTGGGTGTTAAATTAAAATTCAATGGTCTCATTAATATGGGTTGGCCAGATTTGATTTGGCGGCCATTTTGAAAATTAAACTTTCTTGCAATGCCTCCATTTATTTTATTAATCAGAATATAAAGAGGTAACTGGGCACCCATTTTCATGTTTTTACAACAAAGTGTGAGGTAGTTTCATTAATATGGGTTGGCCATATTGGACGTGGCGGCCATCTTGAAAATACAGCATTTTTCGCGGCGCCTCCAATGATAACATTGATCAGCATATTAAGAAGGACATGTGTACCAATTTTCAGGCCTTTACTACAAAGTGTCAGGTAGTTTCATTAATTTGGGTTCACCATATTGGATTTGGCGGCCATCTTGAAAATTCTTCATTTTTCGCGACGCCTCCAACGCTAATATTAATCAGCATATCGAGAAGGATATGTGTACCAATTTTCATGCTTTTACTCAAAAGTGCACGATTAGGCCCTTTTGTGTGTCTAATCCGCCGGACTATAATACCTTACCATTAGTTAACAATTAGTTAACCAATTAGCGGGAGGTTATTGTAAAGTGTTCCCTTTACAATATATGTACATACCACTGCAAATTCGTCTCTGTCCAAATGTCCATCTTTGTCAATGTCACTGAGGTCCCAAACCTTAATGAACAATAAAATATATTTCAATCATTTTTGTAAAGTATTCTTCATATCACTTTTCAATATTTTCAAAATTACCTCCGCCAAGGAGGTTATGTGATCGCCTGGGTTTGTGTGTGTGTGTGTGTGTGTGTGTTGTCTGTGTTCGTTTGTTCGTTCACTGCTATTTCACTGCCTGCCACAAGGTGCGCGCAGTGATCACTGAGCACCGGCGTGCCTGCGCCTTTCGCAACAAGAAACAGGGAGAGACTCTCTCCTTTGCCGCCTTCATCCGCAGGCAGCAAACAATCCTGTCAATGAATTACCGAAACAGGGAGAGACTCTCTCCTTTGCCGCCTTCATCCGCAGGCAGCAAACAATCCTGTCAAATGAATTACCACCACTGCCAAAAATATGGAATTTGTGATTGTGTAGGCCTATATGTTATTATTGCTGTTTCGAGATGGACAGTGACCACCCCCGCAGATTGTTTAGGTTCACTGCTGTCGAATTAATTACGTTGTCAAAAAAATGGAATATGTGACCGTTTAAGTTAATGCTGTTGTGGACTGTGACTTAGGTTCACAATGCTGTCGAATTAATTTGGCTACCTTTGCCAAAATAATTTATGAGTCTGTACGTTCATAATGCTGGTAAAAGTCATTACATCCCCTTCGCTACATTTAAAGTTAACCCCAAGTTGTTTGCGAGATGGGCAGGGATCAGAAAGCCCGACAGCATGCATGATGGCCGAGTACTGGCGAATATTCCACACGGGTGTGCTTGCGCAACTCTAAGCAGTAAGGAACAAGGTGGGAGTGTCTACTTTCACGCCAGCTCCAACACCGGTGCCATCAACCTGAAAAGTTGCTCATCAGCAGGCAGTCTACAGGCTACACCCTCGATGAAGTTAAAGGGACACTGTGTGAGATTTTGAGTTGTTTATTTCCAGAATCCCATTCCCTAATGTTACCTTTTCATGAATACTTATCACCACCATCAAATTCTAACTATTCATTATGACTGGAAAAATTGCACTTTTCATACATGAAAAGGGGGATCTTCTCCATGGTCCGTCATTTTTAATTTCCAAAATTAGCCATTTTTAGCTGCAAAAATGACTGTACTTGGACCATACTAGAAAATATTTGTTAATTACTTAGTACACTTTTATGTAAAGTTCAAATTTGGCAATAGGCAGCCCAGTTTCAATGAGCAGCATAGTTGCAGTACCTTTTTTGACCATTTCCTGCACAGTGTACCTTTAACAAACAATCCTGTGAAATTAATTACCGCTGCCTAAAATATGTGTGAAGTGGAAGTGTTGCGAGATGGACAGTGACCACCGTAGATCATTTTGGTTGACAATGCTGTCGAATTAATTAGGTACTACCATCGCCACAGTTGCGAGATGGACCAAAAAGCCCGACAGCAATGCCCGTGGACTGATTAACAACAGCGAATAGTTAGCCTATTTTACATGAGGAATACGAAGAAGGAAATGCCGCTTCTCAGCCGACAGCGCCAAGACCAACCAGTGGCCCATGAGAATGATGCATATAGGCCTACCATAGGCAAAAAATAACCTAACACTTCTGGGGTTGTTTCAGTTTTGTTGGTCAAAATCATTACATTCCCTTCAATAATTAGGCTACGGTTCTATTAGCGCGTGATCGCAAGCTTTCAAAGCGGGTTGATTTTTACCTTTTGCGCACAAGGTTGGTACGCTAAACATTCGCCATGATTCTGAGAGGGATGTTTAGGTTTACGACGATATTTGATTTTAATTTTTCATGAGGCTTAACCCTATCCAGACCGGGGGGGGGGGGCTAAAAGTGCCCGCACCAACTTTGATGTCGTATAACTCCTGAATGACTTAAGCTATGACTACGAAACTTGGTGACTTTTCCTAAAATGAAGTTGGCTACAATGTGATACCAAAAGATTAGGTTTATCGTTTTTGTTGTTGCCATGGCAACGGTTTTCTGACAGGTACGTCTGACCAAAAATCACTGATCTAAGTCTCATCAGTGTACCCTTCTTATTGCATACTACTTATGGTATAGTTATTCCATTACATTAGCATAACATTAGCCTACCTAATATAATATTAGCTTAATAAATTATCATTAATTTATGCTAATTTATGCTAATGTATGCTAATTTGACGACGTCATCACATTTATAATCAAATAGCTGTTTTTATCGTTACCAATGCACATTTCACCTCAATTTTATTTCTTCTTTTTATTTCTCATTGCTTGTGTGTCTTATGTAGATCATGCCCTGCAAATTTGGTAATAATGTATCCTGTTGTTGAGGACTGACTGCTTGCGGCAATGTTATATGAAACCGAAGCCGCTTTGCCATATCTACGACGTGATTTTGTCAAGTAATTTTTCACATTTTTTTACATTTCCATGAGCATCAGAAACCCTTGTGAACATTTGAAGTGGTCTGATGCACATAATAAGTAAAATTGATGTGCATTACCCAAGTAAGATGGAAAATACAATTCGGTGACAATTGGGGCAATAAAAACAGGAAATGATGTCATAATGACGTCATAATACCCAATAATGACACCAAAGTTATGTCAATCAGAGATTAATGGCTGAAGATCATCCCCTCCAAGTTTGGTGGTCATACGCCATTCGGTTCCTAAGTTATGAGGGGGGGGTCAAAAGAACCCCCCCCCCGGTCCCAGGAATGCCAAAAAAGCCCGGTCTGGATAGGGTTAAAGCACTCTATATTTAGAGCAGTTAACAAGCAGTAGCCTAGAGGTCCTATTTCTCATATAGGACCTTCATTACAAAAAGCAGGCTATTGCATTTTGGTCGACGTTCATCACTCTATATTTGGGGCCTATAGAACCGTAATCACACAAATTCCAGTAGATAGCCTATGTGTGACATAACCTTAACCATAATTTGGTTACAACTTGATTGATTATTTATCTGAACACACTAATGGTGTGTATAAACCTGCATAAATGACACCACATCATCACACTATTATCCTATGTGTCTAAAAACAAACTGAACTTCCTTGGCGGAGGTCTGCACACTCTGGGTGCTTTTCTAGTTGATGTATTGTAACGACGCTTTACCTTTCCCAGCACATCCAGAGGTAGTTTTGAGTTCATAAGAACGGGCTTTACTTTATCTCCAGAGAGAAGTCCATTGACTGGTGCAAGGCTCTCGAATATGCCATCAAACTTGCCCTTCTCTTCAGGCTGTGGATAAAAACAAAGGAAAAAGACGAATCAGACAGTGAAGGGAAATGGAGACCAGGGGCCTCTACTAAGAAACTGGTTCAGGAGTAAATTAAGAGGTAAATCATCTAATAGAAGAGCCTGAAGTAAGAAAATTAGGCCTCCAGGCTCTTCTATTTAGGCACATTCAGGCCGACTGAGAACCGTGCCGGTGCCCGTTCCCGCACCTAATAGCGAACCGGCCGCTGTGTTCATGCCACATATTTTAGCGTTCGAGAACCGGAAAGTTGGTTCGCAATGCGAACCGCAAAATACTAGGTTTTTCTCAGCGAACCGTGACGACAACGTGGCCGTCAGCAGGTTCATCCGGGTTACACAGTTATATGCAGAAAAAGTATAGAGCCCGGTATGAACACGGGCGGTTCACAGATAAGCACTTTAGTGCCGAACGTATCTGGTGCAGGCACCACCACAGGCTCCGTTCTGGTCTGCCTGAAAACACTATTAGAAGACCTCTTAACTTTACCTGGTTTACTCCTGAACCAGCTTCTTAGTATAGTCACCAGCACATCAACCATTTTAAATGATTTCAAACGAATGAAAAGGCTTACCCTCACAATCCAATGGATTTCACTCGAAGCTGATACTGTACTGAGAGACGGACTGCTCGAGTCCTTCTGCAAACACAGCAGAGAAACACACCACAGACAAAACACACCGTCATCCCAAACGCCTGATCTTTAACAACTGATCAGTTTTTGAATAACAACTCTACCAATCTCCAACCATATTTAAGTCAGTATAGAATTAACAAAAACACTGAGCATTATTCATATGTTGGTTTTTTTTCCCTCCATCTCGTCAACAAGAGTCATAAATACTCACAAATTTTGGCGGAGCAACTGTGAGGTTGAGGCTGGACAGGCTGACTTCTTGGCCACCTTGTGCACATGCTACCAACCTCAACGCAACATAAAATCCCTGAATCAACAGAGAAAAAAAAGAACAACCAAATCATTTCATGACATGCTAATAAAATAAGACTGACAAGAAAAGCAAAATCATTTAACAGAATTCACACTTTATTTCATTTCACTCTTACCTGTTTGTCTAAGAAGCCTTTTCCATCCGGATCTGCTAAATCCCATATCTAAGAAAGAATTTCTAAGTCAGTTTCGTTCCAAATAACAACACATGTAAGGTTAGCCGGTTACCCTCTTACTAAAGTCATTCATAAAGACGGTCCTGAACGGCCAATTGAAAAATGATTACTGGGGGGAGTACACAAAAAGTGCGTCTTATTTCACCCAATCACCAATATTTGGTCACGAGTCACGACATATAACAGTCACTGTAGTGAGGGCCGAATTCAGTAGAAGTTTGAAATGTGTGTCATTGCCCAGCCCTCCATTCATCCCTTCCCCGTTCGCTGATTGGCTGGTTGTCTGGTAACAAGACTAAAACCCTCCCAGAAAACCTACGTAACGTGGAAGAAAAATGTTTTCGACAGGAGCTTACATATGGCAATGCCAGGCTAATATTTCTATTCCATTCCTTTGTCACAAACTTCCCAACCACATTCAAAATGCCCCTTCACTGGCCAAGTTTAACTAACACCTCAAAACACATCTTTTCCTGGAGGTCTTTGGCTGCTAGTTCCACAAGCACATGCACCTACGCGCACGCGCACACTACTGTATACCATGTTAAGTGACCTTAGGTGTTTTGAAAGGTGCTATATAAAAGGAAAGTATTATTACTATAATTATTATTATTATTATATAAGGCTATACTGATATCTTATTTCTACTATTCTCAAAGCACCCACCTTCCCCAGTGTCATGTCCGGCAGCCCAGACTTCTTGAGAAATAGGGCTGCTTCTGTTGGCCCTACTCTCCCTGTGTTCCCTGGATCAACCTAACAAGAAGACAATTAATTGAGTCCATCGAGTCCATTGAGTCCATCAAGTTAGCTTTGTTGCTTGTTTACCAACACACATACAACATAGAAAACACAATGATAGAGCTTACTGTGGCATTACAAAAATAGCTTAGAGTCCCATTGAACTACAAACTATACTGTAAACTACTTATTGAACACTATAGCCTACAATAAGACGTACAACACATTATCATAAGTTACAGTGGTGCTCATATGTTTACATACCCCAGCAGAATATACACTTTCTTGGCGATTTCTCACAAAATATGAAGGATTACACAAAACCTTTTTTTTCACTCATTGCTAGTGACTGGCTTAAGATATTTATTAGCAATCTTCTGTGTTTACTCTTTCAAAAGCATGATCACACCCCAAACTACCCAAATGACCCTGTTCAAAAGTTTACATACCCTAGTTTCTGATGCTGAATATGGCCCTGTTTAACATCAAGGACCGCTCTAAATTGTTTGTGGTAGTTGTGGATAAGGCTCTTAATATTCTCAGATGACAAAACAGCACATTCTTCCTGGCAGAACGGTTGTTTCCTATAATATTTTTGGGTGTCTTGCTGGAACCTCTAAACTAAATTTGAGGTTTTCCCTGAGTGGCTCAATGATGTTAAGATCAGGAGAGTGAGATGGTCGCTCAAAAACCTTCATTTTATTCTTTCTGAAGCTAATGACAGGTTGATTTGGCTTTCTGTGTCGAAATATTGTCATGTTGGCACTGTTGGAATTTCAGTTCAGAAATGCAATATGAGGGGGTTTGGTTGAAATCAAGCCATTGGGCAAGGGAATCATTGCATTGCAATGACCATTGCAAGGGAAATTGTTCAGGAGGCATAGGACAACCAAAAAATAACTTCAGGTGAAATATAGGACAACATGAAAAAATGTTTTGAACTGTACAGCAAAG
The DNA here is from genome assembly GCF_034702125.1 of Engraulis encrasicolus. Lineage (NCBI taxonomy): Eukaryota > Metazoa > Chordata > Actinopteri > Clupeiformes > Engraulidae > Engraulis > Engraulis encrasicolus. Next base: position 27,609,040 of record NC_085862.1, on the reverse strand, counting down.
AGGCACTTGAGGAAAGATGGGCTGTTGGGGGTTGCCAGGAGAAAGCCATTACTACAAAAATGCAAACATGTTATTTTGCATATGATACACCAAATAGCATAGTGAGAAGCATCAGAATGCCTGTGACAATGTCATTTGGAAAAATGAGATCAATATGGAACTTTTTTCAGCCACTATTAACAGTACCATTTGGAGAACAGTCAACGGAGCCTATGATGAAAGTTACACCATACCCTTCTGTGAAACATGGTCATGGACCACTGATTTCATGGGGACATTTGAGTTACAAATGCATTATACTTTTGATCCATACTCGCAGAATGATGAATACATTGCCCTGTGAAAAATACTGGAGGAAACTTGACACACATCAGCCTTGAAACTGCACATGGTCCATTGTTTGGACATGCCAACATGACAATATTTCAACACAGAAAGCCAAATCAACCCGTCATTAGCTTCAGAAACAATAAAATGAAGTTTTTGAGCGACCGTCTCACTCTCCTGATCTCAACATCATTGAGCCATTCAGGGGAAACCTCAAATGTGAGGTTCCAGCAAGACACCCAAAAATATTATAGGAAACAACCATTCTGCCAGGAAGAATGTGCTGTTTTGTCATCTGAGAAGAACATTAAGAGCCTTATCCACAACTACCACAAACAATTTAGAGCGGTCCCTGATGTTAAACAGGGTCATATTCAGCATTAGAAACTAGGGTATGTAAACTTTTGAAAAGGGTCATTTGGATAGTTTGGGTTGTGATCATTCTTTTGAAAGAATAAACGCAGAAGATTGCTAATAAATATCTTAACCCAGTCACTAGCATTGAGTGAAAAAAAAGGTTTTGTGTAATCCTTCATATTTTGTGAGAAATCGTCAAGAAAGCGTATATTCTGCTGGGGTATGTAAACATATGAGCACCACTGTATATCATGGTCACATACAGAGTAGTTCTTCCATTAAATGTGAGAAATAAATTATAATGCAAAATTGTAATACTTGAACAGTATTGCATTTGCTGCTATTGCTGTAGTGCACTGAGCATAAAAGCAACTGTCATTGACATATTAATTCACATTAGTTCTACAACTCACAAAGGTTTGGAAATGTCAAGAGCTTAACAGCAGCTGTCAACAACAGTAGTAGTAGTAGCAGGCATACTCCTCACAAACAAGATCACACTGTATGTTCACATTATAACATTAACAATAACATTATCACACATCATAACAGTTGTATTTTCAAGTATTTTGGATGAACTGATAGGAGCTTAATGCAGGCCTAATCTTACCTGTCTATAAAAATTATCATACATGGGGTTCCCACTCGACAACTGCTGGAGAGAGAAGGCTGTGTTTAGAACATGCATGACACAGGCCCATCTACATGCAGATCATGTTTTAACAACCCTGTCGTTCGTGCTTAGCCTCAATTAATGGCAAATGTAAACGTTGTGTGTTCAACAGATGGTGAAGTATTTCTTACTACAAAGTACCAAGAGTGATTGTAAACTGAGCCAGTCGCAGCTGGTAAATATATTAGTACTAGAACTAGAGCTGGGAGCTACAGCTGTCTTAACGATATCCAGATGAAGGTGGTAAAATTTGCCATCCTGGCTAATGCAGCTAGCCAGCGGTAGCTAATGCCTCATCTTATCGGCATACAGACTGAGACTCCCAACGGAGTTCGCTCCCGGACGTGCGGTCCCCGGTGTTTCTATCACTCCCGGACTTGCGGTCCCCACCCGATTATATTTCACGTATTATCATATACTGCCACATACAAGCAATTTAGGGTTAGGTTTAGGTTTAGGTTTAGGGTTAGGGTTAGGGTTAGGGTTAGGGTTAGGTTTAGGGTTAGGGTTAAGGTTAGGGTTAGGTTTAGGGTTAGGGTTAGAAACAAAAAACTAACATCAACAAGATAACTGGCTCCGTAATATGGCGGTGGTACCGTTAGTCTGGCTAGTGGGAGCGAGATGAAATGGGAGTGTAATGAGATGGGAGCGTGAATCTGGGAATCATCTCATCTCATTCACCCAGCAAATGTTCATTCAGTTACATTTGAGGGCTAGACTTGCCACTTGACGACTGCCTTTAGGAAACACACCGCTGACAGTTTCACCGAAGCGTTCATGGCCTTCAGCATCTTTCGCGGTGGCTATTAAGTACAATAAAGCTTGCCAGCCAATATGATTTATTCAGCAAGGATGTGATATAAAGCTGGCTGGAGAACACACCGGAGTAACGTTACTGGTGGAAGGTAGACCAACTTCTAACTTAAACTGTGTGGAAAATACTATAATGAAAACAATACAACACCGTTTATTAACGGGATGCTACTCAACATGTTGAAGTTACATTCAATTCCGTCAGTCTAATGATAATAAACCCTAATCCAAGTTTCATGGCTAAGAGGATGGGCGAGAGTGGATAAAATCACCATCCAAGCTATCTAGCCGGGGATGTCATTTCATACTCGCGTGCTAGTTTTTAACCTCTAAGATCCCTGTAGCATTTTCCTACACTGTGCATGTTGACAACAATTACTCCTGCAAATACCATTAACATGTGCATCACAGTAATGTCACAAATTGGTCACGCTGGCTACTGCGGTCAAGGTAGCAAACATTAGCGGTAGCTTGCTACAGAAATTAATGCACAGTGATGGATTTGGTGAGCTAGCTAGTCGTGCGATGCAAGATGATGCTGGTGGTAATGTGTTCACACGAGCTGGATTGCGTTTGCAACGCACACCAGGGAAAGCATACAATTTATAGAAAATCATGCCTAGCTCATGTTAGTTTACATATTCTTGATCACCTAGGCATTGGGTGGCTAGCTAATGCGGCGATACAGATAACGGTAACGTTATTCCCTTGCTAGCCTGATTTAATTAGGCCTTGACCCATGTCGTCAACAAGATAGGCAAACACATCTTGGACAAAGTCTTACGACAAATAACAGTGTTGGGCACAAATGGCTTTACAAACCACCCGTTGTGATTTATTACGCACGATCCTATTTATCAGAATGAATGCATTCCTTGCCATTTACCTGGGTGAGAGATGTGAGGGCTGCCATCTTCCCTGTTGCTGCGGGAACACGCACACCCTTCGGAAAAACACCCCCCAGTGGACGAATGCCTTGATGACTCCCAGGGTCGACTGAATGGAGTGTCTGGTGAGCTGTCAGGAGTCAGGACCTCTCATCAGTCATGGATTGGATTTAGTTCTACTGTAATAGCTAAATTCCATAGTTCAAAAGTCTCCTCATAATGTTCACATAGCTGTATCATAATTATTCCTTATTTAGGGAATCCCCTTGAATGAGCTATTTTTCTGCAATGCGCTGATCATAACAAATAAAAAATACATTCTGGAATAAAAATGAAGACAACAAAAATACCAGAATCGTAGGCCTATACAAAGATGTTTTAAAGGCCTAAATAATTCCTGTAATGCATATGCCTATTACATAAAGCTAAAACACTACAATATGCATGATTTGGAACCATGTTAGTTTATTAATTGGTAATAACATTCCTGGAACAAAAGGCCAAACTTCAAATTCAGCTTTGTAAAAGCTATTTATTTCACATTATGCTTAAACAATAATCTTATGTACCATACAGCAAACCTGCAACTTTTTTATGTTAAGGCAAATATCACTTCATACAGGTCAACCGTCTTCTTGCCAAAATAACAAGAACAGTAATAGTAAAGCTACCAATACATCACCACCAGACCGTGACACTTTTTCAACTCCCCGGGCTATTTTAAAGTCATGCAAATGTTTAAACCTCCAATAATAACAACACTCTTTCCCATAAAGTGCCAACATTTACAAAAAAGGGGGGTAATTATTTATATTTATTTATTTTCCCAAGGCCTTCTACGCATCAAAAAGCAAAAAGAGAGTAATGTTGTCCTTCAAAAAGCTAAGCAACACACTTTGAAAAAAAAGGAACAGGTTGACACAAACTGTTAAATAAAATTGGATAAAATGCAACGATATGTTATTTTGCTGTTGTTCAAAACAGCCTACCTCTTTCTTTGACATTTCAACTGTGGACTGAACTTTTTCTTCCCCATTACAATGCATCAACCCATTTTGGCCTAAGCCCTTTTTTATGAGAATGTGCTCTCTGCCTATTAAAACCTAAATATCTCAGCCTCCAAAGCACGTAAAAACATGAATTAAGTTGCATTGAAAAGTTAGGACCCTCATTTTGCATTAGAATGTTCATTCAGCTCTAACATACCCACTTTTTAAATAAAAAACTCAAATCTCAAGAACCTGAATGCAGTGTATATGTCGCTACAGGCTAAAATGGGTTAAAGCATAAATGATTAAAAAAATAACATATACCAATAAAACTGAAAAACAAGGCAAGGAACAGCACAAAACTTCTTAGTCTGTACACGTCTGGGCCTAAAGGTTTGATTGCAAGGAGGCATTTTAATGATGGTAGCATGGTTGAGATGTTTATACTACACAATCTTCCAGATTTGTGGAGTATGACCAAGTCTTGTTTTCAGACAGCTTACTATTGTATTGTTATACAACCTGACAAACAGTTGGACATTGCAGACAAAACCCATTCTTTTATGACTTTTCTGTAAGATTCAGCGCTGATACTAAATAGATAAATGAACATGGATGGTTTATGGTGATCAAGCAAACCCAAAGAATAACTTTTTATGGTGTGTCCTTTGGCATAAATAAAATACAGTGGCCACCTCAATCATATCACACAAAAAATAATAAATACTAACAGCAGCAATAGCAGCAGTGCAAAATTCACAGTTGAGGTGATATGGTTCAATAAAAAGGGAGTGGCTGTTAAAATTAACTCGACTTGTAGACCATGGCTGTTTTCCAAGAAAACACTTTCTACAAGACTGCATATCCCTGGCCTTGACCCCTTACAAACTTGACCACATACAGTACAAATAGTCTGTGTATCGCTCTCTCTCATACACACCCCAAAAAAAACACACACATACACACATAATAAATCTGTAAATCTATTCAACTTTTTTGTTTTGTTTCGTGGCCATCTCCCTGACTATCACCATCATATACACTGCAAAAACAGACACGGTCACTCATCGTCAAAGTTTTGCTGGAGGAGGAAATTGGCAGCCAGGTTCTCATTCTTCTCGCATGCAAAGTAAGCTTGGATGACGAGACCCTCTGGAAAGCCCAGCGCTTTTAACTGCAAAACAAAGATGTAATTAAAAATGTGATTCATATAAAGTCACAACTACTTACATTTTCCTAAAACGTTATTGTGCTTCTCGCCAGATGATTGTAGTTCCACCTTGTAGTTCCACCTTGTATACATCGTACGTATTGTACCCCAAACACAATTTCGTTGCCTTTTTGACAATGACAATAAATTCTTGAATCTTGAATCTTGAATCTGTGAAGGCTTCATTGTAGCCGTACTTAAGGTGGCTGAGCCTTAATTTGTCTGGAAAACAGCAAAAAAACTGTCCTTGCCACCAATAAATGCCTTCAAAACCACTCTATATTCATCTTTAAAAAAGAATGAATGTGGTAGATTTAAACTTCTAGATTTGACTTCTTTGCTGCATCACATCAATAGAAATGTGTGCGTGGCGAGCCTGATTGGCCCATTTTTTTACATTATTTGGCTGCCTTGAAGAGCCTGACATTGGATTTTATTCCAGACATTATATATGGGAGGAGCAGCAAAGCGGAACTAAAAGTACAGTGCCCTCCATAATTATTGGCACCCCTGGTTGAGATGTGTTAAAAGCCTTAAAATAAATTCAGTGTTTATTGCAGAAGAATACTGTCACACTGAAAATTGTAGGAAAATGTAGCCTTCAACTCAAATGAATTGTAAGAAAATAAAAAAATCCCTGACTAAAAAATAATTATTTTTCATTAAATCACCTGTTCCACAATTATTGGCACCCTTAACAATTCCCAGGAAATAAATATAATTGAAGCATTTCTGTCATTTCTACAGTAGTTTACAAAGTTTACCAAAGTATGTAGGAACATTTAATTAGTAATTCATCACTTCCTGTTTCCCTGGGGTATAAATATGACGTGACACCGAGGCCATTTCTCTTATCCACTCTTAAACATGGGAAAGACAAAGGAACACAGCATACAAGTGAGGCAGATGTGCGTCGACCTTCACAGGTCAGGCAGAGGCTACAAGAAGATTGCCACTCAACTGCAGCTGCCCATATCCACTGTGAGAGGAATAATTAAGAAGTTCAAAACAACTGAAACAGTGGTAAACAAGCCTGGACGAGGACCCAAGTTTATTTTGCCACCACGCACAGTGAGGAGGATGGTAAGAGAAATCAAAAGATCTTCAAAGCTCACTGTTACAGAATTACAACAAATGGTAGCATCCTGGGGTCACAAAGTCTCCAAATCAACCATCAGGCGCTGTCTACACGCCAACAAGCTGTTTGGGAGGCATGCACGGAGAAAACCTTTCCTCACTCACAATCATAAACGCAAGCGTCTGGAGTTCGCCAAGCGGTATTGGGGCTTCAACTGGGACCGTGTGCTTTGGTCAGATGAGACCAAGATTGAGCTTTTTGGCAACAAACACTCTAAGTGGGTCTGGCGTACCACGAAAGATGCGCATGCTGAAAAGCACCTCATACCCACTGTGAAGTATGGGGGTGGGTCAGTGATGCTGTGGGGCTGTTTCGCTTCCAAAGGCCCTGGGAACCTTGTTAGGGTGCATGGCATCATGAATGCTTTGAAATACCAGGACATTTTAAATCAAAATCTGTTGCCCTCTGCCCGAAAGCTGAAGCTGGGTCGTCACTGGGTCTTTCAGCAAGACAATGACCCTAAACATATGGCCAAATCTACACAGAAATGGTTCACCAGACACAAAGTCAAGCTCCTCCCATGGCCATCTCAGTCCCCTGACCTCAACCCCATTGAGAACCTGTGGGGTGAGCTGAAGAGGAGAGTACAGAGGAGAGGACCCAGGTCTCTGGATGATTTAGAGAGATTCTGCAAAGAGGAATGGCTGAAGATCCCTCTTTCTGTCTTTTCCCATCTTGTGAAACATTATAGGAGAAGATTAGGTGCTGTTTTGTTGGCAAAAGGGGGTTGTACAAAATATTAACACCAGGGGTGCTAATAATTGTGACACACATTATTTGATGTCAAATAATTATTTCTTTATGTGGGATTTTTTTCCCACTGAATAAATGCACTTGTATTGAAGGTTGGATTTTTCTCTTTTTTCCATTAAGGTCCCATATTATTTAGAAAAAAATTAAAATAATTGGAAGCTAAAAAACACATCTCAACCAGGGGTGCCAATAATTATGGAGGGCACTGTATATTCATCTGGTGAGTGTCTGGTTACTAAAACGTGATATTGTGACAAATCTGTATGTGATGTGTGCCGTACCCTCTCGATGGCCTCCTTCTCCTGTGGGGTGACCTGGATGTAGTTTGTCTGTGGCGCGGCTGCAGGGGCCTCAGCACCCTCCTCCTCCTCGCCATGGGGCTCGTTCAACATCTGGACAAACTGCTCCTGGTGTTGAGTGATTTGCTGTAAAGCACGAGATCACATCACTCAGCCTTATGAGCAACGAAAGATCCATTTGTGAATGCACCACTCAGATAAAGATTGGTTTTCCCGAACACGTCATAAGTCCCTCATACCCTATGTTGGGCAGTCATGGGTGAGCGGTTAGGGCGTCAGACTTGCATCCCAGAGGTTGCCGGTTCGACTCCCGACCCGCCAGGTTGGTGGGGGGAGTAATCAACCATTGCTCTCCCCCATCCTCCTCCATGACTGAGGTACCCTGAGCATGGTACCGTCCCACCGCACTGCTCCCCATGGGGCGTCACTGAGGGCTGCCCCCTTGCACGGGTGAGGCATAAATGCACATTTGTTGTGTGCAGTGTGCAGTGTTCACTTGTGTGCTGTGGAGTGCTGTGTCACAATGACAATGGGAGTTGGAGTTTCCCAATGGGCTTTCACTTTCACATACTGTACAGACAGTTGGGCATGTATTACTGGCTAACGTGAACCCTCTAATTAAATGTTAATGCACGGTCATATATTTTGATTCACGTCTTGTCAATTATCCTGTTGTAACAAATGATGCCCAGTGGTGTAGTGCCAGAAAGACAAATACAGGTATGTATGTCCATCTTTGTCTGTGAATAGTTGTATTCTTCCAGTTCTTTTTAGTTCTTTAACATACCTGTAGACTTATTACAAATGCAAGTAAACACTGTGAATGAGGAGGAAGTAGAGGGAGTCACTCACAGGAGCTGAATGCAATTCTGTGAAATCGTAACACCCGAAAATATAGAAAAGCCAAAGACAAAGACAAAGTGGGTAAAAACAACTTTTCGGAACTGTAGCCCATCATCAGTGTTCCCAATTTGAAATTGGTCACCAGTTTTAAGAGAGATCTTAAAGGCTCCGCCAAGTAATCCCCAAAAGCCCAAACATACCCAAAACTAAAGAATATAATATCAAGTTATATACAGATGTCCACAATTCAGGATGCACAGGCTAGTTATAGTTATGGTTAAAAATTATTTAGACATGTTATAAAAATATGCTCAAGTTTTCAAGTATGGAAATGTGAATTGACAGGTGGTTTACGGATAGTAAGGCCAGGCTATGATATATTTTTTTGACTTTTTATGCCTTTATTGTGACAGGACAGTTACAGAGGAACAGGAAATGAGTGGGGAGAGAGAGATGGGGAAGGTTCGGCAAATAACCCGGGCCGGAATCGAACCCAGTGCCCTACCGTTAGGCCACGGCAGCACATGCTTAATTAACCACCACCACTACTACTGTATTTGACGACTGGTGCCTCACCCACCTGGAGTAGCTGTGGGTTATCTCTGCCGAGCTGCTGCAGCAGAGCAGGGAGCAGAGCAGGGTTCTGCAGGATGATCTGCCTCATCTGCAGGAACTGGGGCTGGTTCCTCAGGAACTCCAGAGGGTTACCAGAGGAGGGCGTCTGAGATGGAGCGCCTGTGCCTGTTCAAAAGTACACATTTTCAGCCCCTTTAGTCAGCTGCCATTTCATGTACTATACTAAGACACTTGTGTGGACTAAAATCTGTAACGATACACACGCACCAATAAATTGAAACATTTGTGAGTGTGACAGATGAACAACAAATCATGAAGAACTGAAAACCTAAAGACCTGAAGACCAATCCAAGCCATCAGGGCAGTAGGTGCGATCGAGATACCGCAACGGCTACATCCGCATTTAGACAGCAATGCATTCTGGCTCAAAAAGTTGCATGACGGTTAGATTTCCTGTCAAACTTAAACATTTCGGTGATGTTGTGTCGACGAGGTGACATGTCACATGGTGTCAAACTATCTCGGGATGAATGCGACTGCAGTCAGATCTTGCAACCTTTGCAGTTGCTTATCCCCTTCAACGCTCGCCTGCAGACCGCCTCCGAGGTCACGCGCCCATGAACTGGTCGGTCAACAACTCACTCATGTGTGTATACGAGTCTTGCCTCACACCCCTACACAAGTTTGCGCAGGTCCCCACTTCAGCCTCTCCTCACTGCCTGTCTCGTCTCGTTCATATTTGTGGCTGACTTTAAATGCGCTGTTTTAATACAACGCATATTGTGACAACAAGTTCTCGCTCACATGCTTTGTCTACATCAATCGACAAAAATCTAAGTCGTATGAGCTTAATAGCACTCTCTCACCTGATGTGGGTGTGGCCTGAGGTGTGTCTGCAGGTGGGGCAGTGGGGTTGGGCACAGCAGGGACGGGTGCAACAGCAGCAGCACCGGCAGCAGCCCCAGCACCAACAGCAGCAGTGGGCCGCGTCACCTCCTGAAGGGGCTGCTCAGGCTCTGCTGGAATGCCCTTATCATCACAAAAAATAATAATAATAACACAATGGGCATCATCTTGCATTGAAACTAGTGGCGAAAACATATTTCTGCACATCCCAGGCCTTTGTGAAGGACAAACAATGTAATAACAACTACAGTACATCCCAGAAAATGGGTCAGCTGACTCTAAATGTGTTTATTGTCTTATGCTGTTTGTTTTATGTTAAGGCTGTAAAACATGGCCATTCTCTTTCATTTTGTTCCAAATTGTAAAAAACAAAAAAAGAAGTTTCAAATTTGCACTATGCCTGTACTGTGTACATAGATGCACAATAGTGCCAGACAACTCAAACGTCATATTTATAATTTCCAAGTTATACTTTCATTTCTGCAGTTTGCATGACATTTATGCAGTTTGCAGTAAGTATTTCTGCAGTTTGCATATGACAAATAAAAATCCTTGCAAGTTTTCCTTGCAATCCTTACAATCATGTGTGCTTTCAGCAGCAAAGAGTGTCTTACCATGAGCAGGTACTCCACTGCACGATCTGGATTGTTATAACTCGCTCGAAGTGCTGCGATCACCTGCTCCCTCTCATAGCCCATAGACATGATCTCAGACACCAGATTCTCGTACGCTTGCCCTGTAACTGATCAAACAAACATCAGAGCCACTGTGATGATTGTCATTGTCTGAGTTTCAATGATGGTATCATCATGCAATCAAGATTTATTGACTCTGCCTCTTCTAAAAGGCAATCAAGGTTAATATTTCAAATTCTTACCTAAAATTGATGCTGCCTCTTCTAAAAGGCCCAGGTCAAGGCTAGAAGAGAAAGTGTTATAAATTATGAATTTCAATTTAAACATCATAATGACCAGAAGGTATGAAATGATTAGAAGGTAAGAAAACATCACAGCTGGTTAAATATTAATCCCTTAGCACAGAGCCTCTGTTATAACCTTATTGTTACCAAAATGGTAATGACCATGTCATTGTCATAGCAATGTTATGATGTAGTTGTGCATTTTCAGCAAAGAGTAAACAGGCCTGTCGACTGCTCTGCTACGACGTTAAACCATGCACTAGTCCCTCCTTACCCAGATGCGAGGAGTGCTGGGTCCGTGTCCAGCAGTTGTTCCGGAAAAAAGTCCCGGGATGTGTCCCCTGCGGTCGGTGTGCCGACTGTGGTGGCACTTTGTGTTGCTGCTGAGCCTGTGCTGGGAGCCCTTGGCCCAGAGGCAGGCTGACTGGCTGTGCTCTGAGTCTGCTGTGGTCGGGCTGGGTGGTGAACGGGGCTCGGCATAGGGGCTGGAGCTGGTAAAACTGGAGCAGGTGCAGATACAGGGGCAGGGGTGACGGTTGGGGCAGGAGCAGGACGTGGGGCTTGGCTGGGTGCAGGGACTGGTGCTGGGGCTCGGGTTGGTGCTGAGACTGGTGCTGGTGCTGCAGAAGGTCTGGCCATTAAGGCGGGGGGTGGTGGAGCGACTATGTCCATGAGAGGCGCTGCACCCGGAGATGGAGTCGGTATGGAACCTGGACTGGCCTGGACTGGTGGCAAAGCTGGTTTTGCCTGCTGAGGAGAAAATGATCAATATTACTTGCTCCACACTGCAAAGCATGTTGGGAGAACCATTCAAACCAGCTCCCCTATGTGTACCATTCAAACCAGTGCTCATGTTTACTTCATATCATACACACCTTACTAATTAATCAGGTGTGGTTATTCAGTTGATATGATATATCTTTGTGTGTTCGATTACAAACAGAGATGTTGATCAGTAGCCCTATTAGGTGGTGTGATAAAAAAAAGTCCAATGCTGTACTGCCGGTGTATTTCAAACTAGGGATGCAAACGATTAATCGATTAATCGACTTTAATCGATCAATGTGTTAATCGATTAACAAACATTAATTGCAATTAATCGACAATTCAACTGACAAGAGACCCAGGTGAAATGGACATGTGAAGAGGGTGTGTCTAGCGGTGTGAATAGTGGGAATATTTAAATCACCTTTGGATTAAAGAATTTAAATAGAATTAATTTAAATGTGGCATTTTATCTCCATTTTGTAATTCAAATTTTTAGATTTAGTAGTTTTTTTTCGAGAAATATTGAGATTTCGGTGAGAAAACGCCGCTTATCAATTAATCGTAAGTTGATCAATAAGGCTATCAACCAATGATTAATGAATTAATCGATAATTTGCATCCCTATTTCAAACAGATGATTCCACTTATTAGTGAAACTACCAGTCTGATGAGCTGTACAACCTTTCTCTCATGTACGCCTACGGTGTTATTTCAAATGTATTGGAAACTGCTTACAGAGTTCTTAGAATGGTGCTTCCATAGCTCGTAAGTAACACTATTGATTATTGACTATTGACTTATGTGCTGCCGGTGAGTAAATGGTGTATGGAGATGTGTTATGATCTAGCATGAATTCTTTAACTTAGTTGCCATCTATCTGAAATTCAGAAGGGGTGGCGGTCTGCCAACATTTCAGTAGCTAAATACAGGTCTAGAGAGGCGGTGGGAGATGGGTTTAAAATGTGAAAACAGTAGCATTGGGAAAACAGTAGCATTGGCAGGTATGGTAGGGGTAACCTCAAAATATTGGGCTTTCTGTTATGATAGAATAACAATGTGGTCCATCGTTAATAACACTGTAATATTAATGGTGTCCCAATGGACTTACTGTTCACTCCCTACCCTCCCCTCTTTACAGGCCAGTCAGTAGGCTTAAGAGGGATGTGAAGTAGATGTCAATGAACACCATGCGTACAAGGACTGAGAAGCACAGATGTAGACATTTGTTTGTCTCACCTTAGCCACCATAACCACAACAAAATTTTTCTCATCGATTTTGTAATCCTTTAAAGGGATGTCATCATTCAGGATTTTGCCTGCATGGCAAATGCAATCACAAGAAGTGGTATACAGTCAATTAAACACTTTTAATGATGGGTTAACTTAGAAATGTAGAAAATGCACAAAGGCAAAATGTGACAATTGTGTAACCATATCTTACCTGCATATATCAGCTTTTGGCCTGTGGCAGGATAGGCATCTTTACCCCGTTCCTCCTCAATTTTTTGCTTCAGAGCTCGCACCTAAAACAACAAAAACCAGAGCAACTTCAAAAGCAGGAAACCATCCACATTCAATTGTAATATTGTTTACCATGTAGTAACAAATGTATCCTACAGCAGATGTATACTATTTGCCCTAGTCATTGTGAATGACTACTTTATTTAATTTCATGTAGCACATTCAGTGTGGCGGGGGAGGGCACTCAGTCTATGGACTTCAAGCATTAGTTTGGAAAGGTTGCATCTACACTGGTAAAACAACAAATGTAACACAATATAATTCTGAAATCATGTTTCCCTTGCTTTGTACAACTGTAAGTCCGATGATTGTGTGTGAGCTTTGTTTTTATCTTGCTTGACTATTCTAGGCTAAATTATGTTTTTCAGGGGTTGCAGCTTGTAGCCTAATGCGTAATGACACTTTGAAAATCATGTGTTTACCATCGCCGTATTAAAAGAAACAAAAAAGAAACATTCTTCAAGTACTGTTAAGGGCAAACTCAGAGAATGTTCAGGACGCACCCCCTCCCACTGCAAATGTATCTGTCAGATTTCAAACGATAGCTTCAAGAGTGCGGGGAGAGGGAACTCCACCGTGATTTCAAACCAGACCTGAGCAAATATTGCGCTGTCATTTCTGGGCAGAAAACCGGTGTGGCGAGAAAACATCGGTAAAACCATAGCACCTCGACAAACACGGAATGTCACTCTCATATAGCATGAATTGCGACATGGTTTAAAATAGTATCCCCCTTCATATTTAAGTTGCTTACGACGAGGCCCCGGTATTTCCCAGTCCCTCTCGCCCGAGCAGTAGCCCATTTACTTGGGCATGGGAACTCCAGCGTGTTACTTACCGTTAGTTCTGGATCTATTTCTATCTTAAACGTTTGCTGCTGTAAAGTCTTCAGGGTGATTGTCAGCATTTTCGATTAGATTCCAGCTCGTGGAAAGCTTTCTTGGCAGCGCAAGTACGAAGAATTTCCTATTACCGTTACCTCTACACTTGGATGTGACTCAGCTATCTCACTAGAAGATAATATTATGGTCAGACGCCATCTACTTGCTGCCGAGGACAAGACAGGGTTTTTAAAAGCCCATGTGGTCACTGCCTTTGGACTCCCTGGTTGGTTTACGCCAATCCCTACGCGCACAAACAGTCCTTGCGCAATTAATAAATTGCATGTTTAGGGTGAAAAATAACTATACACATACTATTGGATTAAAATTAAAGTAGCCTACAATGATCTGAAATGGCAGAATGCAACTGAAATGCAATCTATTAAAAATAAACGTAGCAGATATTCTGAAACTAGCTGGCCCAAAACCCCCAGTTGAGTTTATAGGACTAGGCCTACATTAACCAAACCAGGGCTGAAAGTTACTGTAGGTTAATCTCAATGCCCAAAGCATTTCCCAGAAGAGTTTTACTTTGCTGTAGACCAGAAACATTTATTCAATCTGCACCAAAAACTTTTCTTGGAGTCATAACGTCGAAATAGAAGATGTGTCTCTTTATTCTCTCAGAATAAATCATTGTGCAATGTTTTGGAATTCAAGGAAACTGGTGAGAGTGGGCAAGCTTGTAGGACACAAATTTAAGGGTCCACAATGCTCATATGAACTAAAGCACAACAGAAGTGTGAACAGGCATGCAAATATGTACTAAAACATAACCTCCTTGGCGGAGATTTAAAAAAATTAAAAAAAACGTAAAATAAAAATATATTTAAAAAACTTAAATCAGTCTGCATAACAAATACTGGATGGAAATCGAGAGACGCGTATTCTCTGGGAGACAGAAGGCAGAGACAAGGAGATAACTTAATATACAGAAGTCTTTAAAACACAGACATTGAAGAAGTTAATACTAAATAGATTTGTAATAAATAACCAATAAGTGGAAATAAAACAAGAAACAGCACCAAACAATATCACAACTACAGGACTGACTGTGCTTCAAGTAAAGTGTGGTCCACAATAAATAATAAAAGGTCCTTAAAAGCAGTACGAAACGATTAGTAAGGCAAATATTGCCTGCTCTACCCTCTCGTTCCCAACGGCTGAAAAACAGAAAAGGGTTTTGTAGTTTGTCCCCCTGTGTCTTTGGGCGGACAGGGTGGACATCTTTAGAGTTCGTCTTTAGCAGGAGCGTCCTCTTCCTCCTCTTCCTCCTCCTCCAGCTGACCTTCTGGAATCTCCTCTTCAAAGTCATTCTCCTCTTCCTCCTCATCTTCCTCCTCCTCCTCATATTCACCCTCTTCATCCAGACCTTCATCTCCATCACCACCAGCAGTGTTCTTCATGTCGTCCTTGCTGCTCTTCTCATCCCTCTGTTTCCTCTCCTCCTCCAGCTGCTCCTCTCTCATCTTCTTCTCCGGTCCCTATGAGACAAGAAAAGCATCTGCTTATAATCTTAAACCTTAAACATTAAAATGTTAAACCAACAACAATACCATGGATGACAATTACCATTGTCCCATACCAAAAACGATAAAATTATTTTTTTACACCATAAAAGTGATATACTGAATGCATTATGAGGAAAGGTCACACCAAGAGAAAATGTCTAACTGAGACAGAAATACTGCAGCTCTGTGTTCTCCACTCCCTCAACGGAACAACGGTGTTCAATATATTGTAAATGTTTGTAGATCAACGCAGAGAAACACATCAAAACAAATATGAGCTGCATATAGTGTACAACTTTTGTTTATATAATGAGAATCTTCTGACTGCACTGTCGCATTGATGGTACTCTCTGTACTTCAAGACATTCACATTTTGAAGTTTTTCTTTGTGTATTTTACACATTGCCCATTTCATACAGATAGCACAATTTTAAACCATAAATGACTTACCTTTGTGGCTCCCCAGGTTTCTTTAGCAAAATTCTCTGCTGCTTTTTCGTCATCCGTAATGAGGAAGTTATCAAAAATGGTCCCCGATTTAACCTAAAAAAGTGGAATATACAGGTATGACTTTAAAAATAACTGCGTTGAATGTGATTCCATGCACAATGTACAAACATATGATATGGTCAAGTTCACAGCTACTTCCAAATGTCTGTTTATGGTGTATTTGTTTATCCCTCGTGTAGCCACTAAGATCTCAGAGATAAGGTCACGCTCACTCTGAAGCCTTTTGAGTTGCGTGTGTGCTGATATAGACAACCTTATCCAAGGAGGTTCTCAAACAACAAGACACACAATTAAAATTTGAATATAAAACATCCACCCATCACATCAGCGCCATTAAGAAATGTTCTCTGCTCATATGGATGCATGTTGCACCATGTGTATATAAAGCTTCATATGTCAGCTCTGATAAACCAATTGAAGTGAGCCAATCTGAGGCAAATAAGGAAGTGCCTTACCCTGCTATCCTAACCAAATTCAGGCTCAATTTACAAAAAAGGTGAAAGTAAAGTTGGCATCCACGCCTTTGTCTTTCTGAGGAAGTTTCGCTCGGTGCGTTATTCCAAAAGAGTGATTCAGGAAGGAGAAGAAGGACTCGCACACAGGAGCTGAATGCAAATCAGTGAAACTGTATTAAAAGCCAAAAATAAATAAAACCAAAGACAAACTGCTTTTAATACAGTTTCACTGATTTGCATTCAGCTTCTGTGTGCGACTTCTTCTCCCTCCTCAGTGAATAAATGGGTGGTAGTGATGTCCTTCGGCAGTCTCACCAGCCTATCAAGGCAGAAGGGTAATTGAACCAGAATCAAACATGCCTCAAGCTCACTCATCATCTGAGATCAGGGGTTTGTTAGTACATGTTGCTAAGCGACCGCCTCAGATCCAATGCAGAGGGATAAACAAACCCACCCAGTCCTAACAATGGGCATTACAAAAAGGTTAAGAATGTATGAAAATGATGTTGAGGTTAAAACGAGGTCACCAGGAATGGGGTCATGCATACCTGCCACAAATCAAGGCCAAGCACGCCAATGTTGTCAAACTTGTAAATGGTGCCATCAGCCGTGTAGTCTGGGTTGGCGATCTCGGGATGCACCCAGCTACCTTTGTAGTTGGGATTGTCAATCTGCTTCGGCTTCCACTCTCCCTGTAATACATCGAAAACAATTTATAGTACATTATGTATTTGTGAAGTGTTAATATGAAGAGCTGTTGCAGAAAGACGTATGTATAACCATTTTGGGACATTTTCGTATTAGGCATTACATTGCATTGCTTTGCAAAATGCCTTTTTATATAGGTTTAAAAAGTATATTCTCAAAATATTTGCACATGGATGATAGGACGTCTGAATAGTCATTTCCAATAATAAAATGCAAAGGTGGAAAAAATAGCCCTTACATCTTACTGCAATGAAACTCTTCATATGCAGTTTGTACAGCCCACATGTGTGTTGTGTGTACCTACCTTATACTCAGGGTTAGGGATCATGGGAGGTTCCCATTCCCCATCCATTTCCTCATCCCAGTCATCCGGCTTTTTAGCATCAGGATCTGGAATATTCTCAGGCTCGTCCCAACCCTGATTTAATAATAAATAATTGTATAATTGATGGAAGACGCCACTCAAATGATGTCCTTTAAATGGGATCAAGTAGACAGTCAGCTGTCACATGCATGTCCTCTGAAATCAGCCATTGGTTACTAATCAGAATCTAAAAGCTGGGATATAAAGCTATAGTTGGTTTTCTTTTTCATCCTGGTCTCCATGGAAACATGATGAAGGCATGAGTACCACCATTGATTGAAGCACAACTTTTCTTTCCTTAACATACTCCTAACATGTTCTTCCAGTGACCATAACTCGCCAACTTTTCATGCCACACTCCAAGTACTGGTCAGCCAACATCTGGCCAAAATATTCACTATTGTTTAACCATTAATGTTCAGCCATCACTGCACACACGATCAGGCAGTTTCACGATCAGGCAAGTCTATAAAAGTCTATAAATAAATAAGTAAATGTACTGTATGCACATCCCACCTCACTAAGGTCAGTTTCAAAGAGGTTCCAAGTTTCAAAGCTGGACCACTGGGAGCCTGGACTACTGTAGCTGTTAATATCTCTCTGGAAGACCTTATAAAGGGTCAGGGCGTCTAGTAACAATGTCTTGCAGTGGGAAATGGAAATGTAATGGCATCATTTAGAAAATCCAGAGCCAGATTGGGCGGTTACTGGCCATTTGGCAGGTTTTTCTGCCCATAGAAATCATTACAAATCGTTGAAATTGGTCAGAATTTAGCACCTCCAGGCGGTTTTTGCGCACCATTTGGGCGGGATTTGATCAGGCACATCTGGCAACACTGCTCTCTATACAACCTTGGGAGAATAAGAGCAGATGTCAGCTGTTAAGGTGTACACTGAACTTCCAGAAAACAGCGCCAATAAAAGCTATTCTGGTTTGTGATGCAAGATGAGGTCTTGCTAAAAACTTGTTGGTTTGATGTGGTTATGTTTCAACTCATTTTCATCCACTAATAATCTCACAACGTTTGGATTACCCCTCTAGATAATTCCCTTAAGAAGGTGCATAAGAATGGCCGTGGCTCAGTGAGCTCAGTCGCCATACCATAAATGCAGGGACCCGGGTTCGAATCCAACCTAAGGTCACTTCTCGATCCATTCCCATCTCTCTCTCTCTCACTCATTTCCTGCCACTCTCTATGGCTGTCCTGAACAAATAAAGGCATCAAAGCCCCACCCCCCAAAAAATGTTTGGCAAATTAACTCATTGGACATTTCATGCTAATGCTAATGACAGCTTTTGGGGGGGTGGGTGGCCGGGGGGGGGAGTGGTGCACAAAACTCACAACAATGATGTTCAGGACAAGAACCAGTCACCAACCTCTGGTTTCAAATCCTCGGGGTCATCAATGAGGACCCGATCGTCCCAATCTGCAGGTTTCTCAGCGTGTGGGTCTTTGACGGTTTTTGGTGGAAGTAAGTCCCAGTCGTCCTCGAGCTTACCCCAGGCCAGCTTCTCATTGTTAACTTTGACCTCATACGTCTGGTCAGATCTTATGATCAGAGTATAGAGGTGCGTGTGTTCATCATCCTATAGGGTATATTAGGGTATCAAAGTAACAGGTTTAGTTTGATCAAGTAAAAACATTACAGGTACCTAACATTATTTAAAATAAACACACTTTCAATAACTGCTTATGGTGACACAAACTAACAGTGTATAGCTACTCCCACATGCCAGGAATAATCTTCACTAATGTAATAATGTGCTGCTTTCTCTCTTTAGCTATGCATGAGCCCATGTTTTGAACCCAGTAGACCGGCGACCACAAGGTATTTTGTCGTCTCCTGAGTGAAGCAATGATCTTGCTCAATTTGTTTACATGCCCAAGAGTTGCCAACCAAACGTACAAGCATGCTTTTCTAACCCATACCATTAACCCATTGACGCCTAAGGCACCTGCAAAAAAGGGTGCTGAATGCCTGAGCCCTTTTTAAGAAAAGCTACCCTTAGCCTATAAAAACCTAAATATCTCAGCTTCTGAAGCACATGAATATATGCACTAAGTTGCATTTAAACGCCAAGACCTTCATATTTTATTAGAATGTGTTAATTTGTCTCAAACAAACAGGGATTTTTAATAAAGTTGTCTCAAATCTCATGGGTCTGAATGTTGCGTAATGCAGCTCCAAGCGCCAGGGCCAATGTTGCGCAACGCAACATCAGGCATCAATGGGTTAATAGGGGTGACAAAATACTCATTCCTCCTGTATGGATTCATTTATTGTCTTAAGAAGCTTATACAGCATCCATATGCAGCATTTGCAGTTTAACACTAGTAATTACTCAAATCATCAGTAATTACCCTGGCTTTCACTTCCTTCTTGATGAGGTGATTCTGCCCCTTGTAGTTGATGATAACATGGACTTTTTTGGTGTCATAGCCACAAATATCTGGCCCTGGAAATGGAAGCAAGGAGAAACATTCATCATTTTCATTAAAGTCACAAGTCAGTGCTTCAAAATGTAGATCGGCATATTCAATTAGATTAGATTGCCTTTGCTGTCCCCAAAGGGAAATTTGTTTTCACCACCATCATAACGTGTTACAGCAAATATGAAGACAAAGTATACAATTCAAAACACAATAGAAGTACACAGGGACAAACATCAGGACATCAAGCGCAATACATGCACACTCACACACAACTACTGTCGTAAACACATACTCTCACATGCATACACATATCCTCTCATACATACAGCACACTCTACAAACACAATAAGTCATACAACCACACCAACAATCACATACTATATACACTATATACACAGCCAGGAGGGACCATATAACATGATGGCCCACTGGACTTACCAAACATGACGTAGTATCTGGAGTCTCCGTGCATGTCTTCTTGGTTCAGGTCGGCTGGGAAGAGCTTCACATATCCGCCCCCACAGTCTATTTGCTGTTCGTGTTTAACTGTGAACTGAAGGATGAGAGTCTTCCCTTCATTGCTGAAAGCTTCAAAGCGGCTGGAGAGGGCGTAAAAGCGAGCATCCTGACTCGTTTGAAGGCCTGTGGGCAGAGCAGACACAGGTGAAATGGGCGATCAAAAGAAAAAAAATGAGGAAAAACCAATGAGCTATCACAGTGCTTTTACATTAAAGTGTTAACACTGAGTTACCTTTGTCTTTCTCGGCGTCTCCATAAAACTTCCCTGCGGTTAGCCTCCACTTGCCATAGTCAGATTTGTGTTTCGATTCCACCCAACGGCTCTTCCAGCCATCTTGGCAGAGGTGACAGAGCGAAATAGAGATAACACTTAAGTTAATAAGTTGCGGTACATCACAATGACAATTTATCTGAGGCCTTTACAATATGTCTGTGGCTTGCTCTTGCCTTGTTGCCTTGCATTCAAGACACAAAATGAAAAATCAGTCAAGACAATGGAAAGGGACAATGGCGGTAACAAGTTGCTTGTGGAACATTATTGTGTAATGATATGTCACAAATTACACGGTCCATTTTCTGCTGCTACGTGAGTTGGTGTAATTTGATGAGGTCAACATAATAAAGTATTTCCTCATCAAAATGGATTGGCACCCTATAAACAAAACATCATACAGTATGAGGCATTGGCTGTATTTTGTGGCATCATATTGTGGCGTTGACTGATTAGGCTAAAACCTCAGCCAGTCACCAGCTCTTAACCACATATGGGGAAATGGATGCAAGGCAAAAGCAACACTTGCTTCCATTAATGAACATTCAAAAAGCATGACCATTGGCAGAAATCAGTTTAACATGAATGGAGCAATATTGATGACACAGTTGACACTGCACATAGTCTTAAGGTAAAATATACAGTACTATAATGTATTTCAGATAGGACCATGAAATTGCATTATTACTTAAAGATGGTAAAGTAATACCACATAAATTCCTTCATTTCCTTTGGTAATAATAATCCCAACTAATACTACTACCTATTCATGCATGCCTTGATTAAAATGTGTCAATTGGCTACTATTTGTCAGAATTCTGTGCACAATTGTCTCCACCGCATCTTCACAAATTAAATGAACACTGTGCATGGGCATTATGAACCTCCATAGATGCTGACTACTCCAGCCATGCAGCATGTACCTCCATCCAGAAATTGCTCTTTCAGGAATACAGTAGCATCTGTCGCTGATAGGAATCCAAGCAATGCAAATATTGCAAAGGCGGGTCGCATGCTTGCACCTCTCCGACGACCTGGTGGTGTTATTCGTACTATATCAAACAATTTACGGATGAGCCCTGAAATTAAGAGGATATTCAGATAGCGTTGCTAGTCCGGCTCCTGCACAGATGGCTGCGTCCGATTGGTCTTCTCTTGACGTGCTTGTAACCAATGGCATGAGACCAAAGGATGTCAGAGCCAGAGTCATGAATAGAAAAGAGTTGTGTATATCCCATTGGCATACGTGGGCAAGGGGCGGGGTCTATTTTCCGTGTCATGGCTCCTCCCTGTAGACTTCAAGAAGTTCCATATCCGGAAGTGGGCCCCGTAGACTTTCGTTTGACTGTCGACACCTTTCTCGGTAAGTTGATAAATGGGAGAACAAATCGAAATGTTTTCTGTGTTTCAGTATCCGTTGTCTAAAGTATAGCCTTCAATTATGTAATTGCATGTGGTTTGCATGAAAATTGCGATGTCGATGTTAAAGACGAACGCTGTTTAGGAATGAATAACCACTTCTGGTAGCTTAAGTTAGCATAGTGGCTACGTTACAATCCTATACAATGCGCTACTATCTGTATCATAAACGACTGTGTTTTCTACTTCCCACATTCATATAACGCCATATTACCCGTGTACATTCGTGGTTTGATCTTCCCAGCTATTTGAATGCATGTAGCTGCATGTGGTTAGCGTAGCGAGTAAGCATTTACGTGTGGATGTGTTGGCTAGCTACAAAAAATACAATTGAGTCCCGAATATTAAAGTACTGAAGTTGATGACCCCAGGTATTTCAGAAACCGAGAAATATATATTTCTGTTGAGTAAACCATGGATGTTTGCTGAACAGTTGCTGAACAGTTTGCTGAACAGTTTTGAAGTTGGCTAGTCGAACTACTATGCACAGCCAGATGTGCACCGCATTGACAATGCGCCGTATACCTGTATTTCTCCTTTTAGCTCTGTGAAATCAAATAGTTTCTGATTGATTTGAATGAGTGGTGGATTAATGTCTATATTTGTTGTCTGCCAGTCTATCATTTTACTTCACTGATGACCCCTGAACAGATTGTCAGTGCCCTTCCCAACTTCATGTGTTTCTTTATTTCATTGCTCTTCCTCATACAGCTTGCCCCCACACTCACAGCTTGGTGTGTATATTATAACAATGTGTTTCTTTATTTCATTGCTCCAGGTGTGTCATGTTCACTCATCATTCACAGATATCCGGCCCTTCTTCATACAGCTTGCCCCCCTCCCCTCATTCACAGCTTGGTGTGTTGCTATCATTACTATGTGATTCCTTACTTCACTGATGACCCCTGAACTTCATGTGTTTCTTTATTTCATTGCTCCAGGTGTGTCATATTCACTCATCATTGACTGATGACCCCTGAACAGATTTCCGGCCCTTCTTCATACAGCTTGTCTTCCACCTTCACAGTCATGGTGTGTATATTGTTATTACAATGTGATTCTTCATTTCATTGCTCGTCTTCATGCAGCTTGCCCCCCTCCCCACATTCACAGCTTGGTGTGTTGTTATTATTACTATGTCATTCTTTACTTCACTGATTACCCCAGAACTTCATGTGTTTCTTTATTTCATTGCTCCAGGTGTGTCATATTCACTCATCATTGACTGATGACCCCTGAACAGATTGTCAGTGCCCTTCCTAACTTCATGTGATTCTTTATTTCATTGCTCTTGGTGTGTATATTGTATATTGTATATTCACTCATCATTGACTGATGACCCCTGAACAGATTGTCAGTGCCCTTCCTAACTTCATGTGATTCTTTATTTCATTGCTCCAGGTGTGTCATATTCACTCATCATTGACTGATGACCCCTGAACAGATTGTCAGTGCCCTTTCTAACTTCATGTGATTCTTTATTTCATTGCTCCAGGTGTGTCATATCCACTCATCATTGACTGATGACCCCTGAACAGATTGTCAGTGCCCTTCCCAACTTCATGTGTTTCTGTCATTGCTCTTCCTCATACAGCTTGCCCCCACACTCACAGCTTGGTGTGTATATTGTAACAATGTGTTTCTTTATTTCATTGCTCCAGATGTGTCATGTTCACTCATCATTCACAGATATCCGGCCCTTCTTCATACAGCTTGCCCCCTCCCCACATTCACTGCTTGGTGTGTTGTTATTATTACTATGTGATTCTTTACTTCACTGGATGACCCCTGAACAGATTGTCAGTGCCCTTCCTAACTTCATGTGTTTCTTTATTTCATTGCTCCAGCTGTGTCATATTCACTCATCATTGACTGATGACCCCTGAACAGATTTCCGGCCCTTCTTCATACACCTTGTCTTCCACCTTCACAGTCATGGTGTGTATATTGTTATTACAATGTGATTCTTCATTTCATTGCTCGTCTTCATACAGCTTGTCTCCCACCTTCATCTGGTTCTTCACTTAATTGCTCCAGGTGTACCATATTCACTGATAATGATATTTGTTGTTCATATACAGCAGCATAGACCCCTTTTACAGTTTTAATTTTCTGTCTATTTCAATGTTACACGTTGAGTATGACCGCTGCATGTCTGTGTTGTTGACAGGCACAACACTCAGGAGTGCTGTGAGTTGCATGACACCTGCAGAGGCTCCATACTACAACTACTCGGTACTACAGAAACCGGATCACTTGACAAGCCTGTGTCCTGTTTTGGCCTTCCACACTCTGTAGGATTGCATAGGCTCCATTTCTTCTCCCACATCACCATTCCAAAACAACTCCAGATGTTTCGTTTGTATTATGGCCAGTTTCTTTACATCTGTTACACTACCTGTGTTTTTGCACCCAAAACTGGACTGCTCTATCTGTTTCTTGTTTTTTATCATTATCACTTGCATTGCTGTAAATATGTTCCATTAGCTCAGTTTTGCAACTATGAAGTGTACAGTTTTGTTGTTGTATTACTGTTACGCTGAGCAAAAAGAAACCTCAAACCTTACTCTTAGGCCTATGTGAATTCTTCATGCGTGTCGTGCTCTGTCAACAGTTTGATGCTTACAAAGCATTCCAAGTGTCTGTATGATGTTCTACCATTATGCTATGCCTTCACACAGTTAATAACAAAAGGTATACAGTATTAAAAATGCATATTCACACTAGGTTATTGTCTAACTTGGCACCATAGCAGTGAGCATCCAGTGTATTTCTGTGTTCAAAACATACATAAATACATTTTTAAAAAAAATTAATTGACCCACTCAAGTACTGGTTATACAGTTGTTGTCTTTTTTTAATTATAATTTATTTAGTCCACATGACAGATCCATGGCCCTGCTCCATGCCACTGATTCAGAGTCGTGTGTAGGGACCAGAGGGACTACACGTCTCTGCCCTGATCCTCTTCACTCTGCCTGCATGCAACGATGCATGTTTTTGGCAGGTCTGATGCAGCCTCATAAAGGCTAAAGCTGGCCTGCGTCTCACTGCTAGAGATCTATAGACATACAAGTGTATGTGATTAGTTTTTAACGAATTAATAATTGTAGTGTAAATAATGAACACAACGCTTTAACGATTACAGTCAGAAGCTACAAAGAAAGTTAGCATCTCATAGGTAAGTGGCGGGCTCCTAGCTAAGCTAATGGTGATTTCCCTCAAAACGTGATAAAAACACACCAGTTCTACGACAGTAGCGTGTAAACAACACAGTATTTTATATCACCTAGATGTACTAGACGAATTACCTAAAAAAATGGGATGGATCCCGTTTGTGTGCATATTTATTCAATGCTTACTGTAGAAAGGCTTATTCTGCTCAGTAGAAGTCAATGACGGCTCTCTGTTTGTTTAGAACTTTACAGAGCCATTAGCGTGTCTACACAGCCACTAGGTGACTTTCCCGCCGAGATCAAAGGTAGGCGTAACTCTGTGTTATCAATGGCTCTGGCCAGAGGACATCAGCGCATCTTTTTGTAGGCTACCCCTCCCATTCATTGTATTTTCTAATAGGTACAAATAAAGCATAGCCTAGTGTATTGATTCTATTGTTGCATTTACATGTAAAAACACTGTTGCGTATGCCTATATAATACCAGCCTAATGCCGACTAGACAGAAGTCCTGATTGACCCACATTTTAACAGGCAAAGGCACAGTGCATAAATAAATTTAATTTTGGCTTATACGATGGATTACAAACATTGCCTATGAAGGTGATATGGAAGTCCCCACTGCCAATTTAGAATTTGTTGTGGGTTTTCAATTGAATACACCAGACAAGATCAGATGATCCGAACGCCTATGGGATGATGAATAGCGCAACGAGAAAGAAGAGAAACGAACCTCGTGACTTGCCGTAGTGTTTAGGCGCAGCCCAACGCGGTCATCATCGCTTATCCGCCTTGGTTACCCAGGACGCTACTCTTGATGGCTCGTTGGAGTTGTCGCCAAAAGCCCACTGTAATCTCATGTGTAGGTGAAATGCGAATATGATAAATGCGATGTGTCTATACTGGGGATATCCCAAACTTAAACGCGCACGGTAACCGTAAGTTTACAGGTTTTTCATGTGTAGCCTACCTACCGACATCAAAACATGACCCGAAGTGGAATGAAACCTAGCCGAAACAGAGATGTGCTTTGTTTACAGACAAATGCGACTATGCACGTTGTGTTGAAATTAAGAAAATAGATTCTCTATTGAGAAATAAGCTAGACTCCCCATCATGTGGAAACGGGGGGCTAGCAGAAGCTCCGCACTGGACAGAGCAATGGCCCAGCTTGCAGCAAAAAGAGGAGCAAATTCTTCTGGAAGTTCACAAACAAATGTAAGTAGCCAATGCACGTAGCACGTTAACATTACATTGTACCGGTAAACATTGTATCCTTGCAACACTGCAGTCTTTAGAACTACATTGTATCTTTCTGCACAGGGCAACGTTCCACCTCAAGGCGGCAGCAGTCTGGATGGAATGTTGCCTGTTCGGCAGATTCACTTCCAAGATTTGAGTGACATCTCTTCAGAAGACGCTTACAGCGAACAAAGCGGAATAAATGACGTTCCTCTGATCAAAATAATTGAAGATGAGCAGTCAAGTGAATCCGACGTGGGTGGGGGCTCTAGGTTCCTGAAAAAGCATCCCAACACAGGCGATAGACAGTCTTCAGCACCGACTGGGTCATATCGTCCGCCCATGGAGGAGTTTGCAAGGACACCTCAGCCAAGGTCCCAGAGTGCAGCACTCAGTCGACTTGCTCAGCTAGAGGAGCGTTTCAGACACCGCAGTCAGGCTAGCCAAGCAGCACAGCCCATGAGCCCTCCCAGTCCCCACGAGACCCCGCTGTCTGTACACTCTAGTAATGACCTCACTATGAAAGGCACACGTTTTCTAAAGAAAAAAGACATTTCATTGGTCCCAGAAAAAAGTAAACAGGACCTCACCAAACAAATAGCATCTAAAGCTCCTCTTAACACGATTGCCAGTAAAGGCATTGACTTGGACAGTGATGAAGAGGACATGAAAATTCTTCTGGAAGGAGCTCTCAGTTCTCCAGATGTAAGTCCCAGACCTGCTGAGAAGGTGAGTTGATGCTGATGTTCTGCAGATTCAGAAAATGTAACTACTAGGCACAGATACCATGTTTCTGACTCTTTAACATCTTTGTCATTGTGTTACAGCCTTTCATGAAAAGTCCTGCAAAGATGCCCACCAGACATAGGACCCCGCTCCCTCCCAGTGAGGCAGCTAGTCCTGTACGGTCCTCCCTAAGGAGCCCATCCATAGTGTACTCTCCCTCTCTGTCGCCACCAAACATCCAGTCATCTAGTAGGAGGTCCTCCCCAAAAGGCAGGTTTCTTCGACCCTCCCGGTCACCAGTATCCATACACGGAGATATCAAGTCCCTGGAGGAGCTGTTCACAGACAACGATGACACCCTCAGCGAGAGAAGTGCAGTGTCTGATGGTAAGGGAAACCTTGTGCAATATACAAGCCCATTTATGTCAACAGCATCTCATAAATGAGAATCCTATTTTCATCGTCCATCTTGCACCATTTTGTTCCATGTTGCTGCAAATGGTCTACTACTGGGGTTCCCAAACTTAATCATGACGAGGCCCCCCATATAACGGTAGATTCCAGCCAAGGAGGCTCCCCTGATATAGCCTCGCGAGCCATCCTACGTACTTCCGCCAAAGGATTGGCTCCACTACTGTAGTCTGGCCGTGCTTCTCTGTGGAGTGCCTGGAGCAGTAGAATTTTGATCGCAACGCCCCCCCAGAAAACAGCAGATAAGCGAATACACCCCCCACGTGGGGGCGAAAGGGGGAGAACGCTCGTGACAACGACGTACACATCTGCGCCAGAGCCATTGGTCTGCGCTATGTTGTTGTTAAGTAACTGCCAGCGATTGGGTGAGAGGTGTCCAATAATGGTCTGAGTGCAAACTTCCTGCTTCCTACAATCGCTTCAGAGCAAACAAATGCCATACCATAAATACGAAATGAAATGGTAGTCTTATGGGATGGTCAGGACCAGGCTACCCCTGATATGAGCCATGCCACACTGTTTTTTTTTGCCCAGGCATGGCAAACATTTGGCCCGCCATGAGATTGGAAGAAATGGTGAAACAAATGTACGCTAGCTTTGACCATACGGTTGGGTGATTTGGCGGTTTGGCCCTCAGCCTCATTCTCACTACATAATTTGGCCCTTGGGGAAAAAATAATTGGAGACCACTGGTCTACAACAACCATGGACAGGGAGCAACTGAGGAAGGTGCTGCTTTTGATGACATTCTGGACATGTGTACAGTGACAAGGGAAGGCATTCTATTCTATGATATTCCATCTCGGCCATCTTGTGAACCCATGTCTAAGACGACAGTGGTACCAAGTAGGAATGATAACACAGGTGTTGAGATTATCGTGACGTTGGTCAAGGTTATGATATTGGCAGGCCAAGTGCAAACAATGTTGTCTACTAGACCAGTGGTTCCCAACCTTTTTCTTAAGCGACCCATGTTTTTACTATTGCAAGCTTTGGTGATCCACCCACGTGAGCACCCGCATGAGACGTAGTCACAAGATGCCCTCTGTTTCCTGCGAAAACTAATTTTAGGCCTATTTTATTGCTCTATTCGTCTTTGGCCAAATATAGAATAAATGTTTAATGTAGCACTTACAATTTGTTGCTTCTATGCATTTATTAGTTAAATGTTTTGTCTTTTATTCAACATGGGCTATATATATTTAAAACGAAACCCCTTAAAATCAAGAGGGCTCCGCGACCCCCTGTGGATCTTTGGCGACCCATAAGGTGGGTCCCGACCCATAGGTTGGGAACCACTGTACTAGACGCTTTTGCGAGGGAACAGCATGCAAGCGCACTGCATGGCACGTCTGATCCCCAGCATACCAGTCTACATGATGACTCTAAAAAATATAATTTAGAGGTTGCTTCTCAATAGCGAACACGCCTACTTTCACTGGTGACCATTGCTTCTCTCCTTCCTGCAGCTACTCACCATCATGGCACACTGCCATGGGTCTCAAAAACAACCATTGTTCTTGTTCACTGATATGCTCCCGTCTTATAATCTTGTTCTGTGCTCCATTTTTCCTTTTCAGTGTTCAAGTTGAACGTCCTGACCTTAGATGACCTGGTTCCTGCTGAGCCTTTAGGACTACTTCTATCTTCAAAGGAAAAGGTTAGTTCACAGATGACGTAGGTAGGGTGCAGTTGTGCAATACATAATCAATCCGTTCTCATGTCCTTGATTCCACGTTTCCTCCATCCATGGAAAAATTTAAGGTGCACTGTGTACTGTCCAAACCTGATGAATTTAAGTTTTAACCATGTGACTTTTTCTTCTTTTTTACATCCTTGTGAATAGATACACCTCGAGCCAGTTGAAGATGCCAGCGAACGCTCACTGGACGACATTTTCCCAGACGACAAAAGCTTGATCGCCGCAGTGGATTACGAGAGTGACTTTGAAAGTGACATCAAGTCTGAGTCGACTCACCAGAGCGTCAGTGAGATTCCAGAGAACTTGACGGACGTAGAGCGCGAAGCAGAGCCTGTCAGGGACCAACACTCTGAACGCAGTCACCTCCACAGTGACTCACACAGGGACACAGACACGCAGTCTGGCAGATCTGTGGCTAGCAGATCAGAGATGGGCAGTATAAAGTCATACAAAAGCAAGAGTGAAGAGGACTCCTACTCCAGGTCATATTCCTCTTATTCGCGGTCTGACACACTCACTCCAACCAGGGAGCCTCATAGAAATGATGTGAAAGAGGCTGCGGTTCAGACTGAGAAGAGCAAATGCCTCAATTGGCAATCAGGTAAGTCATGATTCTTCACGAATGATATGTTTTAAATGTGGCTGCAAACAATAGCCTCGTTTACATGAGACATTTAATTCAGAAGTCGATTTAATTCTGAATAAAACTTAATTCCGCTTTGAAAACATCATGTAAACACTTCACAATTCGGAATTAAATGAAAGTGCAATGTAAACTCGACGGAACTATTTAATTCGGAATTAAAAACATCATGTAAACATGGCCAATGTCTGTTGAGGGTGATAAATGGCCACTGCATCACTTGAAAGAATGAGTGAATTAATGGTTTTTGAATGCTATAGATCGTGAAAATGCATACAGAAAGCTTTCATTTTTTAAACGGTCTAATTAAATAATAGATCAAGGTGTACTCACCAATGGTGATCCAGCATGCGTCTTTTCTCCTTCACATTAAAACTGTAAATAATACAGACACCATGCAATACAATGCAATACTGACAGTTACTGAGTTAATGATGTGTAGTGTGACATAACGGTACTGCTTACCTTTTTATGATGACTTTTCAGGGCTGGATGCATTGGCCTCCACTTATGTGGAACCCACACCTATAATACACTACATAGTCACTGAGGAGGCTCTTGAAGGTATGTATGATACTTGTATACAGGTTCCTTACCAGGTTCACTTTCGAAGGATGTTATTGTACTGTGAATTCTATCTCAGCACAAACATCCCAGAAGCCTGTAGGGGCCTGCCATGAATGAATATTTGAAAAATATTTGTAAAAAATGTTGACGCGCATGCATGAGTTAAAATGTATTTTGCCTTTTCTCTCAGCCCTAACATCTCAGAAGCCTGTGGAGACCGCCATGAATGACATGCTGAAGCAGCAATTGGCTCTGACCAGACATTTCATAGAGTCCAGCCGCCACGTGTACAGCTCCCTGGTACAGGCCCTGGAGCCTCCAGACTACAAGTACACAACGCTGGAGGACACCATCAAGGTAGTGCCATGACATTTTTTTTTGTTCAGTTGTAAGAAAAAAAAAATCTCCTTAGTTAAAAAAGTGTGGATTTTTGGTGGATATGTCTGGAAAACCTAATATTAGATCTGTATACATTTGTGTTCTCACCAGAATATCATCAGTACACTTTCCATGTTGTTGCTGTGCTATAGTGAATGTTCACTAGTAACTATAATGTGGTTTTCTTTCTCTCTAGTACATCCAGAAACACAGACCTCCCACTCTCACCATGGAGGAGGCTTTGGAG
This sequence comes from Engraulis encrasicolus, assembly GCF_034702125.1. Lineage (NCBI taxonomy): Eukaryota > Metazoa > Chordata > Actinopteri > Clupeiformes > Engraulidae > Engraulis > Engraulis encrasicolus. The sequence goes on along the minus strand of NC_085862.1, from coordinate 27,577,837 downwards.
GAAGTGCATCGCGAGATGAGAGAATATCACTACTTATAAAAATCACTGAATGCCATGACAAAGCTATTTTGTGCCAAACAGACATTTTTCTTATTAAATTATGTATTTTTTTCTATATCTATCATTGTTTTTTTCACTAGCAGCTGTTGTACAAAATGAGTGTTAAGAGTCGACAGCACGATTTTAAAAATATTTTTTTTTATTTTTGGAATTAATGAGTGAAATCCTGATGCGAGTACATGGGTTTAAAACATCCTTTTGCACTATGGCGCATGACTAGAAAAACAGAAACCTACAACACAAAAGTCAGATTTTTTTTACACAATTTCTTTTGTCATTCAGTACAAGAGCAGGGAGAAGGGGACATTCAAGAATGACAATTGCGATCAGTGTTCAGGATTGGTTTAGAAAAACAAAACAAACAAAAAAATAAACGTCTGGATGGGGCTTAAAATCATTCTGTCGTTGCAGGCTCCGATGATGGTTCCCGATTGACTGTAAAATAAAATAGAGAGAAAATATGTTTAGACACTCCAACAGGCCTTAGCTTATGTGGTGAACATGTCACACTGATCAAGTTGTTGGAGAAATGAAAACTGGCTTTAACAGTACATCAACAACCAAATTGAAAGAGATCCAACTTCCAAGTAATTTAATTTTAGCAGTTAGAAAGTCAAACTGTTGAACTACACACTTTATTAAGTGAGGCATAACAATATTTGAAGGATTTTTTTTTTTTACCATAATGTTCGCTAAATAAATAGCCTTCATATCAACACAACAACAAAAATGAACAGAAATCCCACCTTCTTCTCTGGCTTTCATCCGAGCCACAAAGTTGTAGCTTTTGTTGCGGCGGTAGTTCTCGTAGGGGTCGTCCAGTGACACTCCCACGCCCTTGTACTGGTCCCACTTGTCTCTCACGTCACCCCCCTTGATGGGATCCTGGATGCCCTGCTCCTTGGCTCCCAGCCCCCCTGAGCCACTCCAACCTGAGAGCGAAAGTGAAAGCAAAGTGAAGTGAAAGCCCAACTGAGAAACTCCAACTCCCATTGTCATTGTGACACAGCACACAAGTACACTGCGCACAATGAAATTGCATGTATGCCTCACCCGTGCATGGGGGCAGCCCCCAATGGCACCGGAAAGGGAGCAGTGCGGCGGGACAGTACCATGATCAGGGTACCTCAGTCATGGAGGAGGATGGGGTAGAGCACTGGTTAATTACTACCCCCACCAACCTGGCGGGTTAGGAGACGAACCGACAACCTTTGGGGTACAAGTCTGATGCCCTAAACGCCTACCCATGACTGCCCATGCCCAACCTGAGATGCAATGAAGCGCTCAAATTACACATAACCAGTTTCAAAACCAGGTCAACAGGCCGAAATTGAGAGCTTAAATACTCGAGGCAACAGAGTCTTCAACCGATGTGTCTTAGAGTCACAGAACTAAAGCTTAACATTACATGAGTCAGGGTATGACAGAGTGCAGGGCGAGTAAACGCGAGTAAAACATGAACTAAAAAAAAGCGAGTTCAAAAATCTTATTAACTATTTTGGGCTGATGTAGTACATGACATTGCTCCATATTCTTGCACATCAGTCGTAGACTAGTATGCCAATTCACAAGTACCGTATTTCCTTTCAGTCTGAAGTTTATACATCACTGAATGCACGCACGCACGTACAGACACACACATGTATACACATACGTGCACACACACACACACACACACACACACACACACACACACACACACACACACACACACACACACACACACACACACAGCTCAGCTGTAAATGCAAGTGGCTCTGGTCTTACCCATCTTCATGAGCATTTGATGGCCCTTGTTCTCTTCTCCAAGCCGCACGGTGGGGGGCAGCGGAGGCCCCCCCGCCCCCAGCCCAGACGTCGAGCTGTACACAAAATAACAAATATTACGTTACATTACATTACAGTAAAGCGGAATTAAGCTTTATTAAGAATTAAATGAGGTTAATTCCAAATTAAAGGGCTCATGTCAACGTAGCCATTGCAAAACAAATGGACATTAAAACATGTGGGGGGAGAAAAAAGTTGGCGTACGGGGGTACAGGAACCGGACCGGGACCAGGACCAGGACCAGGACCTGGACCTGGACCGGGGCTGCGACTGCGAGACTTGTTCCGGCGCTTTGCCTTCTCTGGCGATCGGGAACGAGACCTGGAGCGGGACCGGCTGCGTGACGAATGCGACCGACTCCTGCTTCTGAGACACACACACACACACACACACACACACACACACACACACACAGATGAATTATACTGTCAATATTGCACCATCTATTTGCAGTCTAATTGGAATCACATCAAATAGAACAAATAGAAACTGAATGACAGCTTTTTTTCTTGAACTTAAATACAAACAATTGATACACAATGGGGCAAAGTACAGAATATAGGCTATGCTGATGTCATGCCAGAGAATAAGCTACCTGCCAAATTGGCTAGTGATGCTGAAATTATTACCAGCCACAGCCAAGTTTTACCAGCATTTGGCTGGTTGGCAGGTGCCAGTGTCAAGCCCTGGTGTGTGTGTATGTGTGTGTGTGTGTGTGTTTACCTGGATCTGGAGCGGGAGTAAGATCTGGATCTGGATCGGGAGCGAGAGCGGGAGTAGGAGCGCGACGACTTGGAAGAACTGGACCGAGAGCGGGAGGAGACGGAGCCGCCCCTGCCCCTGCTCCGAGAGCGACTGCGAGAGCGACTCGCCCGCATGCTGGAAGAAAGGAGACGAGAGGACACGGGCATGGGAACATTTAGGGGTGGGCAATATGGCAAAAAATAGGCATTTTATATTTGCAATTTGTAAATAGTAATTAATTAAATGTAAATACACTGATGACACTCTCATGAAGTGCACAATTGAAAAACAATAATGTAAAGAATAAAAGTGAATACAACAACACAAGTAGACATCACTCTGATACTGATCATCACCACTTTGGCAGATTCGAGACGATATTGGACTCGATTTCACAATTCACGTTTTAATACTGTCATATCGCCCACCCCTAAGAACATTGGTTATGTGAGTGAAATGAGAAGAAGACAGTGAGCATCAGCTGCTGTACCCTGGGCCAATATCATCCTCTTTACCTGTTGTGTTTCTCTTGTTCCTTTTTCCTTCGTGCCCTCATCTTCGCTCTGAAGAACTCATACAGGCCGTTCTGTTCCCAGCCCTCACTGAACACAAAACAATACCAAACAAAAACATTAAAACATACACATATTCTAAAACACACAGTATGGGCAGAATCACAATCATCCGTATATTAAATATGAATGCAGTCCTCCATAGTGTGGAGTGTGCAGTCCCCCATAGACAGGGTTTCCCAACATTTTCCAACTTGGGGCCCACTTGACATTTTCACAAATGTTCTGGGCCCACCTCTGCCCCGATGACTACAACAGAAATGAGTAGTCAACAACAGCAATACAGCAACAAATATGGTTTAGCTTTAGATTAGAAAACGATTTCAGGGCCCAACTGGAAAACCTTCACTGCCCACAACTGGGCCCTGGCCCCCAGTTTGAGAATCACTGGTGTGGAGTATAGTGCATACCTGTTCCTGGGTCTGTCGTGTGACGGGGGGCTGTAGAAGGCTTCAACTGCAGCCAGCAGCCTCTCGCTGGGGGGCATGGGGGGCGGTAGCCGGATGTCTTTGGGGTCCAAAGCCTTATAATCATGGTCTTCTAACTGTATGACACAAATAGGAACAACATTGGAGTGGGATTCAATTTTAAATTTGCTTTGTTATCCACCCTAGTGGCTGACAAAAAAATGACTTTAATTTCTGAAATTGTAGACCCTTTAGAATGTGGCTCATACTGCCCAATCTCTCTAAATGTTGACAATAAAATACTTGCCAAAATGTTAGTCAAGCGTTTGGAAAGAATACTACCAGCTTTGATATCAGAGGATCAGACGGGGTTCATTAAAAATAGACAATTGTCCTCTAATATAAGTAGGTTGCTCAGATCCTTTACGATCCCACTCCACCAAAAGGCAAAGAAGTTTTGATAGCATTGGATGCGGAAAAGGCTTTCAGCCGCGTGGAAATCGACTCTCTCTTCTACATTTTGAAATGTTTTGGCTTTGGACCACGTTTATACAGTGGGTTAAGGTCTTATACTTCCTACCCCTGGCAGCTGTTCGAACTAACAACAATCTCTCACCTTTCTTTAATTTACAACATGGTACCAGACAAGGCTGCCCCCTGTCGCCTCTTCTATTTGCCCTAACCATTGAGGCACTGGCAATTGCGCTACGTAACAATATTGACATTAAAGGCATATTGAGAGGGGCAGGGGCGCTGCTAAAATGTTTGGGCCCCATGAAAGATTCAAATTTTGGGCCCCCAAAATGACAAATTATGTTATCAGCATCCTTCTGGGGCCTTGCCAGTGCTGTTGGGCCCTTAGAATCTGTAACACCTTTCCCCCCCTTGCAGCCCCCAATGGAGAGGGGGTGCGGAGCACAAGGTTTCACTATATGCAGATGATATGCTCATATACAGGTCCTTCTCAAATAATTAGCATATTGTGTTAAAGTTCATTTTTTTCCCCATAATGTAATGATAAAAAATAATCTTTCATATGTTTTAGATTCATTGCACACCAATTGAAATATTTCAGGTCTTGTATTGTTTTAATATTGATTATTTTGGCATACAGCTCATGAAAAGCCAAAATTCCGATCTCAAAAAATGTGCATATCATGAAAAGGTTGTCTAAACAAGCTATTAACCTAATCATCTGAATCAACGAATTAACTCTAAACACTGGTAAAAGCGTCCTGATGCTTTAAAAAGTCTCAGCCTGGTTCATTACTCAAAACCACAGTCATGGGTTAGACTGCTGACCTGACTGTGTTTAACATTGAAGTCAATGGCGGTGGCATTGCATGAGGGTTATGGAAGCCCAGATATCCTTGATGCTTAGCTGTCAGCTGTTTTTTGTTCTTTGATCTGGTGACCCACACTTCCCTCTTCATTATACCCCATAGATTTCTATACCACGCTTGGTTATTTTGGTGGTTATGTACATTCTAATTTGCCAGAAATGAAACCCCATTGAAAGTCAATGGAATGTTCTGTCTGGTGAGTCACCAGTCATTTTACTGGCTTATTAAGATGTTCATCTTGTATGGTCTGGCTGTATTGTACATTGCTGCAGTTGTTTGTGATTTTTTGTTTTGGTGATTTGGTCTATCATTTGTCTGTGATTACCGTGTGTTATCTGTATTTGAGCCTTACGTCAAAAACAAATAAACAAGAAAAAAATCACATAATAAATAAAAAAGAGCAAAACAACAAAAGACATTAAAAAAATAATCACAAAAAAATAATACAAAAATGTCCGATGAGCCGCACCTTAACTAGGGGAGCCATGAGTCCGGCGGGCAGGTCGAAGTAGGGCACGTTGGGGACCAGGCTGGGGTCGTCCTGGCTGACTTGGTGGGAGTGGGCCGGCCGCCTCATATGGGGCGACTGGCCGTTGAAGCCGTGAGGCGGCGGGGGGCCGAAGTCAGGGTGCTGGTTGCCACCCCACGGAGGGTGCTCAGACATGCCGGGCGGAGGGATCCTCTGGCTAGGGTGGTGATGAGGAGGGGGCCCGATGTCTGGGTGCAGCAAAGGACAAGGAAATCACATTACCTTGCATAGCGCCCATGCCTTTATTTAAGTGACTTAAAAATGAGTCCAAATGTTTGGAGAACTAAAGCATTAGGTAGGTGCAACAAGGTTAGTGCAGTCAAAGTGCAGGAAAGTTTTGACGATCATTATTATGGATCAAGAAAACGGCGTTTTCAATAAATTACCTGTCCAATCATCGCCATGGTGCTTACCGCCTGGAAAGTCTCCTTGCGGGTAGTCGAAGCGGTGCGGCGGGTAAGGGGGCCTTTCGAAGTGGTGTCGCGGGGGGAAGTCGTCCTGCATGAAGCGTGGCGGGAAGCGCCCGAAGTTGTGCGGCGGTGGGGGCTGGTTGAAGGGCGGGGGCTGCTGGTGGGGCGGGAAGGGGCCCCTGAAGTGGGGGGGCCGCTGCATCCTGAACGGGGGCTCCCGCTGACCCCAGGGGGGCTGGTCCTGCTGGTTGCTCCAGGGCGGCTGGTCGTACTGGCCGCTCCAGTTGGGAGGGGGCCCCTCCGACTGGCCGCTCCAGGGCCCCCCCTCGCCTCCTCCGCGGGGCCCGCTCCAGCTGGGGTCCCTCTGCTCGTTCCACATGCCCTCGTGGCTGTTCCACGGCGGGCAGGGAGGGGGCGCCTGGGTGGGGTCGAACGGAGGCTGGACATTGAAAACACACACACACACACACACACACACACACACACACACACACACACACACACACACACACACACACACACACACACACACACACACACACACACACACACACGTCAATGTTAATTGCTTCAAATACTTGGTATTAAAAAAACATGGTTAAAAACAATACATGTCGATGAAATGAATGTCTTTTAAGCTCCAAGAAGAACTTAACTCCTTAACTAACATGTTCAGACCTGGATAAAAGGCAATAATTCACAGACATGCTTAAGAGCAGCACGGTTATGCGTATGTCACATTCTCAGTGGAATCATCCAGACAACAGCTTGAGAGAGAGAGAGAGAGAAAGAGAAGGGAAAAAAGAGAGAGAGAAAGAGAGGGAAAAAGAGAAAGAGAGAGAGTGAGCGGAGCATTAGAGCAAGAGAGAGGGAGAGCGACAGAGAGATGGCAGAAGAGAGTGAGAGAGAGTGAGAGAACGAGAGAGAGCGAGTGTTGGAGAGAGACGGAGCGAGAGGAACAGATGGTCAGGCAGGAAGGTGACTCACCGGCTGCTGGGGGTTCCAGGCAGGCATGTTGTGCTGTGGGTCGAACCATCCCTGCTTGGAGGACGGGTGCTCTGAGCCGGGGGCGGAGGAGTCTGGGGGCCGGGTGGGGGTGCCGTCGTACTCCCCTGGGGGCCCCGCCATAGGGGGCTTCCCCTCACCTGGAGAAGGGATTAAGGGGTGGGGTTAGAGTGCTAAAAACAGACCCACAGCCATTCTCTCTTCTGTGTTCGTGTCCAAGTTCAGATACAGGCCAAGTGAGCGCATTTCAGTGCACGGTTGGTCATTGCATTGCAGCATTTGTGCAGGATGTTACTAGCTGCCAAACAGTACATGGAAAAGGCCATGACTAACTAGAAACCAGTGACATCATTTTGGTTGTAGTTGCGGTTATTAACTAAGCATATGACATGAACGCTTTATGGTCATAAATGCAGCATTCAACCCTGTGGATACCACATAAATGGGGAAAATGTGTACGTCTCTGGCGTGTGTATGTTTATGTGTGCGTGCATTTATGTGTGCGTGTGTGTGTGTGCATGTGTGATTATGTATGCGTGTGTATGTATGTGCATTTACAGTACAGGCCAAAAGTATGGACTCACCTTTTCATTTAATTAATTAATTGTGGCTTTTTAAAGAACATAATACATTTTCAGAGAGGGCATTATTTCTGTGCATGAACACATGTCTAATTTTTGCTTAACAGAAAAATGAAAATATATAAAAAATAAAAAGAATTATTTAAAAAATATAAAAAAATGCTAAACAGCGACGTCAACACAGCAAAACTGAGGGTCCCACATGTTTCAAGCTTATGTTTCTGTCTCTTTTCAAGTAAAAATACCCAGTCATTCGAGTCCATTTTAATTTATACAAGCAATACAAGACAGATTTTCTTGATCTGATAATAGGTCACTTGGACAGCATAGCTGGTTATCTAGGTGAAACAGTGATACAAAAAGTAAAAGTAAAAGTGAAAAATCCTGCCTCCAACACAGGTTTGACCTCTCCAAGTGACTGGCTATGACTCAATATCATATCAAGAAAATGTCTGTAAAATGCTTGAATTGGAAAGTGTTTAAAACTAGGTTTTAGGTCTTAAAATTCCAGTTATACAATTCTAGTGAGTTATTGAAGGAATTTAATGTTCAATTAGGATTGACATGACTGTCTGGGCATATTTCTTTGAAAATAGACAAAAATAAGCTTATTGAAATGTGTGGGGCCATCAGTTGTGCCGTGTCGACGTCAGGTGGATAGACAGCCGTCATTGCTGTTGGACAACAATGATATTTTTTGGTAAGTACGTAATTCTCCATGTGTTCATGCACAGTTTTTATGCCCTGCATGAAAATACACAATGAAAATCCACAAAAATAAAGAGAATGCATAAATGAGAAGGTGAGTCCATACTTTTGGCCTGTACTGTATGTATGCGTGTGTTTATCACCTGGCTGGGTGGCTTGTGACTTGACGTCCCCCTCGGCGGGGTTGAGCTGTCCGACCGCTGATGCGGCGGCGGCCACGGCTGCCGTCTGCTGCTGCTGGAGGTTGGAGACGAACTCCTCGTGCTGCGTCTTCAGGGACTGGATCTGCTGCTGGAAGGCCAGCTGGATGGGCTGCACCACCGCCGCATACTCCGTGATCAGGGACGCCTAGGGGACAGGACCGTATTAAGCCAATGTGGTGCCCCTGGGCAATATATCTCCCCTGTGCCCCCTTCATGATAATGATTGTAAGGTTTTTGTCTTGTGGTGCCCCCTCGCTGGTCCTGGGCACTGTGCCGTTGGCCCTTATGAATAATCCAGCTATGTTAGGGGGGACCACACCAGGCAGGAGTTGGTGTGAGGGCCTTCGCACACCGGTTTCAACAAAGTGCGAAGCACTGCGCTGCCAAATTTTGATTCCACTGTTTTCAATACGAACCCGGATGTCCGTGGATATCGGTTGCCGATTAGGGGAGAGCTCTATTTTCGTCAGAGTTCCCCATTGATTATCCATGCTCTACTGTGATGAAATTGGCCATTCCTCGTTATAGCACATCGACGCCAGTGTACGGGGCTAACCGATACTCTCGGAACTAATAGAGCTCCGCTGTGCTGTCGGAACCGGTGTGCAGAGGCCCGTACTCAGCTCAGCTCAGGACACATTACCATGACAGAAGTTGCACCGTGCCTAAATCGACACGGAATTACCCATAAGCAGCTCAATTGAAGAAGAGTGAAAATGAGGACAAGAAGCATTGTTGCTTCCTGTTTTGGAGTGAGAAATGGAAGTCCTTTAAACTGTTAAATTAGTAATGATCACCGATTTAGCTAACAGCTGGGAAAAATGTGGCCGTTATCGTAGCTTTCTGAGTGAAGGTTCCCATCACTGACTGCCACAGATGGATGTGAAAGAGTACAATTCAACCCCCTGTAATATCTCTGGGCGATGCACATCGATAAGGAAGGAGACTGGTCAGGCTCACCTGGTATTGGCCCAGACCCACAGCTGGGTTCTGGAGCTGCTGGATAGTCATCTCATCAAAGTAGCCATTCTTCTCCCAGAGCTGCAATAACTGCAATAGACATTGGGTATTTTCAGCTCTCTGTGCATTAAATGAATCCAACTTCATACTTGTGATACTGCGTTATATAATACATATTGTATTGTATTTCCACATCATTGTAATAGCCATACTTGTACGTACAATGTGACGTGACGCTTGACGTACACACTACTCAACTATAGTAATAGCCATCACCACCTTGTCACAGCAATGCTAACCATTCTTAGTTTAGATGCAAAACCTTTCATTCTGAATCTCCATTACACAGTCTAGTGATAGATTATGCCTTGGCCATTGCCATTCTACTAACAGTAAATATATGACAGCAAATGTATGTATGAAAATAATAAAATACATGAAGTCCCCACACCAATCTCTCGTTTCTCTTAGAGATTGGTGTGCGGAGTTTATTTTCAGTTTTCATGGGACTTTTCTGGTCCTGCACCCAATTTTTTTTTTAGATGGATGTGCGTGTTTTCTATTGGAGTATGTACCCGCGTGATCTTCTGCTGTTTGTCCTCCTCCACGGCCAGGAAGCTGGTGCAGTAGATGGGCACCACCACCTTCTGGAGGGCTGCCAACAGGTCGCGCTGCTGCTTCCTCTGACTGCAGCGACACACACATTACACCAGAAAACACATTAACAGTGTTTCCCCCAGCACTTTATTGCTAAGACGGCCACCTTGACAGGAAACACCTACCACATTAACTAGGTCCCCTGAAAAGATAAAGATGTCATGTTGTGAATGTAACTTCTAGTTGCTTAGCCAAAAAATATATACTTTTGACGCCCCACCACCTTGACTAACAAAAATTCGGCGGGAAACACTGCATTTAATATACTAAATCTAGATATAAAGACGCATTTTAGAGATACAGAGGTAAGAGGCGCGCATCAAAGTTCATAAGTGTCCCTGTGCATAGCTGCCTTACAGTAATGCAGGTGCATGTGCGAGACAGGCCAATTGAACCCAAAAGTGAATCATCACAAAATACTGAACACACTGATTAATGTCACACAGAGCTGCCATTCATATCGATCGATTGCTGCTGCTGATGTATGATGTATTCATAGAGTATATACATACTGCGACACTGATATGCCTATAGCATGTGAATAAAACACAACAACGTATACATATAATGAACAGTTATGCTTATACGTTGTGTTGTGTTATTTTATTCACATGCTATAGGCAGGGTGTGATTTGTAGGGGGGATGGGGGGATTTTCCCCTCTTCTGGTTTTGACATTGTCGCTTTTTCTACATGATTTTAATCATAGTTTAATGTAACTCCATTGATATTGCTTGAAATCTGAAACATATCCCCCCTTCTGGATTTCTGACAAATCGCACCCTGGCTATAGGCATATCAGCGTCGCAGTATGTATATACTCTATGAATACATTATACATAAGCAGGAGCAACCGATCGACATGAATAGCAATCTATCGTAAAATCAGACTGTCATCTTTTAACACAAGTCAGTTCATGCTAGTCTGAAATTTCCAAGCAGGTCTTGGGGCTTATGGACGCACCAGTGATGGAGGACATCATTGGTCAGATAGATGAGGTGTAGGCGGAGTTCAAAGTGGGCCGTCTCTGTGGTGATGCGGTTGCGGAGGTGGGAGCACATCAGCTCGCAGTGCGGGGGAGCTTTCGCATTATTGAACATCCAGTTTTTACCGGCCTAGAGAGAGAGAAAGAAATAGGAGAGAGAGAGAGAGTGAGTGAGAGAGAGAGTGAGTGAGAAAATGGTCAAAAAACAGTATTGTGAATCTGAGCTAAAAATGCTTCTATATGCTAGTACTGAAAAGTTTACAGATGAAATAAGTCCTGTGTACATCGAAGGCAAACTAAGCGACCTGCGCGGCGGAAATCATTGTTTCTCTATGGAGGGAAGGCGAATAAAGCTACCAGAGCGAATTCGCCAGGAGCGAAGCTTCTTGAGCGACCAGGGCGAATTTTGACGATTAAACTCAAGCTAATCTTAAGTGAATTCGCTATGACGCGGCGAAAACCAATTGGAACGTTCATATCGAGGAATGTCCCAGGCTGTCAAGACAGAGCCGTTATGTGATTAGCTGAATCAAACATGTCAGTGCAGCGTCCAGAGCGAATAAAACGAATTCATGGCGAAACTTCTTCAACCACCCCAGCTACCTGGGTCGCGTAGGTAGCGCCTGATGTACACGGGCCAATATGTATTTTTAAAAACCTTGCCTATGAAAATAACATTACACATGAAATGAAATGACACAAATGACATTGCACATGAACATGGGATCTCCAATGTGATGCAAAAAATAATGAAACAATCAAACATTGCATGGTTTCCAAACATATCAGACAGACAGGGAGCATTCCAATATGCAGACTAGCGTCCTCCACTTGTGCTTGTAGCCTTGTACCAGGAAGTGATGACATCATTGACAACAGCATTGTATTTCAATATCTCGCAAAAGCTGAATTGCAAAGTCATTTTCTCATTTGCAAACTGGATGTTGAATGAAGAATAGAAGAATAGAAATTGTTGTTGCTAGGTTGGCAGTGGGGAAACTCAATTGTTTTCTCCACGGAGGTGGGGCATTAGCAAAACGTGAGGCCACAAGTACAAGTGGAGGAAGGGAATCCACATATTGAAATGCACCCACAGTGTTTGAAATGTGCACCCTTCACTTCACTTGACGTACAGAGATGGCGTCTTTAGTGCACGTGTCGATGATGGGCTGCAGCAGGTTGTCGAACTCGGTCATGTCGAGCTGAGTGTCGGCGAGCAGCTTCTGTGTCTGCTGCTCCATGGCCAGAGCAATGGCCGCCGTCACCTGCTCCTGTACGACACACACACACACACACACACACACACACACACACACACACACAACGAGTCACATCAACAGCTCATTTATCTAAGTTAGGGTTCTTTTGCGGAAGAAACGGCTTCTTTAGGGGTCTTTTGCCTTTATTTTTGACAGGACAGTGGAGGAGAGACATGAAATGAATGGGGAAGGGAAAGGATCAGCAACTGAGCCGAGCTGGAATTGAACCCGTGTCGCCGGCGTAGTAACCCAGTGCCCCACCGCTAGGCCACGGCAGGGCAGCGTAAAAAAGTTTTTGTGGAGTCCACTAGCCAATACTAACACAGCTGTCAGCTTTAAGTGGATAAGCAAAATCTAACATCCAAGTCTCTCACGTGACGACATGAGTGACTTCAGCAACAAAAGCGAACAGAATTATTTTGCAGATATATTTCTAGGGTGACTAGAGGGATGACAAAGCTATGGTAATAGGGTCTGAACACAGCAATACAACTGATAGACTGGCGAAATAACGAAACTGAACAATATTTCCTGACCAATCCAAAAGCATCCCTCACTGGTGTGTAAACAAAACAACTAGGCCGTTTTCTCAGGGAGCTGCTTTCTGCCTTCCTTTTCATCAGCAAAATTAGTCCTGTCTGATTTGATATCCAGTTAATTCAGCCATGTATGGCGAATAAGGCAACTGTATCGCCTGAAGAAATTCATCCTCTGCTCTACATTTCTTTCCTCAACACACATACCGCCCACAGATGTGGGCACAACCAGCTGGACAGCACCAATGAGCATGATGGGTTTAGATGCTGTGCTTTAACCCATTTTATCCTGATGCTGCTTGTATGTTGTTTGACCTTTGGCGCCTGGAGCTACATATACAGATATTCAGGCTCTTGAGATTTCAGTTTTTTATTCAAAATGTAGGTATGTTAGAATGGAGACATTTTAATGCAAAATGACTTATTTCATGCTTTTATGTGCTTCGGAGGCTGAGATATTTAGGCTTTCATAGGTAGAGGGCACCTTTTCCCAAAAAGGGTTTTGGCATTCAGCAGGCGTTTTTTTGCACTTGCCTTAGGCTAACATGGCTTAAAACAGATGAAGCAATAGGGGGTGGGAGGAAAGCACTGGTCCACAACAGCCTCCATCCAGACTGTCACCTGAGGGACATTGGTCCTGAGACCATCCAGATGTAGGTCCAACACACTTCAAACTCTAGCCCAGGGGTGCATTTCTCGAAAGCGTAGTTGCCAACTACGGTAGCTACTTTGTTGGTTGCAATGCAATTTCCAATTGGCAACTATCCAAGTTGTTAGCTGCTAGCAACTACGCTTTTGAGAAATGCACCCCAGAATTGCAAGACCGCATCACAATTATAAAGACTGTATGACTATGTTTGCCATTTTCTCCTCATGCATTGTGTGTTGCTGGTTAGGTCCTCTGTTGCAAGTCGCTTTGAATAAAAGTGTCTGCTTAATGTAATGTATCTAATGCAGAGGCCTATAGTGTGTTGTCATGTGAGCATGCCTGTCTGAGTGTGATGAGGTGCTGCTCCTGCTGCTGCAGGTTCCATGTGCTCTGTTGGATCAGCTCGTCCACGCCGGGGGTGGCCGGAGGGATGGGCGGAGGGGGCAGGATGGCGATGGGTGGGGGCACGTCAGGAATATCCTTCCCAGGAGGCTTGCACATAACTAGACACGAGAGAGAGAGGGAGAGAGAGACAGACAGACAGACCGCTAGACTAATTACTAATTAATAATGTCATAGAGAACACTGCCATTTCAATCCCCTCATTTGGCCAGTTTAAGGCAAGGGTTCAAGAAAAAAAAAATCTGCACAGAGATCCATCAAGATCATTGTAAGCAGAGAAAGAATCAAAACTCCACCAAAACTGAAAGGAAGTGCCACAGGCCCGCCAGCCAACAGGGAGAAGCATCTGCTGCACGGTATGGCATGCACTTCAACTCATGCAAGCCAATGTGCAATTCCATGTTTACACTTTGCAGTGATGGGGAAACAGACCCGATATGTCGACTCATGGGAATCAAGGGAAAGAATATGGACATTGCACTTCAACAAAAACAATGACCGACTTGTTTTATAATACGGAAAAAGTTAAACATGCATAGGTCTCCATGACACCACAGACCAATGCAGTTCACTGCTTAGCACTTAGGTTCATGAATCTTCCAACAAGTTGCTCAACCCACATCGTGGTTGCACATTTGTACAGCATAACAATAATGAACAATCAAATACTTGCAACCACCAAAAATAAACTGATTTGGCCTTTCCAAAAAATGATTTATGCATTTGTAAATTAAACCCATTCCAAATCAGATAGAAAAAATGCCAAATGCAACAAAATCTTAAATCACAGCGGAAGCCCAAACGACATGGTATAACACAATCCTCAAGCATGTCTGATGCAAAATTATTCCATGTAGAATGTAAAACAAATGCATGGGGTTCAACCCAGATTGCTTGGCATTAATTGGTAAATACCTTCCGATTTATAATCTTCACACTCGTGTGTGGAAGAATCTAAGAGGAAACACAAAATACACAACATTTGCACGCAACAGAGCGTAGATACTGAAATCAGTAATAGTGTTAGGTTAACAGCAAAACAAACTTCTCAAATGCAGCTCAAAATGATCTTTACAGTGGAACACAGAATCTGACAGACATGCTCAAGGGGGGGGGTCTCTTACGTTGTTGTTGTTGGATGGCGAGTTGGTATTTGTAGTACCCAAAGAACTCCCCTCCAAATAGAAAGGAGAACTTATGGTTGTCCTTCTGTTTCTCCATGGTCATCTTCTCAAACTCCGGACCATTGCGGGCAACAAACTGAGCCAGTTTGTCGATGACATTTCTCAGCTCCTGGTCTGTGAGACGACAGGCAAGTTAACACTCAAGGAGCAGCGCAAATGGGTCAACAACATGAAGAGCAAGGCTAGCGGGGGCGTAACAAAATTCTAGATCACGCCTGTAGAACTATATGGATCAGAGCAAGACAACGCTGCTTCTACAGTCGCTGCCCAATGTAGAACTAGTTCTAACCAAACAAGACACGACCCAAAGCAATTCGTTTGGCAATACCACTGTGATGCTAAGGTAAATAGCATTACTTTAGTGCTAGCCGGTAGGTTGGCCAGCTAGTCATGTAGCTGCCTTAGTAATATTCTCAATGAAAAGTTAAAGCAGCATAATGTAAGTAATCTTTCAAATAAAACAACACTGTGTATCGGCATCAAGAAATGATTTGTGAAAAGTGAATTTGGGGTACAATTGTGATTTTGTATTGAGAGCAGTCAACATGATCAGCACGCTAGGTTAATTAGCGTGTTCAGCTCATGCAAGTCTGCACTACGAACCGTCTGGAGGTGTGGAAATATCCATGGTGGTGGTGTATCAAGCAGAGTGAGTGGTACTTGCGGACAGCGACAAACTGAGAAAAATCTCCTGTGTACCAAAAAGGTACACTTGGAGGTTAAAACATAGGCAAATTTTGTAATATAATCAGACACAGGCGCTGTATTTCTCCATTTCCAGACACCGGAAATACATCACAATCTTTTTGTCGGCGCGACTTCACGAAGAAGCAGTTAAAATTACGATGCCCTCTAGCTGTTGGTGGGCGTAAGTCCCTCACAGGTCTTTTGAGTCAGAGATCCCTACATATAACCAGTGGTGTAGTTTACCTTTTAATGGTGGGTATACTGTATATTTGAGCATTTTTTGAAGTGGGTATACTGTATATATTTGTGCTATTCAAAACAATGGATCAATCAATTTTAAGTGGGTATACTGAAATCCCTGAAATTTAGAAGTGGGTATACTCCGTATACCCGCGTTCTACGTAGACTACACCACTGCATATAACTACACACTTAGCCTACATCCAGGGCCCAAAATTAACTATTTTTCACCACCAGCCTAAATTGGACTTTTCTACAAGCCCAACTGAAATGTTGCCAGCATTTGGCTAGTTGGCTGGTGTTAATTTGGTCTACATCTGCAGACTGGTTATCTGGCCTTGGCTCAATTTAACTCCACTCCAGCAGCAACTGTTTACAAAGTGAAACCAGAGGGTGAAACCACCAGCCAGCTGATGCACCTAGCCTCGCACACCATCCTACGTACTTCCGCCAAGAGACTTGGCTCCGCACTACGAATGAAATGAATACGAAATGAAATTGTAGTATTATGGGATGGTCAGGACCAGGCTATGATGCACCATGCAGGTTAGGCAATATGGGTATGGCTTGACAGCCTACATAGCCAACTCTACATATAGAGTTATAGGCCATTATTTGCGACGTCTTCTCAATATCTGTTTTTTGGAGGCCAAGCGCAGCTTGCCCAGAGAATGGAAATCAGAAGTACCATGGGTGTTGGCACAATGGATGAAGGGGATTTTTTTTTATTTTGCTTTAGAAATAAATAGTTTTACTCTAAAGGGGAAATTAGACAGGTTTTGGAAAATTTGGTATGTGTTTTATGATTTTCTAAAAAGTAATAATATTAAAATAGAGGGCTGTGATAAAGTGGGAATTTGAATGGGAATTTGTTTTGTTTTTGGGATGATGATTATTGTTTTTTTGTTTTTGCTTTTGTTATGTGTATTTTGTTTCTTATGTGTGTGCCTTGGGTTTAGGGTGGGTGTGGGTGGAGATGTTTTGTAAACAATACAATTTCAATAAAGAAATGTTTGAAAAAAAATAGGCTGAAGACTGAAGTAGGCTACTTATCATATGTGCAAAGTATTGTTAGCGTACACATCATGTGAGAAAGGATGCCATATCAAAGGTAGTTCACTGACACTGGGTCCAGCCTGAACACATATTGTACACACATATATTTTTTAATGGCAAACTAAAATTGTATCACATATTGTATTGGGATAATATTACATTTTTGCTTCATTCAGAAAATCCTCAAGTGTGTTGTTCATTATAGTTTATTTAGGCCTAGTTGTGTTCCTTTAGTCTATTCCACAGACAGGTGAAAAGTTTGAACTTGGACACTCAAACTGCAGGAGGCCTCTGTGAGGTAGACCTATAGGTGGCAGCATAGTTCTATTCCGCCATCCTCCTCCCATGCAGAGGGGGAAATGGAACGTCATGAGGAAAGTAAGTGTGTGTGTGTGTGTGTGTGTGTGTGTGTGTGTGTGTGTGTGTGTGTGTGTGTGTGTGTGTGTGTGTGTGTGTGTGTGTGTGTGTGTGTGTGTGTGTGCGTGTGTGTGCCTGTATGTGCCTGCATGTGTGTGTGCCTGTATGTGTGTGTGTGTCTGTGTGTCTGTGTGTGTGTGCGCATGCATGCATGCGCCTGAGTGTGTGCGTGCGTGCGTGCGTGTGTGCGTGCGCATGTGTGTGTGCATGACTGTGTTCACACACGTGACATGTGTCTTTGTGTATGCGTCCATGTATTCACATGGCCCATTCACAGAATTAACCCACCCACCCCCCACACCCCACCACCCACCACCACCACACCCCAGTGAGGCCTATAATTCATAGAAAGCGTGACCAGATAACTTAATTTAACATGAACAGGGCTCTAAATTAACACCTGCCAACCAGCCAAATGCTGGTGAATATTCAGTTCGGCTGGTACAAAAGAAAATGTACTAGCCACATTGACCCATTATTATTGAGTGTGGTTTTGGAGAGTAAGATAAACTTCTACAAGCCATTTTGGCTGGTTATGAGAAAAGTTAATACAGAGCCCTGAACTTTGTCAATATGTGACTCCATGTCCCTTCAATAGGATGCACAACTTTTTGGTATTGACTAAATGTCAAGTGTGGAATGCTTGCCTATATGTGTCGTAAATGTTTATAATAATAATAATAATAATAATGATAATAACTTGGTTTTATAAAGCGCCTTTCAAGGAACCCAAGGTCACTTTACGTTGGGGGGGGGGCAGTGAAGTTAAAGTCCATATGCCTCTGTGAATAGATGTGATTTAAGGTGCTTCTTGAACGTAGCCAGTGTGGGGGCCTGGCGTATGTTGGGAGGTAGACTGTTCCAGAGCGTGGGGGCAGCAACACAAAAAGCTCTGTCACCAACAGTACGGATTAAGATGTTTTGTCTTGTATGAGTGGAGATCACTTGTCTACAAACCAAATCTACCTTTGGGTACTAATAAAGTTATCTAATCTCATCTAATCTGAACATGATGCATTCTGATTACTACTGTTTTAAAACAGTAGGCTTCAATGCTTATAGTCTGGTTTCCAAAAGCTGCATTAGACATAGTCAAAGTGAATATGTACTTCACTGCCAATGTCACGATGTAACAGAAATTACACAGGGGCAATTTAATTTGCGTTTCTTCACAATCAAACACACACACATAAGCCACACTCCATCACATTCACTCTGTGTGATATTTGTGTATTTACACACAATAGCTAGTTGGGTTTTTTTTTTACTTTTTTAAATAAGTTTTTAAGAGAAAGATCAATTTCAAAAGACATATTTTAAAAAGCACATTATGTTGGGATCACTGAGATGGCAAGCAGTTGTGTGCTCCCCAAGAGCCTGCCGTCTGGCTGTTTACTATAACCTGCCAATCACCGTGTTCTCAACCAGTGCACAGCAAAAGAGGACAGCAGAGGCTGGCGCCAGCCAACCCCGCCCACCACCGGCCCGCACCCCCCTCTTCACCCCCCCCCCATACTGACCTCCAATTATGTCATGCGAAAAAGCTGTCTCCCATTCAAAAGCTTCCTTAATCAAACCCAATTAATTCCGCTCCTTTCCCTTATTATCCCCACCGAGGGACGCGTCTTTCCAATCAGCCTGTTAACTCCAGCCCGGGCCCCATCTGAGGCTAAGGCTAGGGGAACAAAATAATAGATTATGCAATTAATTACAGTCGTTAGAGACTTAATTGTTCTAAATGAATAAATACCAGTCCTTGTGAGTGATTCACTTGTGAGTGACGGGTTTGTACATAACTATTATGTTATTAGTTAGTTGTCTTTGGGTATTTCCCCAAGGTTAGTTTTGTCATTCCTGGGCAGCATAACTGCAGCATCTTTTAGAGACTGCACAGAGATGACAGTGGCTGACACAAAAGAACATATTCTCTTGAAAAGAGCTTAAATAATTGTTCATATTATTTAGATTCACATTTGTAGACACTGGCACTTCTCCACTTCCTCCATTCTCCAAATTAAATCCATGGAAAAGCTATGTTGCTGACTATTGATGAATAAAGGAAACACTTCCTGTGTAGTAGTTACAATGACATTATAAATAAAGTTATAACTATGCAGTTCCAGAAAAAAGAACATATATATTCACTTAATGCACCAATCATTTTACTGTTCATGGTCAGAGATTACACCAACATTGAGTTGTCTTCCATATATACATGTTCCATATATGACTTCCATATAGTCTCATCTACTAACTATCACACACGGTATGTAGTTGTTGTGTTGAGTATTGTTGCTATGCTTGTGCATACTGCTAGGCCAATGTTTTTGTGGTAAAGTGCCTGACTATGTGGTTGTCAGCATAGCGTAGCTTACTGTAAAAAGTAAAAGTTAAGCATTGCCCTAGGGGTCAACTGAAATATCCTTAACAGATGTTGGATAAGCTGGCCTAGCACAGACTTATTTTTATCATTGTCCATCTAAAGCACCTCCCAAATTCAACAAAGACTTGCTGCCCTCTAGTTCAAGGTTCATTTGTCATACAGATTTGTATGTATTTTATTCCCTATGGTCGATATGCACTGGTCATTTTGTTTAATGCATTAACCCGTGAAATTAAGTTTTTTTATCAACTGAATGCCTTGATGTGGGATCATTATCATTCAGTTTTCTTCAGCAGTGCATCTTCCAAGAGGACCAGTTAATGTCTAAGGGTACTTGTAGCCTTCTAGCTACTCTTCTTTTAAACCAGGGGTGAGGAACATTTTACATTCAAAGGGTCACTTAAATTTTGTTAAGTCCTTCAAGGGCCGTACTATGAACACAAACCAGGATTTCCCCCTGCACATTAGAACAGACTCCATCCTCACTGGGTCCCCTGACAATATAACTTAATTGTATTACAAATGTAATTTTTAAGATGTTTTATAAAACATGTCATATTTCATGTGAAACTGCATAACATGAAAATGATGTCAAGGACCAGATGAGGCGGCCTTGCAGGCCATTCAACGTAGGTTCCTCACCCATGTTTTAACAAAAAAGACACGTTTTCACAAATAAAACACCCTAAGGCTGTAAACATCATAGAGGTAATGATGCAAACAGGCCTCTTTGCCAAACACTTTTAACCGTAGCAAAGCTTAAACAAGTGAAACAGCGCTCATGTGCAACAGGCATTGGATATAGAGGTCGCTGGCCAAACAAATGGATGCTCAAACAACGAGCCTCTCCCTAAAAAAAAAAATAGAGAAGAAAAGAAACGCTTTCAGTGGTGACCATGACCGTGGGCTGCGCTGCTCTTTTTCCCATGCTTCTTTATTGTGCCACTCACGCCAGCTCAACGCATGCCTACTTCGGGCCCTTGCTTGGGCCGCGCGCCCACAACCGTGCCAAGATGTCCTAGTGCTCAGTAGTGTCTGCCGCGTCTCAGGCCAGGGCCTGCATGGGCACTAATCCGTGAGCTGTCAGGGAACCCCGCGCTGAACTCATCCTGGCCCGCAGGAAAAGGCTCTAATTGGGGGATTTTCTACATCATTAACCACGATGAGCAGCCATCCCACCCTGTGCTCCTCCCACCCCCTTTTTCTTTTTCTTACAATTAATAACACTTCCTCCTCCTAAGGCACCGAGGAACAGCTTTTAACAGTCTGCACAAGAATGTTGTTTTAATCAGGCAGGGCCTTCTGTGGGTTTTTTTTTTCTTTTAAAGTTATGCATACTTCACGTTTGCATAGAGAAGAGGGAGGCTGAGCCGTGACATGGATATTTTTTTCCAAACTTTTACAGCTGTCTGGGGAAACTTAAACTCATTCATCCTGAAACATACATTCAAAAGCCCTTATGTTTACATCAGACAGAATCACAGAATGTGTAAGCAAGCATCATAGCACTTTGATTGAACATGATTGTTTTTTCATTTGAACTTGTCCAGCCGTGCTTGCGTGTGCGTGCGTGTGCGTGTGTGTGCGCGTGTGCGTGCGTGTGCCTGCGTGTGTCTGAGACCCAGATGGCCTTGCGATAAGATAAGAGTGCCGCTCGGGTCGGGTCGGATGCAATGTCCTGTCCGTCCGTCCGTCCGTCCGGGCCCCCATCTGTCCCAGGGCGCAGCACGCACACGCACACGGTAGACGTGGCCGACGCACGACGGGACGGCTCTGAACATGTGCTGCAGCAGCCGCCCCCACCTGGGGACAATTAGACAGCATTGGCCCCTATGGCCCCTGTCCTGCCACCCCCCCACTCTATACCTCTCTATACACACACCACCCGCCGCCACCTACCACCCCGCCCCTCCACACCCTCTGCCTCTCCATACCGCCTCCACGCTCTCTCTGTACAGCCCCATCTCCTCCTCTACACCCCAATGCCCTTCCATATCCCCTCTACCCTCTACCCCCCACCCCCCATACCGCCTCCACACTCCCGCTGTGCAGGCCCTGCTCCTCCACAGCGCCCCCTATCTCCCTCTACAACCCCCCCCCTGTATCTCCCCCTCTACTGAGCTCCTGCTCCTCCACTAGCCCCACTCTCCCTCTACAACCCCCCCACCTCCGCCCAGCCGCCCCCCCCTGCATCTCCGCACTCCCTCCTGGGGATCGTGATTGATTGGAGCCTCATCTCCCTAACGGGCTGGCAGGGTGCCACCAGTCAGGAGCAAGAGGTGGAGAGGAGCAGAGGAGTAGGGTAGAGGGAGGATGGGAGTGTGTGTGTGCATGTACATGGGTGTGTGTGTGTGTGTGTGTGTGTGTGTGTGTGTGTGTGTGTGTGTGTGTGTGTGTGTGTGTGTGTGTGTGTGTGTGTGTGTGTGTGTGTGTGTGTGTGCGTGCGTGCGTGTGTGTGTGTGTGTGTGCACGAGCGCACTTACATGTGTGCGTATGTGTGTGTGTGTCTGTCTGTGTGTACATGTGAGTCTGCCTATGTGTGCATGTGTGCTTGTTGGGGGGAGGGGGGGTGGTGTGAGGGTTGGGTGTTGGTTCTGTGCATCCTGCAAAGAGTGCTGGTAAAACTTTTCATTTAGATTTTTTTTTTTAAATGCTCATTGTTCTAACTCATAACTCATTATTACTCATTGTCATTAAGGCAAAGTCTGAACTGTACAGAGAAGTGTCCAAGACAGGAATCTATCAAACTAGACTTTTATTTTTTTGATCATTTTGTGCAGAACATAGACAACATGATGTCAATACATTCCAAATGACAACATTACATCATCTATACTAAAATTGTTCAAAGGGAAAAACTGAACACAGATGGATAACCTGTGCAATTCACTTCTCTCAACTTTGGCTTAACATTCAGTCCAAAAACAACTTCTGACTAAAGGCAGGAATTGGAAGTTTTTGCAAGGCTTTCCTATTGCTTACAAAACCCATGAGATAAAGTGATGATACTTGGAAGATAAAGTAGGGAATCCGGGAAAGCACATTGGTACGTATGTAGTAACAATGGTAGCTCTCCACAAAATAAAGACATTTCCAAACACAGAAAGACCTTTAATCGGACAGTATGCTATATCAAAACAAACACAACTGAATGAATGGTGGTCTGAGTTACACTGAATGTCCAGAACGTTCATTATCAAAGTATGTATTGTACATTCATCACTTTAATTTCCAAGCATCCCTATCAGCTTTAGATGTTAAGTTTACGGTTTGTTACATACATATACATGAAAGTTGGTCTAACCTCCATGTTCACGTACCATCTTCAACTGTACCCAACCAGAGGTATACATACAGTACATCATTCTAAATTTTCATTTTCTTCTCTCTATGACATGATAAATTCATAACAGCAATGGGCATTCCATTTTCACCTCTACGAGCACAACCCTGGCAAGTTGGAAGACGGAAAGGGAAATCTTACACATTGGACCTTTAAGAAATTTCAAATTAAAAATTACAAAATGAAAATAAAAAAACAATAATTATATTAATAGAACAAACACTGGAGCCGCCTGTGTACAATGTGTATGCTATTGGCTGTGGACACAGACAGACTATTTAGGTTGCCTTTCAAAATAGTCTGCAAATTGCACTTCTGTGTGGAGAGGTTTTGTTTCCTTGTCCACTTTCCCCTCTCTATGAAAACATAACACATCTTCAGCATCCCTTTCAGAACTGAATGCTACCATTTTAACAACGCTCGGGAGAACAATGAGGTTTTCAATTAAACCAGATCGCCACATTTAGGGTCAGTGTGTGTAATTACTTTCACATGACTACTGTGCCAAACAGTGGCAGAATCAGACGTCAGCAAAGTGCAGAAACAAAAAGGCCCCTATACACTCTGCGGTCCATATTTAAAAAAAAAAAAAAAAAAACGCCTCTTCACAGGCAATGTTTTTTTTTGTTTCTTTCTCTCTCTCTCTCTCTCCATCCAGTATTCCATAATCTGAGTTGCAGAACAGACACCCTGTAGTGTGGTTGGTCTGTGACCGTTTTTCCTTAGGAACATCTACACAAAAGAAGATGAGGCTTGGATCAATTGAGTCGAACAATGGCCGAAGCCCGGTGGGGGTGGCAGTACACATCAGTCGAGTCCCCTTCTGCTCCTCTGCACGTACCGGCCGGGGCCGAGGCCGAGATGGAAGGGGTCGCGCTGCCAACAGGGCTTTCTCCTCTAATGACCAGTGAAGCAGAGACGGCTTCCATGGGTGACCTCTGCTGCCTCGTCACCCAGACTCTTCAAAAACCGCTTCTGACTACAAGTGACTCAGACGTCAGGTTTCCCCCCAGCCCCTTTCTGGTCAGAGATTGTGTCCAAGAGAGTGTCCGCCACATAGACTTAGCAGCAGTCATTTAAAGAAGATATTTTTTGCTAACTCTGTTTCTTCCCCAGCATCTTTAAAGACATCTGACGGACTATCTTTCGTGATTGTCAAAGCAACTTGTTGCTGGTCGTTATTATTATTATTATTATTTTTTTAAACCTCCAGTATTCACATTCAACCAAATACCAAGTGCAATTTCCAATTATAGTTCACAATTCACCAAGTGGGATTCACTTGACATTGTTCTCATAATAATTGGAAATCATTCATATTCAGACGGTGGATATATGTGTTGGACATTTTATCAGTACAACAATGACAGCCACCTGTAATGATTATGAAAGTTGTTCGTAATAATGGCATAATAACCATTCATTTTACCTTGTTTCCACCAAACAGACTACACGTCACTAAATCCCAATTCTAAAAGCTGTATCCAGTAGTATTACATGCAACAATCCAGCAGGTTAACACCAGTAATACTACAATGAGTCTGAGCTCTAACATGCTCTAAAAGAGCAAACCATGCTTTACATAATGTAGTCTAACTGTTAAGTTGTGTGAGTTAATATTCAAATACCGGTCTAAGAAACATTTCAGCCAGAATGTTATTTTATCATTTGGGAGACCTGAATGTTTTGTTGAATCAAAACAAAAAATAAAATAAAAAATAAAATAAAACAAAAAATAAAACATTTGCACATAAACCTTCTGTCAAAAAAGTCATCAGCAATGGATCCCTGGTAGGCCAGATGAAATGCTATACACATTAATAGGCCAGCTACAGTTTGAAACGAGAAGAGCCTTGAAGAGTATTTCTACTGGATGTAAAGTTGAGTGGAGATAAACCTCAAGATAAAAAAGCAACATTATGAAAATGGTTTGTCTGAAAGACCAGACAGACTATTACTGATTTAAAAACAAATCAGTACCCACATGTAAATAATCAAGTCTGTTTTATAAACCCTCCAGTTTTGAAATCCCAGTGGTCCCTTTCAGATTTAACTTTTCTTTAGTCCATAGACATTTGTGTCACAGATGTACAAAACACTAAGTGGCACTCGATATCAGCTTGATACATTTCAGCACCTCACCTGCATCATCCAAAGTGTAGATTTGTGGTGACTGTGCATGAGACAGCTCCAAAATGAGCACACTGTTACATAATTGTCTTTTACAGATTCAAAGCCAAATAAAATAAGCTGGACAAAAAAAAAGGTCCCGATGCCCGCATCATGTGCTCCAAAATGAAAAAAAAGACAGAAAAATAGCTCAGTGTCCGTCCGGTCAGGTACGGTACGAGATACAGTGTACATGTCCGGCGCTGTGCAAATCACGGATCACATAGGTTGCCAGGTTTTGTCCATGTGCTGGATGTGTTCCTTGGCTTTCATCCGCAGGGCCGCAATACTGGAGTGCCTCTGCTCCACGTCTTCCAGCGGGTACTTGTCGGCGAAGGCTGCCGAAGGGCATTGGTATGGTGGAGGGGCCATGGTGGTCTGCATCCCCTGGCCCATGGCCTGGGGGTTATTCAGAAAGCCGTGGTGGCCCGTAGTATATCCGTGGTGGGCCGGTTGAAGGGCCTGCGTGGAGCCCATGAAGCCTGGGATGCTGTGATGAACGGGTGTGCCCGGGATGCTGTGCACGGGCGTGGCGCTGGTCAGAGGGGACGTCAGCCAAGGGTCCAGGGGCAAGGAGTTGGTGACGGGCCCCATGTTGGTGTGGTGCATAGGCGGCCGGTTGAAGGAGAGCACCGGGGAGTCGTGTAGCTTCATACTGCTGGCGTCCATCTTCTCCTGACGCCTCCATTTGGCCCGGCGGTTCTGGAACCAGACCTGTTTCCCATAAAAAAACATCATGTTACTACAATCATGAAAAGATAGAAACAATATTTGAGGCACTCTCTACTAATGTTAAAAAGCCTTTAATAAACTCTGGCTACATGCCAGAGTATGAAGAGAATGTGTCGAAACGTGTAGGCATGTAGCCAGAGTTTAATAAAGGCTCTTGGAGTGCCTCAAATATTGTTTTTATCTTTTCATGGCAGTTTGGACGCACACCTTTTTTGATGAAAACCCTTTTTTACTAATTGGATACATGACCTATTCCCTTTTCCCTTTTTGGTATCATGTTACAGTGCTTTAGTTTCTACATGGAGTAAAACTGAAAGATGATGGTCTAAAACATATAGAGTATAACATGGAACAGAAGTGGACATTAAGCTATTCCCTTATGTACCTCACAAGGAGTCACAACATGGCCTGACCTAAAAACGGACTCTCAACCTCAAAGAGGAAGACGTAATGTAAGACGTTGGCCAGGTCCGTAACACCAAGTTCGCTTCAGGCCCACGGGAACTTGTGAGTGAAGCGGGGTCAAGTAATAAGATTACTGTATGGAGAGCCTAACAACCTGAAGTGCTTTTCCCTGATTCTAGGTGGCAATATTACTTACAAGGGGAGACGGCACCCGACCAGACAGGGCCGTAACCAGACATTTTCAAATACTGAGATCAAATACTGTGTGCTGTACCATATACTGTACATTTACATTTACCTTTACACTTCAGTCAAACTCTTAAGTTTGTTTTCATTAGTCACTGCATTGATGATAAATGGGGGTGGCATATACAGACTGAATTGATCATTTTTAATCATATATTGATTTTCATCATAGATACATTTTACATTGACAACTGAAAAAAAATACAGAGGACATGACCTCTGTGTCCTCAATGGTAGTTACGGGCATGCGAACCAGACACATCTAATGGGATCCAAGCGAGCTGGGTAATAAGTCTCCAGAGGCGAAGACAGCACAACAAACACCCACCTGCACTCTGACTTCGGGCAGGTTAACCTTCATGGCCAGCTCTTCGCGGCTGTAGACGTCGGGGTAGTGGGACTTCTCGAAGGCACGCTCCAGCTCGTGCAGCTGGTAGGTGGTGAAGGTGGTGCGGTTGCGGCGGTGCTTCTTCTTGGGCTGGTCCTCGTCTCCCACGTCGGGGGACTTGGCCTCCACATCCACATCCTTGTGAATGCTACTGATGCCCCTCTCCATGCCTCCCCTCTCGCACTTGCTGTGCGAGTACATTTCTGGTTCTGGACACAGGCAAACCAAGAAAAGACTATGAATGAACATGTAGAAGGATGCTTAACATCACATGCAGTCACAGATAACGCTTCAGGCCTCGGTGGGCCACGTTTGGAAGATCAATGAGGTTACAAAAACCTGTTGAGGGTACAAGCTGTTTTGAAAGCAAATGATTGGCTTGCCTTCAAGAAAAAAAAAAACCCTTTCAAAACATTAGCAATGCGATGAGGGCTGCTCACAATCAAGTCAAAGGTATTCGCAACAGCATGCATGTATTTTATAAGCACCATAGTAACTTATAGTAATATAAGTTGCATGATACTTGAAAAAAAAACACTAGTTTGAGGAAATGAGTTGAAGTTAAAGCAACATTAAATGATTCATGAGGCACATTGGTTGAAAGTCTGTAAGTTTAGGTCTTCGTTTGTTGTTGTTGTTCTTCTTCAGCTTAGAACCTCACCTCAGTCAGAGTAAGCTTGCCATGCTGGCCTTATGGCCCTCCGCCTGTCCCTTTAACCTGTGTTTTCTCTCTCTACCTAATCCTGAGCTGAACAGATTATGCCTATAGCAAAGCTTGTAATGCTTTTCCATGAAGACCACATACAACCTTCTGTGTGTTGACGTTAAACGTTGTCGTTAAACACCTTAAACATTTCCTAGTAGAGCAGACGGGAAGCCCATTATAAACTTTGTTGTGGCAGCAGTGAAATAAATCAATTAAAAAAAGAAATACCCTTTAAGTTTAAACCCAAGTGCACGTTGGCGTGAATATATGGCAAGTAGATATTAATTCTACTAGCCAAACACACACTCACTGACGGGTGAAAGTGGCTGGCAAGTTGGTCTTTTTCACCAGCCAAACTGAAATTTCACCAGCATTTGGCCAGTTGGCTGTTATAAATTTAGAGCCCTGTATATATATATATATATTATTGTGACACAAAAGCCTGGTGTGATGTTTAACGTTGTGGGTGTCATTATTAAAATAAATAGGATTTTGGATGCATCATAGCTTGGCCTTGGCCTATCTGTTTAAGCTTTTGCTCTATGATCACACAAAATTAGTACGAGGGCTTAGACCATTACACCATGAGGGCTTACACCATTACACTATTACTCCACCAGACGAATTGATACAGTTTTAACTAGACGTGCACTCAGAGGCCCTGCTGTGGCCTAACGGTATAGGGCACAGAGTTACTACGCTGGGGACCCGGGTTCGATTCTGTACCGGGTCATTTGCCGATCCTTCACCATCTCTCTCTCCCCACTCATTTCCTGTCTCTTCTCCACTGTCCTGTCAGAAATAAAGGCAAGAAGCCCTAAAAATATATATATATATATATATATATATATATATATATATATATATATATATATATATATATATATATAGGGCCTATATATAGACCTATATATATATAAAGTCACTCCACCAAGGAAGCTGTTTGATAGAACATGTGACTATGTTGCACTCAATTATTTTTCCCAAGTCTTTCTGTCTTGTTTTTGTTGAGCTAGAAACTGGAATGTCAAAAATAACCCAATAACATGATTTTAAAAAAAAATCCCTGGATCGATCACCACCAAAACGTAATTACTTGTTCCATTTGTCATTTCCAACAGCTCCACAAAATGTCATTAAAATCCATGCAGAATTTTTTTGAGTTATCCTGCAAACAAACAAACCAACGTGACCCAAAACATAACCTCCTTGGTAATAATAATTGTATTATTGGTAATAATATTGTGTAAGCATTATGTTTTATGCAAATATTGGAAAATAAAACTTCATATGTTTTTGAGGCTATGTGAATGAATACACAATATGGGAAAGCTGCAGTAGCAATGACCATCACTTTGATTTAGTCGTGATGGTTGAACACACCAACCTATAGTTTTTCTCCCAGTGCTTTTCGACACCACATTTCTCCCACCTGTGCTAAATTCTCTCATTGCAGAACAGCTACACTTAGATTAAGCATTTGGAAAATGAAACTACAGCAGTATGCATATAATAACATAGGTCTACAATCCATCAGTTGCTTGCTTCCCATCAACTTGAAGGCTTCAATCAAACAAAATGGAAACACTGATGTGAAAAGTTCTATCCACCGTCTCCACAAACACCCACCACTCTAAAACATTTAACATCCCATTCTAAACTCTGAAATGTTTGAATAACATTCATCACCAGACTTGTGTATTTCCTATTGTTCAACTCATATTCTTTCTGTGCCTGGGTCCTGATTCTTCATTGATATGAAGACCATCTTGAATTTCACATCACATCAGTGTATGAAGCATCAGCGTAGCCTACAGTGTATGGGGCCTCACCATGGTAAGAGGGCTGCTCAGGCTTGTCCCTCAGGCTGGGGAGGTGACCATAAGGGTGGGTTTGGTCCTGCTGCTTCCTGGGATCCCCCATACCCTCCACTCCTCCAACCTTAACTGGCACCGCGTGGTCACCTGCGTTAAGCAAGGGTTCCTGGTCTTTGCTGAAGCCAAGGATGACATCGATGCTGTGGACTCGCGTCCCCATAGCCATCCCACCTCCCTTAACCATCTCCTGGAAGTTGCTGGGTGACAGGCAGCCTTCGTCCACCATATTCATGCTGTCCAGTGACAAATGCATTCGACCGGTAGGCACTGCCCAAAGTCCTCTAAGAGAGAAAGTTGATACGCGTTCAGATCCACACTTGTCCTCCCTCAAAGTGGTACCCAGATATCAGAACCTAATAGAATGCAAGCATCAAAAGATTGTAAGTGATGCAAGTAAAAGTTTTCCTATATCCAAATTGAACGAATTGCGTTATTTACGCGAAAGTCCAACTTTGCTGATGCGCTGAGAAGTAGAAAAAATAGCATCACTCACTTCGTGGATAAAGCAAAGTTATCCGCCTCCGTACGTCCCAAATGGACAATATCCAAACCGGCATAAAAATGTCCAATGCTGTAAGTAATTGCTGTAGTAGTTCAGAAAAGCCTACAAGCACTTTGGCATAGCCTAAAGATGAGACTTACCTCCTGGCGGATGTGATTCCAATCTGGAGGAGAGGGATGTTCCACCTGTTCCACTCGGGAAGAACTGAACACGCCTTCGTTTTCGTAAAGCCGCTCAATCCTCATTGAGGAGGACTGCTCCCGTTTGACGCTCTTTCTCCATTCAACAGTTGGTAATATTCACAGTTTAACATGCGCCATGTAACCATTTGTGTATTTCAACAAACCTATTCCTCAACACTTCGGGCTAGAAGAATGGCAATGTAACATAATGCAACGATAAGGATACAGAATCATGTAATAATAATGAAGAGATGTATTAATTGGAAAGCTTCCCCTTTAAGAATGATTGACAGTTGTTTTCTCGTCAAGTAATTGCTCTAAATGTAACTCGCGTTCACCCCACAGGGGGAGGCCTCGGCTAATGAAGCCCAGACAAGACTGTCTTTCAAAAACCTATTGTTTTACAGACAATGAACCGACCGAAAGTTTTCGTTAATCCCCTCATTATCCCAGTGAAAGACTATATATCTGTCTTTAACTTTCCACTCATGAATTGTATGTGTAGTCTATTTGAAGAGGCTATTTCATTCACAAAAAAGAATATATATATATATATATATATATATAATACAATAAAAATATTTGGGCATCTTAGAGTAACGAGAAGTAATTAAGAAATTACATGAAATCATCTTCATAAAGGCAATATTGTTTTGATAGGTGTTGATAATTTCACCAAAATACATTATATGACAGCCAAAGGCCTAGATGCAGGCACCTTCCCACAAAGCCTTTATTGTCCATATATGTGGACTGGTGCATTTATTTATCATTTAATCTGGAATTTCGTATGAAATTATCAGAGAGATAAACCCCACTCAAACACATAGCCAAAGGTTCATTTTTATTATTATTTTACCCTTCAGGAAAGACTATAGACTTTGTGTAGCCTATATACATGAAAAAAGACAATTGTTCGGCAAATGCATGCAG
This sequence comes from Engraulis encrasicolus, assembly GCF_034702125.1. NCBI lineage: Eukaryota > Metazoa > Chordata > Actinopteri > Clupeiformes > Engraulidae > Engraulis > Engraulis encrasicolus. The sequence goes on along the minus strand of NC_085862.1, from coordinate 27,546,550 downwards.
ACCCATTTGGCACAAACACATTGTTCAGAGTCTTTTTGGCAAGTAGGGCCTACTTGGTAACACATGAGGGACTGTATTAACATTCAGTTACTCACAAAGAATCCTTCAGAATCACCTAAATGTTTTCACAAAATGAAGCATAGAACTTCATGACTGGTCCTCTTCCCATCTGAAACTCATGACTAAATAGGCTACTGCTCTGTCAACACCCGCTTCCTATAACGAAGCACAAAGTGACTAGAGGATCCTATAAAGTCATCCATCAAGAGCCAGTCATCATGTTGCTCATGTGTTTTCCAATCGCCGGTGATTATTCCATCAACCTCACGCATTTCTCAACTTCTACAGCAGTTTCCCCATTAGCCTAATTGAGTACAAATTGGTTAAGAAGGCGCAGCACCACTATCAAGCTGCTTAGTTTTATCAGATGACAATATAAGCTGCCCTGATCCTATTAGGGACAAAGTAGCCAATCCATGAAGGAGCTGTGTCAGCTTACTAGGGACATGGACTTTGAGGAGAGGAGAGAAAAGAGAACGGCAGAGCGGGTGGGGTCAGGTGAGGTGAAGTGAAGTGAAGTTGTGGTGAAATTAATAAAATAGAGTGAACGTGGAATATGTATTATTTCGCATGCCATCCATGAAAGGTATAGTCTGCGTTCGAACCATAGACAAAGTGAACACGATAAGCCCGTCCCAACAACTCACTTCACAGATTCAAAACTAGACAGAGCGTAGTAAGAAGAGGACAGAGCCAGGCCAAATTCATGGCCCAGCTATACGATGACCTGCTATGATGCAATGCCAGATCAACCCGCCAGGCCAGAGCAGCTGACAGCTTTTACAAGGCTAGGAAAAAGTCAAGGCATCAGAAGGACTCATCTGAAAAGGCCTCAAACCTCTTACTATATGAGGACTAAATTCTGGCCGCCTTTCTCCCTGGGCCTGGGACAAGGGACCACCCCCTGCATCATTTAACCCTTTGAGGAGTACCATCACAAATATGTGATTAGAATTTTGCCCAAATTTTGAGTTCTCATTATGATGTCATAATGTCTTTGCGAGATTTTTAACACAGACGTGGGAGCTGTAGAGTGTTCCAGTAAAATTCTACAAGAACCTCTAGAAATTCCTTACTCCTCAAAGGGTTCAGGGGAAAAAAAGAGAGATCGAGTAATAAAAGGGGTGCTGGAAATGTAAACTGAGCACAAACAGACCTTAGACCAGGGGTCAGGAACCTATGGCTCTAGAGCCACATGTGGTTCTTTTGGGAACTGTATATGGCTCTTACTTATCTATGGTTGCCTTGAAATATGGAATCGTCCTGTATTTATAGATAAAATTACGGGTTCCATATTGAGTTGAAACGGGACAAGGGAGGTTAAAAAGTGTTAAAATGCAGGAAATTACATCTAAGAAATACAACATTTTCACAGACCTCCACATAATGAAGTTAGTTGGCAATCCTATACTTACCTGTTAACAATAAAAGCAATACGTTGACAGTAGGCCTACTCTCTAAATTGTTGGGCTTCATTGAAGTACATGAATTTGAATGTATTCAGTGTTTTTAAAATGGTATGGCCCTCATGAAAATGTATTTTTTTTTAAATGCCGTTTATGGCTCTCTCCACCAAAAAGGTTCCTGACCCCTGCCTCAGACGCTTATATTTTCTCAGCTAGACAATCAGTTCGGACTTCTCTGGTTTTAAACCTATTTGTGTCAGTGTAATGAGCCTCTCTGCAAAGCGCAATAATTCAATCAGGGTTGTTATTCCTTTTCAATTTGTCGCACTTCAGAATACCGGTAAGTTAATTATAGTATCCGACAACAAAATATTTTGCTTACTGTAAGTTAAACTCATTGGTTAAGTGAAATGAACCAGGGTATCCTCACCTCACCAATAAGCTGTTAATATGTCTTTGGATAGTTTTTTAAAACGCTTTGGTTATGGCCGCTCCTTTAAACACGTGAACTGAGTATTAGGAAGCACATTTTAAAAATGTCGGTTTTAAAAAATATCCTATTTACTGAGCTGAAATGCACCTGTCACAATGGGGTTTTTATTTCTATCTTATTTATTTCTATTTATTTCTGTGTTTACACATACATGAATAAAAATATCCCCATTTAAAAATATCCACATACAGCCCATTTAACCCATTTTGTCCTGAGCCCTTTTTGGGAAAGGGTGCATCTGCCTATTAAATCCTAAATATCTCAGCCTCCGAAGCACATACAAACATGAATTACATTTAAAACCTAGCCTCATTTTGCCTTAGAATGTGTTCATTCAGCTCTAACTTACCCAGATTCTAATTAAACAGCTCAAATCTCAAGAACCTGAATGCAGCGTATATGTGTCTCCAGGACACAATGGGATAACCTGAATTTGTTCAGACTGGAGATAAACCTGGAATTTAATGTCTAGTGTTTCCAAACCTTCAAATCTAGAAATGACGTCCTGTCTGGTTATGCTAGTGTGAAATACAGTACAAAAATGGAGACACTCCATATGAATGGAAACACCCTACACTCAAACACTCAGTCAACACTTAAAGTGTATGGCCAACACTATGGATGTTGTATTTGACTCTCTTAGCATTGCATTAACACTGCAGAAGTTACATGTTGTGCATGTAGTGTGCACTGATGAACATTCCATGAACATGCCATTTACCCTGCCACTTGCACTTTACCTTTTGCACCTTACATATTGCATCTACAAATACTGAACATAACCTATTTGGGGGGGTTGTAGCTGTAACTGATTGTACAGGGCCAAAAATGTGCTGCTACGCGACTGTTCCCACCTGCTTCCTCAAGGGAGCCCACATAGCAGCATAGAGCACACACATCACATATCACACATCACCTCTGGTTAAACCCCCATTAGCATACTCCTCTTTTTTTGGAGAGGAGGAGGAGGGGGGGGGGGTGTAATCCAAAATAATTGTTCAACCAGGGGCACACACTTAATTCTCTAATTTGTCCCTAGTATTATGGCCAACAAGTTGAAATGATACTGTAGAAATGGGACAGAGCCATTCAGGCCACGAAAGCGCCACTGTTGACTGCGTACATCCTTAATGGGATTATTCTAAATCAAATCAAATTATTAGTATTCGCTTGAGAGCCAATAATGTTGATCTTCATCTATCCGGTTAACATTGCTTTACTGTAGCTGGGGCCATCCATGTGGACGGTGAGCAAATACAATTTTTCAAAAGGACAAATGAACTACTATCTATCTATCTATCTATCTATCTATCTATCTATCTATCTATCTATCTATCTATCTATCTATCTATCTATCTATCTATCTATCTATCTATCTATCTATCTATCTATCTATCTATCTATCTATCTATCTATCTATCTATCTATCTAAATACAGTATGTCAAAGAATTATGTACTTGTGTCAATTTAATTGAAAATTGCTGCAGATGGTGGAGACAGGGCTGGTGACCTGGATTACAGACTACCTTACAGAACGGCCCCAGTACGTCAGACTGGGTGACCTCACATCAGAGACTGTGGTTAGTAGCACAGGAGCTGCACGGGGAATGATGCTCTCCCTGGTGTTGTTCATCCTGTACACCAGGGCTTGACATTAACTTTTTCACCCACCGGCCACTGTGGCTAGTGGTTTTCCCAAGTCACCAGCCATTCGGATATTCCACTAGCCACAGATTTTATATTGCTTTTTTTTCTTTATCATGAGGATGTACGTCTAACTTCAGAAGGTGTGGTGCCAAAGCAAGATTTCTACAAGGAAATATATCAAGCAAATAGAAATCAGGCTCAGCTTTTCTTGAAATTAAATACAAACAATTAATACATAAGGGGCAAACAGAATATAGGGCAAAATGTGTATGTCACAGTCATACCAAGAAACAAGCTGCCAGCCAAATTGGCTAGTATCACTGAAAGTATTACTAGCCAAAGCCAAGTTTTACCAGCATTTGGCCAGTTGCAGGTGCCAGGGTCAAGCCTTGCTGTACACTAGTGGTGTGGATCAGCACTGCCCTCACGATCCGATTCGATCACGATTCGGGAGGTAGTAGATCCGATTCGATTCGATTCTATTAGATCCAATCCGATTCGATTCAATTCTACAATGCATTGCAATGCATTACATTTCTACTGAACGCAAAGCAAATGTTCAGCCATGATGAGGAAATACAAGTAGTCAGATACTGAGCAACAATTTATTGGCTGTTTTCTGTATCAGTCTGTATCAGTATTGCAATGTTTTGAAGTGTTTTTATTTAATTTAACATTCATTTGCTCCCGAAATATCCATGGAAGTAATTGAAACGTAAAAAAATTGCCGGATTGATTCTGGAACTTGCCGGATCTGGATCTGGATCGTCCATGCCCCGGATCGATTCAGATCGCCGAATCGATCATTGTTGACACCACTACTGTACACCACTGGCTAATACAACTTGGAGACCTGGCACGTGCATAAGTTCTCAGACGACACTGCCAGTGTGGGATGTATTAAAGATGGGCAGGTCGGGGAGCACAGGGGACTGGTGAAAACTTTTGTCAGTTGGTGCAGAACCAACCAGCTGCAGCTGGACAACACCAAAACCAAGGAAAGACTGGTTGATTTCAGGCAAACCGCCCCACCCCCTGATGCCTGTCTCCATCAAGAGGGAGACAGCGGGAGACAGTCTGCATTTACCTGGGGGCACATCCAGTGGTGTAGTCTACGTAGAATGCGGGTATATGGAGTATACCCACTTCTAAATTTCAGGGATTTCAGTATACCCACTTAAAATTGATTGATCCATTGTTTTGAATGGCACAAATATATACAGTATACCCACTTCAAAAAATGCTCAAATATACAGTATACCCACCATAAAAAAGTAGACTACACCACTGGGCACATGTGTACAATAAACAGGACTGGTCCGCAAACTCACACACACTCTTCAAGAAAGGTCAGAGCAGGCTCTACTTTCTGTCATGGTCAGTACGCGCCTATGCTGTGGCATGCTGGGACGGGAGCATTAGGAAGAGAGATGATGGACACCTTGCAATATAATGAAGTTATATTTTCAGGGGACCTAGTGAAGGTGGGGTCTGTTGTAAAGGTGGCCATCTTCAATATAGGTGCAAAGTGCAGGGGAACATCCTGGTTTGTGTTCATACTGGCCCTTGGAAAACTTCATAAAATTTGAAGTGGCCCTTGAATGAAACATGTTCCCCACCCCTGTCTTAAACCAACCCCCACCTGCACACTTATCTGCACGCTTCTCCTCTGTGGATGCTGCTTATCTGCAAAATTCCACCCCCACCACCCATGCTTTTATGCTGCTATGGCACAGGATTCTAGCATGCATGTAACATACATTTTCTTCCTATGGGTATAAGTTCGGACTGACGTTATGTTCATGTCCTCAGATGTGCCCAACTGCAACCCCAACGGTGCCCAACTGAAGGGCAGATTTGAAAAGAGAAATTAACTGGGAAACATCTTTTTTTTCTGTTGTCCGCCCCCTATACCCGGAACATAATCAAATGGCCAAGCCAGCGGAGAGTCTACAAGACCTGCAATGGCATATTTTAATATCATCTTCATCCCTGTCCGTCTGCCTTCTCCTGGCACGGTTTCATTCCCTTGGATTACTGCGTTCCCATAGGGGATTAGACAGCATAAAGCATAAGGAACGCTTAAATGCACAAAATCACAAACGGAGACACAGAGGTAATCCATCTCGTCAATATGAAAAAAAATGTTGTTTAGTTGTTTCATTATTTATGTGGGTCATAATGTGTTCCTTTACGTTGTTGCCTTAAACCTTAGTACCAGATTGATTTCTAGTCAGAAAATGTAAACTACATGATCGTCACAAGGGTGAGATATGCGACATTGTGACAAATAGTAGTACCTGTAATAGTAGTAGTAGCTTTATTGTCCCCCGTAGGGGAAATTTCCTCTAGTGAATGGAGCGTAAGACATGAAAACAAACACAATACAGTCAGATTCCCAAAGCACATTTACAACCAAACACATTCTCCCGTCACATAAACAAGACGTTGGACAGATGTCATCCATCAACAGTGGTCAGTCCCAGTTTACCCCATAGCATGACCATAGCATGGGAAGATGTGCAAGCAGCAAATAAATAGATAAGTAGATAAAAGTTATAAAAGGATAAAAGCATTAGAGTGTCATTCATTCCTTCTCAAGCCTGCTGAGACAGGGTGCGAATTAAGATATTTTTATGTTATAGTAACCAAGAGAATTGTCTGGTGTTGTCTGGGGTCAACTTAATCTAATCTACGTATATAGTTTATTAAGGCCATTATACAATTTCCTCCACAAACAATAAATTGATCAGGGGTTGGACTCATTGGTTGATTTGTTGGTAGATGTGTTAGTTAATTGATTGTTTGATTGATTGATTAATTATTAATTGATTGAACACAGCCAAGAGAATTCTTGGAACACCACTTCCCTCCCCCGCCTCACCCGCACAGCACTGACGATTGTCAAGGGCACAACCCACCCTGCACACCAGCTGTTCAGCCTCCTGCCCTCTGGAAAGATGCCTACGCTCCCTCACCACCAAACTTGCAAATAGCTTCATCAACCAAGCCGTCAGGATGCTGGATGCTTCAACAGAAACACCTTGATTTTTTTATATATGATATACTGTATGCACAACACAAATACCTCAATTTTTTGATGTAGGGCCTATGTTCTCTACATTTTAGTCTTGCACTTTAACCCCTTAGCGCAGAGCCTATGTTATAACCTTACGGTCACCAAACTGTAATGGCTATGTCTTAATCTGTTAAGGCTCTCGGTAGCCTACTGTCAGCAATGTTGTTCTACTGCACTATTTTCAGCAAATAGTGAAATTCACTAAATAGGCCTGGCGCGGCGACCCCATCTGCAATAAGAGTCTACTGTCTGTATGTCTATTGTGTGTCAGTGTCTATACGTATTTCTAAAAGTTAAGCGTTCTAGCCTTGCGAGGATGAGTAACACCCATTTTTCGCGGATTTTAACAAGGAGAATCCAATTATTATTTACGCGTAGATCTAGTGATTGGATAGTCTTTGGCTAAATCAGTGAAAAGTAGGCGTTCCTTGTCCTAACAAGGCAAGAACACTTCACTTTGACAAATGCCCTTTGTATTTTAAGTAGGCCTAGGCCTATGCCTATATCTGCATGGGAAAGTAAAACACGTAATTTCAAATCTTTGTATTACCAGTTGTTGGAAAATAGGCTAGATTCTGAGGTCCTGAAATATAATGCATTGTCTTACAGCAAGTTGTTCAGGTATTCATTTGTGTTTGCAGGAAATTCTACAATATTTGGTTATGATTAAAAACATTAAAATAAATGTGTCTTGCTGGTGGGCACTCAAACCATTGAGTAGGCCCAATGACCCCATGTGACAATCATGAGATGAGGATATTGAGTAGAGTAAGTGCCCCATTCTTTTAGGAGAGTCTACAGATGTCATCAAAACAGTATTGTGAGACAAGCTGAAACCCAGTCATGTGATGTTTGATTAACTGATTGCTTTTGAAGGAGTCTGAAGTCCATAGAATACCCTGGAAGAACAGCAATGTGCATACTAACCCTTTGAAGTATCATTCCTTCTAGGACACAGGTTACAGTGATGTCACTCAGAAAATTAAAACTATTTGAATTAATATTTTTTAGGAAGCCAGGAGTAGGTGACAAAGGGAACGACTAACATTAGATTTCTAATCTTTTTCAGAACCAAGGACTCACAAATATGTCAAAAGAATGTGCTGTTGTATGTGTATTGCTTAATTTACAGAACTCAGGAAGTCCACAGATGAGGTCATGAAGACCTAGAGTGATCAAATGAAGGCCCACCTGGAAATGATGACAGCAGATTACAATCGACACAGACTAGGCACTCTTGGTTAACTAACAAATCACGTAATTGCTTACACATAACCACACCCATACACTCCCAAACCATAAATACCAACAGAAAGGGGCAGTCAGGAGTTCCTAATTTTGTTCCACCCGAACTCAATACGTGTTATTGGTCAAGGCGAGAAAAAGTTAGGATCTCCGGAGCGCTTCGTATGCTTTCGCTGTCCTTGTCATTTTTATGTAGTAGACTCTGCAGTTCTGGAAAGCTGTAGTGTTTACTGTGTATGGGCCATTGCTGGTATTCTGGATATTACCAATGGTGGTCATTTTGTTATTTGATAATTTTAGAAAATAAATAGATTAATTTGGCTTTTGGAGTTTTTGATTCCTTTGACTTGGATTTTGAATATGCAAGAAGCGTAGACCAAGACGGTGAACTTCAACAACATGGTGACGTCCTCCGTGATTCGAGCAAAAGGAATTAAAATATATTTTTTCTTTTGAAGAACATTTTTACTTTTCACAATAGGATTTACATTTTTTCTTTCCTGGAGGATATCGCAGTCGGGTGACAACAACGAATCGTGGCCACAAAACCAGGTAAGCAGAAACCAGTTAAATCAAATTCTGCGATTGGCTATTCCAAATTGTGTGTTGTTACTCTGTTGCATATGCCTCCTTGTATTTGACGGCGACAGCGAAAGCATCATTAGGCCTATTTGTTTGTTTGGTATTGTCTTTGACTGTATTACATGTTGTGGTTTGCACATAGTCTAAGTTGGGAATGAGGGCTTTATCAGGTGTACAGTAATAGAGAGTTTTGGTGCTTCCCCGTGGGAGGATTGGGTTTCGAAATAGCCCATCTAACTATGTAACAAGTAATTGCGGACATCAAGGTTTCCCCATCTGTTAAAAATCGAAGAGATCTGGGATCTGCAATCTCAACTAGACAAGAACCTTGGAGGTTAGACAGAAGAAGGTTGTTGAAATATCTGCCCTGAAGAACGGTTGAATGTGAACTGAACTTTTTGCGGTCCAGATGGTCGTCAGTTGTGAATTTGGTCGAGTTGAGAGTGAGGGGCTTTTATTGGAAGTCAGAGGGCAGTTCGGTGTTTCCCCCTTGAAGATTAAATATCTGAAAGGTAAATTTGGTAATAGCGGTCATCGAGGCTTCCTCAATCCGGTAAAAACAGAAGGGGTCGAGTAATCTCAACTGGAGGAGAACCTGGGGGTTCATCAGGAAGTAAGTGAGATCTGGATCGGAGAGGTCTGGGACCTCTGGAGGGTCTGGGACCCTCCCAAAGTAGTTACTGATACGCATCAGGGAGATCCGCGCGCTGTTGAGCTTGGAGTTCAACGAATAGGCCTATTATTGTATTGTTTTGATTTGTTTTCTTTTGGTTAGGTTTCACTCTGGTAATTATTGGTATCAGGACTGAGCTGTGAACCTAGTGTGTGGACCGGGTACCCGTGTGTATGTGAGAGCGTGTTTGCGCGAGTGTTTGAGAAGTGAGTAACGTACTAGCGAGTACGAAATGAGTGGTCATTCTGCTGAAGGCAGGATGTATGGAGGAAATGTATTGAATTTGGAGTCAGAATTACGAGAGAAGGATAAAATGAGGTGGATCACTGTTTCGGAACAGTGGGAGGAGATATTGAGAGCGTTGCTTGGCCATTCATTGGAGAAACAAAGAGATGGAATCTGTTTAATCTGTGAGCAATTAATGTCACAGGATACGCACTTTGTGTTTACTAACATGTAGACTACATAGGTGGTCTGTGTTTGTCTGCCATTGTATGTCAATGGGCCCTATATGTGTCTGAAGAATGTGTGACTACTGGCCAGTTGTTTGTTTGTGTGTGTGTTTGTTTGGACTTTTGAGAGTGCATGTGCAAAGGTCGAATACGAACATGAGAAGGATTTTTTTTTTCACGTAAAGGCCCAACCAAGACAGTTGGAATATATCCGGTGGAGAAAAAGAACAGAGTGGATGAATAGGCTATAAGCCGTTTAGTTTTACTGACATGAATTCGATCCTGGAAAAAAAAATGCCTTCACCCGTCGAAAGGGGTGCACCGTGGTTGTCCAAATTGATGACAGCTAGGCTATATGTCACAAAAGATAACGATTGCCGATTGGCGCGCACTGTTATGTAAACAAGCAAGCGCGTGGGAATTAGGCTACAGATAGTGAAAACAGAAGCAAGAACGAGCCTTTTGCCAGATTCATACCCATTTGCGTTATACGCAGCTGACATAGGCACTGCAATGCGTAAACGTCACCCAGTGCCCGATGGAGCAAAAAGTAAGGAATTTTGGACAGACATAGCCGGAAACCATCCAAGCTCTGACAAGCTGCAAACTGCTATGTTCAGAATGGCCATTCTAGAAGCAATCCCAAAGCCGGTACGAGAAACGATGTTAAATGATCCAAATTTGCCCTATAGTACTACAGAATACTGGGAACGCCATCTCAAGCACCACATGAAACAGTATAGTGCAAAACGCGAGGAAGAGAAACTAAGCACTGATACAGCACATGCACAACTAGTTAAGTTGCAATTAGCTGAGTCCAAAAGAGCGACGGAATCGAAACACAATTGATACAACTCATGTTACAACACAGCAGTCACACATTCTTCATCCAATCCTGAAGTTGGTCCAATTTCCTTAAGGGGTTAGGGACAACGTGGTGGGATTCAGAGGACGGGGAACAGGGAGTAGCGATGCCCAAGGTAGGGTCATGTATGGGGGGTGTTTTGCTTATAGTGGGACCGGGCACTGAGTGAGAGACTGCCAGTGGAATGCCTACACAACACGGAGGGCACTGCACCTACTTCAAAGCTGAAACCAGAGAAAAAACAAGCACAAGCACACCAAGCGCACACTGGAGCCGGAGCAAGCCTATCCCATGGACAATACGCAAACGGGATTGGGACCTAGAGCTCACAAAGGAGAAGGGTTGGGGGACCCCTTCTGGCCTATGAGAAATTGAAAGACTATGACAAGTTTGTTCGGTAACACTACTGCTTAACTCACACCAGAAGTGACGCCCTTGGGTGCCATTTATACACCCATATCCCTTTTATCTGACCCCTACCACGTAACATTGATTAAGATGAAAACATACGCACAGGCGTGTTTAAGACAGTTATTGGGAATCAGTGGGACTGTTTACCCTACATCTACATTGGGCAAGAAGGGGTGGCTGCTGGGGTTGAATTACACACATTGCATTATAAGCTACACATGGTCTACCCAACACCACGCAAAAGTTTGTATAAGATAGCCTACAATACTGACTGAACAAACATGATTAGCTAGAAACACGATGGCCTTCCCAATACTCTCTGTACATTGATTTGACTGATGATTTTTTGTTTCTTGTTTGATTTTTTGTCTGGTTTGTCACAACAGGAATAGGCCTACTCCTTAGGCCTATGGAAATTTTGAGTTTTGTTTTAAAAAAAAATATTAGTATTTTTTACAATTAGGCTACCGTTCAGACATTAACTGCGCGGTGTACCTGGTTACACAATTGTCATGAGTTTTTCTGAAACAACAAGGCGTGTTATTTTCAGAAGAAAGGGGGAGATAGGCATAGACATTACATGTGCGACCGTGACACTGGACTCGACTTAAGACAGACGAGATTTGAGAAAAGACTGCAGTACACCACACATCACATACATAGCCTACCTACATTAAGGAAATAACGACAGATAACAAAGGGTGTTTGAAAACACATTGTTGAGTGTTGGAGGTTGGTAAAGATTGGAAGCGGTTTATGCGGCAATGAGGAAACAAGGCCATGGTTTTACAGGGGTTCACTATGGAAAAGGTAACAAAGAACGTTTGGCAGCAGTGCAAGCTTCTCACAAGGACATCGGAAATCAAGGATTTTTTTTCCACAGAGAACGTTCGATATGGAAAGGATTTGGAGAGAGCACGAAAGGGCGTCTTCGGAAAAGACGTTGATGCGAGTGACCATTTGGAAATAACTGATGGACTGGTTGGAGGCCGTGCGGCCAAAACACTGATGGTTGGTAGAGGACATGAATGGGAGACCGTTGTCTCCGGGCTGGTAAAATAACTTTGGCAGAAGGTCTGTGGTTTGAAAGAAAAAAGAAAAAAAAAACTGTTGCAATGAACTTGGACACATTGGTGGATTGTGGAACGCATACCCATAAGGATTTGGACCAAACGCCCAAGAGCAAATTGGTAAGGTTGGTATAGGCCTACATACAATTATGAGCTGGGTCAACACTCTGACTCATGGTGCTGAGGTCAGTAAGAAACTAGGCAAACAGTAAGCCCTGGACCAACGCTAGGTTCGAACATGAAGATTTCGCACGTTGCAATGTAAACCATATTACGATAAACTAATTACTTTGATGTCAGATTTCTCCACACAGGTTGCAGATGGAAGAGGAACCAACGAGACAGGAGACGAGGAATTGAAATTGGCTCCTTCCAAAAGCTATTGAGCGCAGTAGACCGAACCGAGTTGAGCGAATTACACACAACCTTGAGGGAAAGGCGCACAGGGTTACATTGAAACAAGCTTGCGGAAGCGCAAAGAATGGGGAAAGGCATAAGCCTGCAGCTTAATGCATGCGGGGCACTACTATCACTAACACCACTAATACTAACCCTACTAACGCTAACATGTTTCCTTTTACATTGTGGTATTTGATGATGCTTTATAATGAAACGGGATCCTACAGGAGACGCCACCATTCAACGTAGCCTAACAATAAGAAACTGCCGTATAACACCTCAAGGAACTGGTAGTGGAAAAGGGGTCCCCAATGTTGCGGAAATTGGTGGTATTGAATGGAGAAATTTCAATTTTAGGTTTTGTTATTCGCAGGAGGATCAGCAGTGGAGGATTTTTATAATTATTATTGTTATTATGAATTATTTAATTTGTTCTTTTACATATTTGTTTTCATTTTGTTTGTATTTCTAACCCTTTACATTTTTCCACAGCCTTCGGCAATGGAACTCACTGTGGTTTCCACATTAATATAATGTCTTGGTGCAATGACAAATTGGGTGATGAGCAGATGATGTGGTATTCTCTTTGCACTAGGTTTCTGAGGCGAGCAACTTAGGTTCCAGAAATGGACAAGAGAAGTTGACCAAGGAAAGCTATGTGGTCATGTTGGTTACAGAGTCTAACACTGAGGTCTAACAAATTTGATGAGGTCATATTAATTATGACCTCACGAAAGGGACTGTTGGAAAATAGGCTAGATTCTGAGGTCCTGAAATATAATGCATTGTCTTACAGCAAGTTGTTCAGGTATTCATTTGTGTTTGCAGGAAATTCTACAATATTTGGTTATGATTAAAAACATTAAAATAAATGTGTCTTGTTGGTGGGCACTCAAACCATTGAGTAGGCCCAATGACCCCATGTGACAATCATGAGATGAGGATATTGAGTAGAGTAAGTGCCCCATTCTTTTAGGAGAGTCTACAGATGTCATCAAAACAGTATTGTGAGACAAGCTGAAACCCAGTCATGTGATGTTTGATTAACTGATTGCTTTTGAAGGAGTCTGAAGTCCATAGAATACCCTGGAAGAACAGCAATGTGCATACTAACCCTTTGAAGTATCATTCCTTCTAGGACACAGGTTACAGTGATGTCACTCAGAAATTAAAACTATTTGAATTAATATTTTTTAGGAAGCCAGGAGTAGGTGACAATGGGAACGACTAACATTAGATTTCTATCTTTTTCAGAACCAAGGACTCACAAATATGTCAAAAGAATGTGCTGTTGTATGTGTATTGTTTAATCAAGTTACAGAACTCAGGAAGTCCACAGATGAGGTCATGAAGACCTAGAGTGATCAAATCAAGACCCACCTGGAAATGAAGACAACAGATTACAATCGACACAGACTAGGCACATTCTTGGTTAACTAACAAATCACGTAATTACTTACACATAACCACACCCATACACTCACAAACCATAAATACCAACAGAAAGGGCCAGTTCAGGAGTTCCTAATTTTGTTCCACCCGAACTCAATACTTGTTATTGGTCAAGGAGAGAAAAAAGTTAGGATCTCCGGAGCGCTTCGTATGCTTTCGCTGTTCCTGTCAATTTTTGTCATTATATCCCCGAAACGCGGAGCGTCGGGGATGTAATGGTTTTGCGTGCGCCGCCGCCGCGTCCGCCGCGTCCGCCGCCGCGTAAGGTCTTTCGTGTTAACGCGATAACTTTTGAACGGATGTTTGGATTTGTCCCAGATTTTTTGGGTGAATGCTCTAGGACAGGTTCATGAACTGATTCGAGTTTGGAGGTCAACACTTTCAAGATGGCTGAATTCAAGATGGCCGAATTTTTGTTTGGTCCATAACTTCTGACCGGGTGGATGGATTTGTCCCAGATTTGGTGTGTGAATGCTCTAGGGTAGGTTCATGAACTGCTTCGAGTTGGGAGGTCAACACTTTCAAGATGGCTGAATTCAAGATGGCCGAATTTTTGTTTGGTCCATAACTTCTGACCTGGTGGATGGATTTGTCCCAGATTTGGTGTGTGAATGCTCTAGGGTAGGTTCATGAACTGATTCGAGTTCGAGGTCAACACTTTCAAGATGGCGGAATTCAAGATGGCCGAATTATTGTTTGGCCCATAACTACTGACCGGTTGGATGGATTTGTCCCAGATTTTGTGTGTGAATGCTCTAGGGTAGGTTCATGAACTGATTCGAGTTTGGAAGACAACACTTTCAAAATGGCGGAATTTTTATTTGGCCCATAACTTCTGACTGGGTGGATTGATTTGCCTGGTAACACCTTATTTTAATGGTTCACCATTTCAGTGAATCTACCATATTAGGTACAGTGTAATAACCAATGTAACAATATTTAATACCATTTAATACTAGTGTAATACCAGTGTAACAATATGCAATATCAGGTACAGTGTAGTAACGAGTCTATCAGTATGCAATACCATGTAATATAGTGTAATACCAGTGTAACAATATGCAATACCATGTAATACCACTTACGCACAAACACATGATGTAAGTAAAAAAATTACATTGTATTACATATTGTTACACTGGTTATTACACTGTACCTAATGTGGTATATCCACTGAACCAAACAGTATTACCATTTGCCCCATTTTTTGCTTCATTTTCACAATAGTCGTTTAATTTTAAGCCTATGCGCGTCATGTCACGTCTGTATATACGTTTACGAAATGGTGGACGGGAGTGGTAGGAATGATGGGGGACTGGAAGCGTCGCGTTTCGGGGATATACCTTAAGCAGTCGAAGGCGACTGCACAGGCAGTCTAGTTTTTATGTAGTAGACTCTGCAGTTCTGGAAAGCTGTAGTGTTTACTGTGTATGGGCCATTGCTGGTATTCTGGATATTACCAGTGGTGGTCATTTTGTTATTTGGTAATTTTAGAAAATAAATAGATTAATTTGGCTTTTGGAGTTTTTGATTCCTTTGACTCGGATTTTGAACATGCAAGAAGTAGAGACCAAGACGGTGAACTTCAACACAGTGCATGTAAAGAAATTGACAATAAAGCCAAGTTGACTTGACTTGATAGATTGATTGGTTGGTTGCTGGAGTCGCACAGCAATTATTCCTGCTTTAAAGGGACACTGTGTGAGATTTTTAGTTGTTTATTTGCAGAATACTTACTACCAGCATCAAATTCTAAGTATTCATTATGACTGGAAAAATTGCACTTTTCATACATGAAAAAGGGGATCTTCCCCATGGTTCGCCATTTTGAATTTCCAAAAATAGCCATTTTTAGCTGCAAAAATGACTGTACTTGGACCATACTAGAAAATATTTGTTTATTACTCAGTAAACTTTCATGTAAAGATCAAATTTGGCAATAGGCAGCCCAGTTTCAATGAGCAGCATAGTTGCAGTACCTTTTTTGTCCATTTCCTGCACAGTGTCCCTTTAACACGAGTGTCACCTCTAAACTCCACTGGACAGAGAGTGTCACATCAGGACACTGTCTTAAGATGAGGGAGACCTCTCTAGCCAATTTGACAGACACTCAGCACTGAACCAGTATGAAGCCAAAGCCAATAAGGGAAACCTGCTGGCAATAAGGTATGGTGGTGGGGGTGTAATTCCGATTAGTGCTTCCATTCAGGTTCCTGGAAAACAAACAAAGAGGTTTGCCGAGATAAGTCTGCATGTAGGCCTACTCTGTGGTGTATACCAGTGGTTCTTAACCTGGGGTGCGGGCACCCCCTGGGGTTGCGCCAGAGATTACAGGGGGTGCACAAAATTTTGTTTTTGTTGAGGTTGTGACAAAAATTCTGATAGCAAACATTATAATTAGGCCAAATCAAAACCAAATCAAAAGATGTTTTGGTCCCCCATGTAAAGCCATTAAGGCATTGATTATAGTGGAGTCGTAGGCATGTACATTTTTTCTCAGTCATTTCAAATTGGTGTTAAAGTTTGGTTTTCACTTCCAAGTTGAAGTTTACGGTCTATCGAACAATTGGGGTTCGAGAGTCAAACACACAGATAACAAAATGGCCTGCGGGGGGCGCTCTAAAATATATAAACTGCTATAACTTTTGATTAGTTTAACCAAATTTAACATATGAGGTATGTATGGATTCAGCATTAAGAGGAGGAGTTGGTGAGCTAAGTATTTGATTACCAGATTAAAGACACACTATGTCATAAACACACGTTTAGCCCATGGACAGCAAAATTCAGGGTTTTTTTAAGATAAAGGGTGGGAATGCCCTCCAAGTTGCAATTAAACATCATTTATTGTTACAAGTTATTGTAAATAAAGCCTGGGATATCATTCAACTTGATTTGTTCAGAATATCCCTGACGCACAAAGATACCTAGGATACCTATTCGCAAATATGGCTGCATAAAGCCTATGTGATATTTAGGACCCAACTTGCAACTTTGAGTTTATGAATTTAGGATCATGAGTATCAACTTTTTTCAATCAAGCCATATTCTATTCACACATAAAATCACAAAAAAACGTTATATCTGGAAGAAAATAAATCATTAATAATAATAATAATAATAATAATAATAATAATAATAATAATAAGACTGCATTTCCGGAGAGACAATGCTATTAGTGTGCTTGCGGCTTATGCACACGCACACACACACACAGAGCTGTTGTATACACACACAGAAACACGAGGGAAAGAGATAGAGGTCTGAGTGTGTGTGTGTGTCTGTCTGTCTGTCTGTGCGAGAGAGAGAGATGTTTGTGTGTGTGTGTGTGTGTGTGTGTGTGTGTGTGTGTGTGTGTGTGTGTGTGTGTGTGTGTGTGTGTGTGTGTGTGTGTGTGTGTGTGTGTGTGTTTGACCCATGGCCTATGGATGTGCTTACTTGTTTACATCTTGTTCATGTTAATGTATTTTAATATTTGTTTTACCTGTCCAGGGACTGCAGATGGAAATTAGCTATATAGCTATAATCTGGCACAAGCCATCTTTTTACTTCTGTAATCAATGTGTATTGTGCATGGTCCCTGTTGAACTAAACTAAATAAACTAAACTAACTAAACTAATGGAAAAATGTAGAATAATAATAAACTGTTGATGAACAATTAGTATGCTTTCCCGCAAGCATACTAAATAAACTGTTGTAGAACAATTATGCTTGCTGGGGGCAAGCAGAGGCCTTTGGCAAGCATACTAAATAATACTATAGGACTATTTCATACATGGTAGACACAATCATCTGCTGTTATGAGGACATCTCTGTCACCCCTTGAACTGTCCATTTGTTACCAGCGTAGTTGACAGGAATGAAAACCGTTCTTATTATCTGCATTTGCCAGAAATGCCTGCCAATCTGGTAACAAATGAACAGTTCCCAGATTTGGACTACACTACCAAAGATGCAGTTGCCAAAGATGTATTCCAACTAGAGGTGAAGTGCAGCTATACTAGTACTTGTACAAATAGACCTGCCAGATCTCGGTGCAAGTGCATGAAGGCAGAGTTAAAGTGCACACGTCTGTGCAAGTGCACATGCAAAAAGACTGACCTCTGACTGTTTTTACATCTGTTCTCTGTCTTATTTATTGTAGAGTGGAGTATTGGAATAAATGTTAGCCTTATGGTCTTCTGTTTTGCTTTTTGAATGCAGGAAAAAATGATGTTCCCCATAGTGTTTATCATCATCATCATCATTAATATTATTATTATTATTATTATTGATTTACTTTTTTCCAGATATGAAGTTTTTAAGTTGTGAATAAAATGATGGCTTGATTGAAAAAAAGATGGTACTCATGATCCTACATTCATAAACTCAAAGTTGCAAGTTGGGTGCTAAATATCACATAGGGTTTATGCAGCCATATTTGTGTATAGGTATCCTAAGTATCTGTGTGCTTCAGGGATATTCTGAACAAATCAAGTTAAGTGATAACCCAGGCTTTATTAACAATAACTTGTAACAATAAATTATGTTTCATTGCAACTTTTGAGGGCATTTCCACCCTTTATCTTGAAAAAGACCAGATGTAGCTGTCCAGTGGCCAAAAGTGTGTTTATTACATTGTGTGTCTTTAATCTGGTAACCAAATACTTAGCTCACCGGTTTCTCCTCTTCATGCTGAATCCATACATACATCATATGTCAAATTTGGTTAAACTAATCAAATGTTATAGCAGTTTATATATTTTAGAGCGCCCCCCGCAGGCCATTTTGTTATCTGTGTGTTTGACACTCGAACTCAAATTGTTCTATAGACCCTAAACTTCAACTTGGAAGTGAAAACGAAACTTTAACACAAATTTGAAATGACTGAGCCTAATACGACCCCACTATTAATGTCTCAAGCAATAATCATTGTAATTAATCACTTAAATCATTTTTTAGTGCGTGTATACGTGTAGAAGTTTGGGTTGGGGGTGCGCAACTTGTCTTGGGCAGAGGTCAGGGGGTGCTTTAAGAAAAAAAGAACCAAAAAGAACCACTGGGGTACTGGTCCATGCAGATCTGTGCGCAGGTGCACCTGCCAAGAGATTAAGACCATGTTCGTACGGTAGATCCTTATCCACTTAGTGTAACTCTTCTCTTCATAGAATTAAACATTACCATTCCAGCCTCTCGGTTTCCTAGAGGGTTTACAGACAAAACCTTCTAGGCACACACAACACGTGCAGACGCTATGGCTCTAGTTGTCTTAGCAACTGCCCTTATGCCGTCTTTGGCCGAGGGAGGGGAAAAATAATAGGCCAAATATGATTGCATATTTCAACATGATTTTCTTTATAATTTCTAATTTTCACATGTTTCCCACAATAAAGTAGTCAGAGTGATTTAGAGTCACTCAGATTCACCAGACACCTCATCCAGAGATAGGCAAGGGTTGCGGGCAGGGCACGCTTACGTAACTTACAAAAAAAGAAAGCTCTGCACGCGACCAGCGCTTGAGCATGCATGTAGTAAGAGACGACTCAGGTTTCTGAATCTGCTGCAGTTGTAGAGTGACTGCCCTGACGGGTCTGAAAAGGTGAGGTTGAGATGTAGTCCTACACAGCATGACCGTATCTACCATTGAGGACACAGAGGTCAAGTCCTCTGTATTTTTTTCAGTAATGTAAAATTTTTCTGTGATGAAAATTGATATATGATCAACAATGATAAATTCAGTCTGCATTCAGTCTGCAAACGACAAACCCCAGGCAGTGATTAATAAAAACAAACCAGCACAAGCCGTCTGGCTCTGCCATCCAGTCGCTCTAGGTACTCCCAGTCAAGACTGTTCTCCGTTGTTGTACCCAAGTTGTGGAACGGTCTCCCAGAGGCAGCAAGACTAAGCACATCTCTTGCAGCCTTCAAGAAACAAGTAAAGACCTTCCTCTTTCAAGAGGAGCTACTAAACTAATGCTTGAGCTGGCCTAGCCCCAGGGCAGAATCTTGACATGATGTTTAGTTTATTTTAGTTTAGTCTAGTTTTAGTTTAGTTTGAGTGTGTGTGTGTGTGCATGTGTTTATGTGTGTCCTGTGTGTGTACTCTTTATTAATTAAAAAAAAAAACAAAACAAAAAAACTAACCCCTCTTTGCAACTGCACTTGTTGTTCTGTATATTTCCTGTGCACTTTGTATTTGCTTGTGATGTTGGCTTGACTATGTCCTCTTTTTGAAAGTCGCTTTGGTTATAAAGCGTCTGCCAAATGCAATGTAATGTAATAAAATGATGAATGATGGAAAGAATTCATCATGTGAATGATTCTCAATATGATTAACTATCCATCTAATCTTAATTGGTCATGTGTGTCGTGTTAAAATGAAGACGATTTGAAATGCTCACGGAAAAGAGGCCCATTCAGGAGACAGTGAAATAGAGGCACCAGAGGCAAATAAAAGCACATCTGTGCAGAGTTGTCTGGGGGGGGGGGGGAATGGTAACACTTTATTTGACACCGGTGTCATATGCATGTCATTACAGTGTCATAATAGTGACATGACACAGTCATAGATAAGTCATACACATTATGGCAAAGACGACCCTAGGTCGTAAATAGACAATAGACAGTAGACAACCCTAGGTTGTCTTTGCCATAACCGAATGTCACTTAAGTCCAACAGTCATAAAATGTTTATGACATGGACATAATGTTTATGACACGTGCATAACTGTTTTTTTGTGCACAAAAATAAAGAAGAAGAAGAAGAAAAAATTGATGCAAGGTGCGCCCCCCTTTTCTTTGATTCTAAGTCTTTATTTGGGACAGCACCCTTAAAAGTTATAAAGAAACCTGAGTGAAGCCTGCTACCTACTTGATTTAGACGTGCATAACTGTGCCATGACACTGTTATGACACTGCAATGACATGCATGTGACACCGACATCAAGAAAAGTGTTACCAAAAATAGTAATACCAACCATAATTTCATGACATTTAAGATGAGGAGCAGCCACAAACCTCCACACATGAGGAACATGTGTGTCAGGGGGAGGCATTTAGTGCAGGTAGCCTAGGCATAATAGTCCAGTTAATGTAGCTTCTTCTTCTTCTAGACCACTTTTCTACATTCAGCAAGTTGAGGTCTTCCATACAGCACCACACAATAAACCCTGCCCAAACAGCCCGTTTTATTTACAACAGTATTGAGTTGCAGTGACAGGACAATGTCCTACAAAAAGGAAAAATGTCATTGTTGGTTTGTGTTAAAATTAGGGCTGTCAAAAGATTTTTTTAATCACAACAAATCCCAGAAATTCCATAGTTAATTGTGATTAATCACGACTTTTATTCCATGTTTAATTTTTCATTACTTTGTATTTGAAGACAGTATAACCCATTTACACCGGATTCTGCATAGCACAACGAACATGTTCTAATGCAAGATGAGGGTCTTAATCTATTTACTGATTTTTATGTTCTTCAGAGGCTAAGATACTTAGGTTTTTATAGATTGCTTGCCACTATCTTCCCAAAAAATTGCTTTTTTTGCTGTTGTTTTAGGATTACAATCCATAAAGCCATTTTTCTCTAACCGGAAGAATGAACTACAGTTTGATCATTTATGGTGTTCACATGTACGTATGTCTCTCATTTCAAACATTTTAACAGTTTGACATTCACTGTACTTTCAAACAGTTAAATTCCAGTTCTCTTGTTTTTGAGCACTTCAGCCATAGCTGTAGGCCTAAAAGGGACATGTTCCCTTGTGGCTCGGACATACTCTTCTGAGTTAGGTCTTTGATGTTTTGTTGAGTATAGGTTGGGTTCTGATAAGTCTTTTCTACAGTTAGATAGAGCTCCTTAAGACCTTGAATTTGATACATTGAACTCAACACAACCCTCAAATTATGCTGTGAATGCTGGGGAACTCAAGAAATGAATGATGATTAAAAAAATCAATTCATGTAATAACAAGTAACATGTCAATGTTGACATCCTTAAATTAAATTAAATTAACTTAACTTCAATTAAATATGATTATTTTTAGAGAGTTATGACCAAAAACGTATGACAAAAAATAATGTAGGCTACAGGCTTCTCAGTAACTAATGAAATGTGGACTTCAAAAAGAAGTGCTGTAGTGCTTATAGGACAGTTACTTTGCACCTGACCGTCATTCCGGATTTATACAACTTTTTATAAGTCAGTGTAATGAGCCTTTCTTTGAATTTAAGCTGTAGCCACTGAGAGTTTTAACCCATGAACACTCTATTTGTAAGTTGGCTTATTCTAGAACTAGATCCCCTAGTATTACATTCTACTTTTACATCAGTGCAAACAAGGGCATCATGCTCAGTCAAATCCTTAGTTCAACTCCCCAGGAGTCTCTCTCTGTTTAATGACAAGTGTGCAAATGTTGTTGCAAATCCAATGTAATAGAGCTTGAAAGCACACTCAAGATCATGTGTGGCAATGTATTTTTTTCCATGAAAATCATTTGCATTATCAGATCTAAATTGTTTTATCAACTCCAAGCAAAACAAGTCCTATGTCTTGTCACCAGGGTTACCAGATGTAACTGTTTTTTCCCCCAGAAAGGTCCACCAAAAAAAGAGATCCTCATACATGCGATTTGGCCAGACAGACACAACTGTGACGGACTTTGCGGTTAGCAGTTATTTGGCGGCGGACACATTGTGTTGGGGCTCAAAGGTGCCAAAGGGTAAAGATTCAGATGCTTTTACGTACTATCAGCATAATCATTCTGAGTTTGGTTTACATAGGAGCCCCTAAGAAGTGCTATCCTCGCAATAGAATTGCAAGATTTCAACATCTTTTTCATGGTTTATCTTGAGGCCAAATAACATTTTAAAAAAATTGAGGGGTTATATGGTCGAGGATTGTAATCAAAGAGAAATAAAGTTAAGATATTCAGATGTAGAGTGAAATATGAAATGTTGAAACTGCTTAACTCATGGAAAGGCAGTAAAGACACCATTTTTGATTAATGAGAAAATGTATTTACACACAGCAGTAAATGTATTTAAACATGGCCATAGAAGAAGACTCTAAATGCCATTTTAAATCATCTAATGTGTTTTCCACTTGGTTTTCATTGCTGCTTTAAATATTAGATCCCATCCTTTTACAGGCTTTAAAGACACAACGCAAATCCAACTCAAGCCCTACCCTAATGAAATACAAGCAAGGATAAAGACTCAATCTGCAGTATATCCCATGGGTAACAGACAAATGCCAGGCTTACAAAGCATTACAACCAATAACATATTTAATTTTGGATGTAATGTGACAACAAAATAGAGGAGAGGAGAACATCTCACTGCCCTCATCCTTCAATACATTGTCGGTTTTGAAGGCTGGCATTAAGCGCAGGTGTAACATTTGAAATGGTTTAAGTGTGTTAAGAGAAATGTTGGTCATAAAAACATCTTTTGGGAACCTGCCGTGGCCAACCGGTAGGGCACTCGTCTACCATGCGGTCCTTTACCGACCTCCCCGTCTCTCTCCCCATTCGCTTCCTGTCCATCTCTCACACTGTCCTGTCGAATAAAGTCGAAAAAGACAAAAACAAATTCTTTAAAAACATCTTTTGGTAGAGACATTACAAAACTCAGACGAGTCAGACTGATATGCTGTTGTTATATCTTAGTGCAGATGAAACAGGGAGCACATGAGGTCATACATGCACCCAATCCCATGTAGCAACAGAGGGCTTCTCAACACAGGCAGCTGTCTGCTTTGTAATGCTGTGCTTTTATCAGCAATAACATCCAAGATTGTGCATATACAGTATGTCTTTAAGCCCTAATGCGTGGCGTGGGACATATTGCTGGACAATTACTGTAGGCCTACTACACAGGCAGATACTGGTGATCGGAGTTTTAATCCCAGATAAAGCGTTCCGACCCCCCTCTCTGCTCCTCTTGCACGGTAGGAGTGGTTTCAAGACAACAAATGGATTTTTGCAATACTTGAAAAAGACATTCGTCTGCTCTCTCTCATCCCCTCATCACTGGTGAGCACCACCAATCAGATACAGAATTATTTATAAAAGGTGGAGTGTATGTTATCTTTTTTGTCATTTTTCTGCAAAAGACAATCAAAAATTGCATGTTCAGCCATCGTGGCCTCTTTATGGAGAGCTAGGCCTACATCAGACAACACTGAATAATATCTAACCAGAGTAAAGGTACATACAACCTGTATAAATACACAGCCTGACATGTTTTGACAGTGACACTTTCGCCTTCATCAGAGCGTCACACAGATGTTGATGTGTAATATGCTTTAAAAACAGCTGAACTGATGTTGTGGAGGTGTGACCTTCCTGTCAATATTGTGACGTAAGTCTCACCGTCGAAACATGTCAGGTATAAAATAAAAACTTTTACATGTCTGACACAAAAGAAAAAACTTAAACAATTAATTTACCTCTTAGACATAATGAACGTCATAGATCCGGGAGTAAAAGTAGCCTACATAGCCTACAATATGTAGCAGTAGGCTATGTAACGGAGGTCATCTTGCACCTGTTCATCCCCCTTGGTGATGCGAACCTGCGACCTCGTCAATTACAACAGTCCGGCAATGGGAGACAGTGCAATACAGCTGGACTAAGGGACCAGTCCCCCAGCTCAACGGCATCGATACTGTTTGAGGCTTTGGGAGGGAGGTTTACTAACGTTCCACGCCAACTCTGCTGGTTAGCCTCTGTTACACACAGCTTGGTCAAAAAAAAAGTCCTCATCAAAAAAAAGGTCACTCACACAAATATGTTGTTGGACCACCATTAGTTTTGATTATGGCACACATTCACTGCTGTATTATTTTAATTAACTCAGTGTATTAATTACGTAAAGGGGCAAAGGTAGGATGACGTCTTTTGCACGGTGCCCGTGGCATGCCTGTCTCAAAACGTACACCAAAATGAAAAAATGCTGTTCAAATAAACTCGCTGTGAGACTGTTTTTCATCACGGAATGCCAGCAGTTGATACAAAACTGAATACGGTATGTTAAAGCGATGCTTTCAAATGAAAAGTGTTTCCCATGACACTCCCACGGACCGCACTGTCAAAAGTTGCCTGTGGGGTTTTCTGACAGCGGACCATGGAAGTGGTCACGAGAGCCATCGTTCACTCACTAATGACTCGCATAAGCATCGGCTGACGTGGGACCATGATTAATCAAACGTCTAATCCTACCTGGAGCCCCTTTAATAGTTAATTAACTGTTAATTAACTGTTAATTAACAGTTTAAACGCTGTGCAAAGCCTTCTCCAGCACATCCCAAAGATTCGGAATGAGTGTGAGGTGTGGACTTTGTTTTGGCCAATCCAAGTGTGAAAAAAGTTTGTGCTCCCTGGACCACACTGGTGCATGAGCATCTCTGCCGTGCTTCCTAGTGGGGAAACTTTCTGATATCTTCACTCGAAACTGGGAACACTGATGATGGGCTAGACCCGAAACGTTTGTGCCTTGTCTGTCGGTTTTATTTAGGCTACTTTATACGGCTTTGTTTAATACAGTTTTTGATTTTGCATTCAGCTCTTGTGTGTGACTCTTTTTTTTCCTTTTCGCCATACTGTTCTTGGAATTACGCACCGAGCGAAACGCTCAGAAAAAGACTTTGGCGCGGACGCTACCCCACCATTGATATCTCCACTCCACAGAGGATGGGTAAACTGAGGTGAAGGCAGAAGAAAAGAACCTAGAATGACCTGCACTCGAGTCGATACTATGGTGTACTTGTATGACCCTATCAGGCAGGACATGACCTGAAGTTTTGTCGTTTGCATTGTAATCCGACTTATGAGATCCGGTCCTGCTTTTTCTTAACTTGCTTTAAATAGTTCTCAGTTGGATGCAATGTGTCCTCGTTTCACCTGCCTGGATGAGTAAAGAGATACATGTAGCCTAGTTATATGTATAAAAGAAACTAATGTTTAGTTTAGTTTATTTGGTTTAGGCCTATTTAGTCAGGGACCAGATACCTATACAATACAACACAACCTGTATTTTGAAAGCGCTATGAGACAACTCAAGTTGACCATGTGCAAAGTACATTAATTATTAAGTAAAGAGATGACCTGCACCAGTTTAGAGGCTAATCTCCATCTGCAGTGACTTCTGGGCAGGTGAAACAGTTTTGTAACATTTGCATGTTTATGTTCAAAAACACAATATTACAAGTTTCACATATGATATGACATGTTTTGTAAAGAAATCTTAGAAATTACATTTGCAATACAATTAAGCAATATTTTTAGGGGACATAGTGATGGTGGGGTCTATTGTTAAGGTGGCTACCTTCAATATAGGCCTAAAGTGCAGGGGGAAATCCTGGTTTGTGTTTATAGTACAGCCCTTGGAGGACTTTATAACATTTGAAGTACCCCTCCAACCCCCCCCCCCCCTACACAACTGCCCACTTGGAACATTCCTGTCACCATGGGAAGCCATGGCAAGTGGTTATGGAGCAGAGGTGTCAAAAGTAAAAGTACTTTTGTGGTGTAATTACAACACTAGCACATGGCATTACATAGCTATTACATCATTTACTCCATTGTACCTAATGAGAGAGATAGACTGTCTTATTACTGAAAAACACGGAAAACCTAATAAGGACCCACCACAAACTTGATCCAACTAGTGCAGAGTTAGCTAATCGTAAGACAAGTACACAGGTCTACTCAGATAAGTTGCGTGTGTTGGAAGGAAACTGTGTTTCTTTTTTTTACTTTTACTTTTACTTTTGACACCTCTGTTATGGAGTGCTTTCCAATATGCTGACTCCCGTCCTCGGAAAGCGCTTGTGGCTTGTGGTTTGCTGCTTCCACTCCAACTCGACATCACCAGGTGAGTATGGGGAGTGATTACCCTGCTCTCTCCCCTGTCCTCCATGACTGAGGCACCCTGACCACCAATGCACCTTTGTTGTGTGCGCTGACCAACTAATACAACTTTGTTGTGTGCCCTGTGTGATAATGGTGTGCACCCCCCAAGTTGATTGCTTCCCGACAAAGTGGGTGGAGTTCCTGACTTCTCCGGAGCTCAGACAGTATTTGCATTGCTCTTGACCTGACTATTAGCAACGCCGAAGGCATTGCGTCACTAGAGGGCGAAGCCTGGCTTGGTTGAATGATTGCCTGGTTGACTTGGACAGGTAAAACAAGGTCATATGGAATATTTGGCACTGGATTGTAACTAATGAATCCATTAAGCCCATCACTGTACTCTGGGGTCATTGTGCTGGAGCCTAATGTGAGTTCATCTCCTTCTGGAGCTTGTCCATGAGGTCTCCTTGGGGCGGTGGTGGCTCAGGTGGTAGAGGAGCTATTCGGCAACCAGAGGGCTGCAGGTTCAAGTCCCGCTCTGCCTGACCCAATCGATGTGTCCTTGAGCAAGATGCTTAACCCCAAGTTGCTCCTGGTGACAAGGTGTGGTACCCTGCGTGGCAGCCACTGCCACCGGTGTGTGAATGAGAGTGTGAATAGGTGAATGTAAGGCGCTTTGAGTGCTCGAAGGAGTGTAAAGGCGCTTTATAAATGCAGTCCATTTACCAATTTACCCTGACCACCAGACGGGCAGCCGTTTTGCACTTTGTTGTGTGCACGGTGTGCTATGGCATGCCGTGTCACAATGTAAAAAAATATGTTTTTCCCCCCATGGGACTTTCACTGTACTCATTGTCATTGTGCTTTAGCCTGATATGAGTTCATCTCCCTCTGGAGCTTGTCCCTGATCTTGTGGAAGGGGGGCCTCTTGCCCGGCTCGTCCTGCCAGCAGCTCCTCATCAGCAGGTAGAGGGCCTGCGGACACTCCTCTGGAGCCTCCATGCGGTAGCCCTGCTGCACACGCTCCCTCACCTCCTTCAGGGTCTGCCATTGGAGAGAGAGACGGAGAGAGAGAGAGAGAGAGAGAGAGAGAGAGAGAGAGAGAGAGAGAGAGAGAGAGAGAGAGAGAGATAGACAGACAGAAAGACAGAAAGACAGACAGAGTTACAGTAATTCTCAAGGGAAAATTGAATGCCACCTGGCCATACACACAACACATAACAGCAGGACAAGACAAATAAATAAATAATAAGAAATAAATAAGAAATAAGAAACAGTACATCATAAAAAAGTCAGTCAATTCATACGTAGCTGATCATCATGGAATATCAGTGAAGTCGAAGTGAAAGTGTGCTTGTCCTCTCCCTATAATGTAACAAGCTTTGACAGCCCACCTGGGAAACTCCAACTCCCATTGTCATTGTGACACAGCACTCCACAGCACACAAGTGCACACTGCACACAACAAAATTGCATTTATGCCTCACCCGTGCAAGGGGGTAGACACAAATGGCGCCCCAAGGGAGCAGTGTAGCGGGACGGTACCATGATCAGGGTATCTCAGTCATGGAGGAGGATGGGGGAGAGCACTGGCTAATTACTCCCCCCACACCAACCTGGCGGGTCGGGAGTCAAACCTTCGGGCTACAAGTCTGACACTCTAACCGCTTTGCAGAGAGGATTGGAATTGCCTTGCACCAAGACACCAAATGTGCAATTTCAACAACAGAAAACATACACACTCATACAGTACACGCACACACACACACACACACACACACACACACACACACACACACACACACACACACACACACACACACACAGGCCCGCCGAAGGTCCCGGGCCCAGAGAAAGGAGGGGCCCAGAATTGGGACCCCTTTACAATGTATGAATAGGGGAGGGGGCCTTTTCAGATGGCTTTGTCCCGGGCCCAGAAAAAGCTGTCAGCGGCCCTGCATACACACACACACTCAGACACACACACTTTGAGACAGGTTGCATCATGTGCAGTGCTAACTAAATCGCATAGTAAGTGCATCTGTACTTTCACGCCTCAGCGACAGTGGGACAGGTGCATGACACCATTGGCTTCAAATTAACCCTAACTTGTTAACAGCCTTTGGTGATTATCTCTCAGCTTGCTTTAAAAGGGGCACTGCACCTCTGACTTAATACTTGGTCAGCTATAGCAAACAAATTATCTCTTTAGATAGTTAGATAGATAGACAGACAGATACACGAAGATATATATATATAGATAGATAGATAGATAGATCACCACGGGGGTAAAACATGCTTTGTCAGCACGTCTTTGAGGCCTGACACCTCAGGGATTTACCCTTGAACACAAATGTCAAGGATGAGGCTTAACCCACCACATACAGTAAATAATTGCCGAACAACTTTATATTTTACACAAATTAAAGTCCTTCACTCTGACGTCAACACCTGCCCAAAAACTCTCTGGTCTTTCCTGTATACTGTATGAAGTCAGTGACAGGGAAAGCCTAGCAAACCAACAACAAGCATGTGGGTGTAAGTGGCTGAGTGGCTGAGCTTTCTTGTAGCCACTGCAGACCATGTGTAAGATAATAATAATCCCTGACCCATGCTGTCTTGCCATCCTCCCCCACCCACACCTCCCTCCCGACGCCATCACCAACCCCAACCCCACCCCCACCACCGACCCCTAGCCGCCCCAGCCGCTGCATTTCCTCCACTGGCTCGATGCCACGAGGAGCTGTTGCCGTAGAAACCAGCCCCACAAGCATTAATCCGGGTTTATCCCTGCCTTTATTACCTGCTTAGTGAAACCGCTTTGATTTCGGCGCGTTACATACCTGCGTAGTGTCTGACTGACAGAGACAGAAAGGCAAGAGCGAGAGGGAAGTTGTACTCACTCGCACACACTGGGAGCAGGTGACCATCATCAGACCACCACATGAACACGATGAAGATCGACACAGTTTTTGTGTCTTTGTCACCTCCGCAAGGAGGTTATGTTTTCGGTCGCGTTGGTTTGTCTGTCTATCTGTCTGTCTGTCTGTCTGTCTGTTTGTCTGTCTGTCTGTTAGCAGGATTACTCAAAAAGTTATGAATGGATTTTGATGAAATTTTGTGGAGTGAAATGTGAAATGACAAAAGGAACAAAGTGATTAAATGTCCAGGATTTTATTTACTTTTTTAACATATTTTTCACCATTGTGGGGTAGGGCGAATTTTGACATTCCAGTTTCTAACTCCACAAAACAAGGCAGAAAGACTTGTAGTCACATGTTCTATCAAACAGCTTCCTTGGCGGAGGTCTGCACTCTCTCTGAGTTCATTTCTAGTTGTTTATACGACAGTCGAGACTATGACAGGAAGAGAGTGGCAGAGAGAGATGGGGCAGGGCTGGCAAAAGACCCTGGCTGGACTTGAACCCGGGCCACCAGGGGCATGAAAGCTCATATCTTGGGGAATGTCTTGGAGAAAATGTCCATTCTGGAAATAGTGACCAAAGTGCATTTATGATGACCATGCTCACAGTCCTGTGTGCCTGTGTGTGTGTGTGTAATGGGGGGGGGGTGTCTATTTAATGTTAACGTCTGCATTAGTTCACTTCTGTGCTAGATGTAGATTTTTGACAATAAAGTATACTCTGCCTTAGCCTTTTGATGGGGCTGGGTCCTGGGAGAGGGTTGCGGTGGTCTTAACTCACCATCTTTGGATAGGGCTGCCGGCCGAAGGAGAACATCTCCCACAGGAAGATGCCATAGCTCCACACATCGGACCGCGTGGAGAACTTCTACGATCAACAACAGTCAGCAAAGCAGAAGAAGTGTTTCACTTGTGAATAGAAAATGGACTGCTACTTGTCTTAATATTAGGCAAGTTAAAAGCAGAGTTGATGTCATGAGATTGACATCTATTTTTTATATTGTACCAAGAAAAAGGATATTTTGTTAACACAAAAGGGGTTCCAGGCGCTTCTGTTTATTCGTCTGGTGCATCAACGGGAGGGAGACAGGCAATCTTGAACAAAGTGAAGACACCAGAGCAGCACAGATGGGATGCTTTTCATTTTATTGTGTACTTGAATTAAAAAGAAAAGCATCCCATCTGTGCTGCTCCGGTGTCTTCTCTTCGTTCAAGGATATTTTGTTCTTATGAACTGAAAGAGACCAGGCCCACCTCTTTCCTCAAGACCTCCGGTGCTGTCCATTTGACCGGTAGCTTAGCATGGTCCAAGTCTGCTGAGTCCCCTTTGGTCAGACCAAAATCACTAACTTTGGCCACCGTGTCTTCGGACAGCAGGACATTCCGGGCCGCCAAGTCCCTGTGCACCAACTTTTTGGACTCAAGGTACTCCATCCCCTCACAGACATCTCTGAGAGCAGCACAACAAACGGCCAAAACAGACAGACAAGCTGCACATCAACAACAACCACTATAAACTGTGATCTAGACTAACCTGAACTCTTTAATCATATCATTATGAAGACCAGAAACAGGGGGCACATCTGAGTGCCCCATTCACTGTCACTATTTATCACTTATCCTTGGCCATTCACTGTGACTATTTATCACTTCTCTTGTGCCATTTACTGCGACTATTTATCACTTATCCTGGACCTAACTCTTGTGGACCTTATGCATCTATACTCTCTACTTATCTCTTCTTCTAACTCCTTTTTTAATTTTCTCTACAACTACTTATTTATCTATCTACTTATTTTCTCTATTCTGTCTAGTTTCTTCTCTTGTCTTCTTGCTATTCTTTGTTGTTTCTGTCTCTCTTTTCTACCTCACTTTTCATTTTTAACATGGATCTTTATCAGCACTTTGAGCTGCATGCCTTATATGACATTGTACTATACAAATACAGTTACAGTTATAGTTACAGACCAGGAAAAGTGTAAAAAAAAAAGACTTACAGTGCGAAACGGACCAGCTGCTCAGTGCTGGTGCTAGAGCGCCCTCTGGTGCGTAGATAATTCACAAGATTTCCCTGAAAAAGGACACAGTTTACATGCTGTAATAAATACACCATCTAATGCTTGTCCAATAGCAGAGATGGGTACTGGATGCAGTGTTTCCTGCTGATTTTTTGTTAGTCAAGGTGGTGGGGCATATTTGTTTTGCTAAGCAACTTTAGAAATTGCATTCACAACATGAAATCTTTATCTTTTCAGGGGACCTAGTTAAGGTGGTAGGTGTTTCTTGTCAAGGTGGCCGCCTTAGCAATTAAGTGCTGGGGGAAACACTGGGATCAATTAGGTATAGTATTGTGCCAAAAGACCGGATGCAACCAGCTGATTTGTTTATTGAATGAGGCAATCAACCTGATGAACTGGGCAGGTAGAACCAGGCCGTTTGGAATACTGTGTGTGGCACTGGGTTGTAACTAATGAATCCTGTTTGCCTATCAATGCCCAAAGGTACACGACATTATGTTCTTCTTACACCCTATCCTAGACAAACCTTAAAATCCTGCCTAGGCACTAAGGCCCCTGACATACGGACTTGCATGCCCAGGTTCGAATCCGGCCTGGGGTCACGTCCCAAACCTACCCCATCTCTCTCTCACTCACTTCCTGTCGCTCTCCACTATCCTATCTGCATGAAAGGCAAAAAGCTCACACAAATGTATTTTTTCTAAAAATCTTACCTTGGCCATTAACTCTGTGACAATAAACAGTCCATTGTGCAAAATCACACCCAGTAACTTCACCAAATTCTTATGCTGGAGTTTCCTGTGGGTAAGCCGTAAAGGTACAGAAGGAGTTCAATCAATAGCCCTTCAAGTACAACATATGCAGCAGATTCAAGACTTTGGAAGTTGCCAACTGTGTTAAAATCGTCTTGCGGTTCACTTTACTACATACACCTTTTGTCATTCTAGGTGAGACTAATATGAAATTAGTTGGGTTTTAGGCTACAGCGATAAATAGCCCCACAATAAGGGCAATTTCAACTTACGTCATGACCGCTGTCTCTGACAGAAAAGCTTGAGCAGTTACATCACACTTTATGTTCTTGACCGCCACGCTCTGTCCCATGTAGTCGCCTTCAAACACCTCTGTGGACAAACAAAACAAAAAACACACAAAGCCGTGTCAGGTCTTTGAGTTTGACTGTTTCACACAAGATTCACTAATGGCCATAGCCATCATGGATGCTCTATAGCAGGGGTGGGGAACCATTTTCATTCGAAGGGCCACTTCAAATTCCTCCAAGGGCCGTAAAAGTCCTCCAAGGGCCGTACTATAAACACAAACCAGAATTTCCCATTTCATATTTCATGTGAAGCTGTATAACACTAAAATTATGTCGGGGGCCAGACAAAACGGCCTCAAGGGCTGTAAACGGCCCTCGAGAAATAGGTTCCCCACCCCTGTCCTATAGTGTCCCTTCTGGTGATTATTAAATCAACATTGACAATCTGACAGATCATTTGTTCTTGGCTGTTGGCGTTCAAATGTGTTCTGAGATGTTATCAGGGAGAGGCTACAAGGTTACATTCTACACCTTTCTTTTTTATTATTATTATTTTTAGGCCTTTATTATGACAGGATAGTGTAAGAGGAGACAGGAAACGAGCAGGAGATATAGATATGGGGTACGGGTAGGGAAATGACCCAGGCTGGAGTCGAACCTGAGTCCCCATGGGCAAGCAAGCCCAAACATGGGGTGGGGGGGCTTAGTCAAGTCAAGTCAAGTCAAGTTTATTGTCAATTTCTTTACATGCACTGGTCATACAAAGATTTTGAAATTGCGTTTCTTGCTCTCCCATGCAGACATAGACTAATCTAGGTAAGGACATAGACAGTATAGACATAGACAGTACTCATACATGGACATAGACAGTATGGACGTAGACATTGCTCATACAGACATTTAAAGTGCAAGACTGGACAACAGAAGACTTGTAGAGAACATACATTAAGAGGAGGTATTTTGTTGTTCTTTTTCTAAAAGTCCTTTATAGCGTTCTGACATAGTAATAGTAGCATTTGAAGAAATAAATAGAGCGCTGCACTACAGCGCCACCTCACATTCTACACTAAAGTTTCTCAACGGGGGCGTTGGGGAGCCCTAGGGGGGCATTGAGAAGGTTGCGGCTGAGTGGGGCTTAGTTCCCATTGGGGGGCATTAGTCTATTTTATTTTTCAATACTAATTAAAGGGGGTGTTGGCTGGCTTATGGGTCAAGGTGGCGTTGGGAGGCTTGTGATGAGGTCAAGGGGGGGTTTCTTCAAAAAAGGTTGGGAACCACTATTCTACACCTTTCTAAAAGGTTAGGATGCACTCACCTCCAAACTCCCCTTCTCCAATGCGTCTTCCCAAAACAAGTTTGTCCATATCGAAAAGCCAACCCGCTTGGAGAAAGAGGAGAAAGGGAGACAGACTGTCATCTTGAAAGAATGTGACAATTCCATTTGTTTTAAAGAGTTAAAAATGGGAGGTTACATACATGACACGTGTATGACATTTGAGCATTAGTTAATTAAATTAACAGTATTAATTAATTTACTGGTACATGACAACAATGTGCTCTTCAAGTGTGATAATGAGTACTCACTTTTTGACAGCTCTAACTCTGCTGACCTTACTCCTTCTTTCTGTTTGGGTTTGTGCAGAACTGTTGCAATAGCTCCCTTATTTTCTGAATAAAACTGTAAGGATTGAAAACATGTTGTGCTTAGGTCTGTGACTCATCCATCATTGTTTTCAATCCTTATATTCTGAATAAAACTGTAAGGCTTGAAAACATGTTATGTCTGTGACTCATCCACCCTTGATATCTTAACTGGAATAAAAAACTAAAAGGTAATGATATTGTTAACCTTCCCGTGTTTGTCACATAACAGAAGGACAAGGGGGAGTGCATATGGGAAACAACATCCAGTGAATTTATAAAAAAGGTAAATTTATTTATTAACTACAATATATTAAAAACAAAATACCGTAGTAATAAAAAGATGAATCGTGTATAAGACGCTAGGGGAGAGTTTCTAATATTTCTGTTTACATTTCTG
This sequence comes from Engraulis encrasicolus, assembly GCF_034702125.1. Classification (NCBI taxonomy): domain Eukaryota; kingdom Metazoa; phylum Chordata; class Actinopteri; order Clupeiformes; family Engraulidae; genus Engraulis; species Engraulis encrasicolus. Next base: position 27,511,856 of record NC_085862.1, on the reverse strand, counting down.
AGCAGGACTGATACAGCCCTAGAGCAGTTGTGAGGAAGTAAACAGGAACTTAACATTTCGGAGAAGCGAAGATAAGTCTGAGTACCAATCCCTCTGCGTACTACTATTGCTTCTTTCTTTCCTGCACAGCTTATCTGAATGACTAAGAAAGTCTGCTATCTTCAAAAAGAATATGGTGACTGCGTCACTGGGAAAAAATATGAAGAGCAGAGGCGACTAGTCTGGGGTCAGCTGGGGGCCACAAGCGAAATGTCAGAGGAGTGAACAGTTGAAAGACATTGGCCACTACTGTAGCAAAGTGTGAGCTGTTCACCATCTATCTAGGGGCTTGGGGGCCCCAAGTGGTGGGCTGCCTAGCCTGGTGACAAGACGTGAATCTGATGATAGTCACCCCAACCATGAACTGTTTACCATATTGCCATCTGGGAAACGGTACAGAATCCTGAAGTCTCACACTACCAGACTCCAAAGTAGTTTCTTCCACCAAGCAGTTAGATTACTGAATTCATGCTGAAGACAACAAGGCACTTTATTTGCACTTTTTTCCACCCCCGCCCCCTGCCCCTCCCTTTTTTATTTTTATTTTTTAAAATCTTTTTTGAGGACACAAGAAAAACACAACAATTTTTACTCTTTATAGGCTTCAAACCTATAATAAGACGTAATAAACTAATCTTGAATCTTGAATCATGAAGTGGCCAGGGCTTCTATTTGACAGCCTATATGGGTGGCCTTGTTGCAAGGTGTCTAAATGGAATATTATGTCGTCTCGTGTGATGCATGCTGCAATAATTGACAACAATTGGGGAAACATAATATGAAGTCTGTGAAAACTGGGGGTTACAGAGAGGACCCACCTCAATCATGTCTATAAGATTGTAGAAGAACTGTGAGTTGTCAATGGTCAATTTGCTGTCCTGGAAAATGACGCGATAGTGGATAACATCTCCAGAGAAGCTGACGCAAAGGACGTAATCGCCCGGGTGACGGATGGACTCGCGCACCAGAAACAATCCATCCTCCCTCGGCTTTAACTTTTTCACAGCCTCGGGACCAGAAATCTTTCCGTGAAACCAACTGGCAACATATAACACAGGGGGCAAGAAACGCATTATTACAGACAGATTGATAGAAAAGGCTGAATTAATTTGCGCAGACAGTCCTACACGTCTATCACTTAACTGCGGATGTTGTGGTCTGGTTGACGCACTTCACTGTAATTTCTCTGATGACTAATTACAAGATAATTGTACATTTATTACGCCCTTATATCGTGTAAAAAAGAATAGGCTGCCAACAGAGCCTTCTCGGCAAATGGGCCAAAATTGTAAAAAAATAAAAATAAAAATAATGAAATAAAATAAAAATATGTGTGTGCGTGTATATGTGTGGACTTACGGCATTAGGCTTAGGCAAGAATCTATTCGGATGGCCTCCCTGTCCCTCATATTGGAACGAGAGATCAAACCTTCCTCTCCTGTTGTGTTGTTTATGGCTTTGCATATGCCCTTTACCTAAAAACAAAACATTGAATAAGTAATTGTTTGTCCCACTATGTGACATATGCCTCCTGTAAGAAACAGTAATACAAGACATTTACCTTTGTTGTTTCCTTAATAGTCAAGAGATCACCTTTATGATAGGCTATCTCACCAGACTTGGGCTTCAAGTGGTCACTTTTGGCGACGCACTGAACACCTGTTACCAACACGTTCTTCACAGAACAGGAAAAAAACAAGTGAAGCAACACAGCAAAAGCCAATATTCATAACGTGGCCTACGTGTAGATAAGTGACCATTTATAGTTATGTGTGGCCTGTGCATATATAACAAATGTTGATTTAACGGCCAGTTTTACTTACCATCGCCATCCGAGCGTGTTGCGGAGCGCCTATGAGAACGTGTACCTGTCAATACCAAAGACCGGTTCCTCAAAACAAGCCAATTGACAGTTCCTCACGCTTAAGCCACCACATTTTTACAACGAAAGAAGCCAAATGACTGTGTGGCTTAAAACGTCATCTAAAACATTAGTGACTACTTCCTCTTCAGCTGCCATCCATGCGTAATTGAGGAACATCTAAACTTTGACAAAGACTTCAGTCACGCCGGCATGCTTAACACCTCCCATAATGATGTTGTTATATGTGGGTAGAGACGCTGAAGAAAAAATATGATTCGCACACTCAGTATCAGAGTGCGTAAAATAAATTTGCGTCAAAGAGTTAACTGGGGACAGGTCTACATTTGGCTGGTTCTCACGCAGATCCTCGTGCATTTCCGCCCAACAACCATATGCGTAACCAGGTTAATTATCAGTCTGGTCAGAGAGAAGAAAAAAGTCCAACTTTTTCATACATATGTTTAATATTGTATTGGTTAGGCAACACTACAAAGACTTTGAAATTACATAGGCTATGCCCACAGTCTTAAACAATATCTGTAAAAACAGATGATTGTAACACAGTATACCAGTACTATAAAAGGGGAAAATTAGTGAAAACAACAAACAATAATAATCTGACAGACATTAAGTAGATTAAGTCTTTTTTAAAACAGTGAAAACACACCCAACAGACACTAACATGTCAGAATCCTGTTCCCAGGAGAACAGGATAAATGTTTGTCATCAACTCTTTTTTTTAAGGGACTGGAGCTATGCATATTGCATGGCACATGTCAAGTCATAAAAATATTCGCTTTCCAGAGTCTCCATGCTTAGAAAGCATGAAAACTCACCCCGACTACACACACACATGTACATCCCTTCACACAACTTCAGGCAAAAGGAACAAACGCTCAAACATCAGTCTTAAAACCACTGAGAGAAGAAACACCACCCACATTTTCTCGCCTCTATGCGGTTCACGTGAACCAGTTTCTTTCATAAGGCCCACACCAACACCAACAGGGCGTTTAAAGGTAGAGTATGTAATTCAGTCACTTGTTTTCAACATGTATGCTGCTCATTCACAAATGTGTATTTTCATGAATATTTACTAATACATATATATATATTGTGTATGTATACTGGTCTGAAACAAGTACAGTACAACAAGTTTTAAAGCCAATGATGTGTATAACTGTAAATTCACAATGGTGGGCATAATGACTATTCATAATGAATATTTAGAAATAGACGGGGGTCGTAAATATACATGAATACGATGTGATTGAATCACATAAATTCTGGAAATTAACTGCTCAAAAATGACATACTCCACCTTTAAAAGCTAACCGATGCCACCTTTCCTCTCCACACAACACCACTGGTGTCCCTCTGAAAGTGCCATATTTGCAGCATGCCTTGGTTCTCAATTGTGCAACTTAACAAAATCTAAATATACTCAAGTCCCAAAAACTGAGACAATAGTAACTGCTTCAGCACTAATAATAATCCTATGGTTTCACTTAAAATGTATTGAGTTTATTTTGGTATACATTCTTATTTTCACAACGTAGAACCTCACAAGTCGTGCGTCTGTTTTACAAACAACCACACGGAAAGAACATCTTGCCACTATGTGGAAAGGTGCTTCAGAGAGAGAGAGTAATATTTGTCCTTTTTAAAATACCACTAAGGTATATGTTACCTATAAGTTCCCTCACAAGTTAAATCGTTAATAATTGTTACTTTTTAAAATGACTCTGAATGTGTTATATTCTTTTCTTGGCTTCTTGCCTTTGAAACAAATAGTGCTTCTTTTCTTTGTAGATCACATCTTATTGATAGCTTTAGTGAGTTAATAAGCCTAGAACTGACCAGTTGTGGTGGGATTATATACGTGACGAGATGTCTGGAAATGTCTAAAATCTACATGTAAAGTCAGTAATAATACAAAAAATATATATTATCGGATTACTCATTTGGGATCTTCAGCAGCTACTCTGTCACCTGCTTTATAATCGTGGAATGATGCTATGTTATTCGTCTAGCTTCAGTGACAGCAAAAATCAGAGGTGACTACAATCAAAGTCAACCTTACAGTACAGTACCTTGTGGAAAACAATAGTAGCAGTGTTTTAAGGTGTCTGTGTAGATAGAATATAGTATAGATCAGAAGAGAGAGAGGGCATACACCATGCTAATGCCGGCCGATGAATTGCACTTTAACGCTGGCGAGGTTGAAAAGCGTGTTTTTGTTTTTTTTATAACTCCTCCTTTTTGTCTTTCTTGCCCTCCCCCTCGCCCTCCCCTGCTTCGCTACCGTCCCTCCTCCTCTTGCGGTTCCGGATGCCGGCCTTCGACGAGGGCAGGGAGTCCATGCCCAGCACCTTGTAGATCTGCCGAAAGGCCAGGAGTCGCAGGGCATGCTAAAGCAAACAAGGAGGAGAGTTATTGTTAGTAGCTCTGCACGATGTCAGAAATAAGGAGATAGTCACAGCATGCATGGCTGTACAGCAACAGCATGGAATACCTTGATAACGATATTTAAACGATATTTAGCGATATAGCCTTGTGTTTTTCTTGTCACTAATTTGTGAAGCCAATATTGTGGGGTGCGGCTTAAGTCGTGGTGGGTTTCTCGCGCATTTGTTGACATTCAGCTTTATTAATAAACATGATGTAATTTTCGCGATGCGCATATCGCCACTCTTGATATCGCGATTTCGGTACATTTTCGATATACACTATATCATGCAGCGCTAATTGTTACGTTTTTTTTTAATATAACAAAATTTATGAACACTTAAAGCACTCATGTCCACTGTAAGGCACTGGTTACCTGTGCACTTGCAGTGATCTCCTCTCTGGCTTGTCTGCTCATCCCCTCCAGGGCGTCAGTCTGGTCTTTCTCACAGGGGTCCATGAGACCAGGACCATCTGCAGGACACAGGTGGAGGTTCATCAGCACTCACATAATAATGGCAATGCTACTGTGATACCAAACAGGGCCAGGACAAAGTAATCTGAAAGGGCCCCCACCCAATACATATAATGTAATGACGACCGAATTCTGAAACCCCCCCACCAATCCTGTTGGCATCCCTGATACCATATACAAATCTTGCTCTTTTTTCCCACCAAAATCTTGAGAAGATGGAACATAGTACATTAGAAAGATAACAATATGGCAGAAGTATTCTCCGTCTTGGTCTTGGACGTGGTGAAACCAAAACATTTCTAGGTTCACCATCGTTGGTGAGAGTGAGGAGAGCTCACCTGACAAAAGGATTCCGGTGGAGATGCATTCTAGAACCCTGCGCATGGCCTCTCCTGGACTCAGAGGGCCTGAGGCACTTCTAATGGCCTTCTCCACAAGCAGCTCCATGGCCTGCACAATACATGCATCAACAGGAAGAAGGCACAAACCAATCAACAAAAAGTTATTCTGTACCATAATATAATTTTAGACACTTTGAGGCAGTCATTTAAACCTTGACATTTTTAAAATAAATATATATACTATACATTATGATACACATTTATGATTGCCTCCAGCAATACTAAAAATAACAAAGCTTCAGCTCACAGCTGGTTGTTATAAATGTGTTGTTAGCAGGGTGGCCAGGATCAAGTCATAACATGTTACTAAAGACGCTGAATCTCATAGAAGTTAAGTATGACATTTTTCCAACTAATAGGAAAGTGTTCCACTGGTGGAATGGGGCACACTACAAATTAGTGCAAGACTACGACAGAGACGGTCTATTGTTAGACCTAAGAAAATCTTTGGCTACGAGGCTCAGAGGCAGCTCACCCAGCTTGGCATCTTGGCCCAGGTTGGCACTCGCTGGCAGAAGTCCCGCAGCACCCTGATGATGATCACACAGGACTGGAGGCCGTTGGCACGAGCCTGGAACGAAACATTCACACAACATGCACAGCTCACTCAGAGTGCACCCTGTATTACACACACTCATGCATCTGTTTTTTTTTTTCAACTACAGAAAGGTTAATTTCCCCAAGACCTCACGCATGCCATTTCAAACAATAGGCACATTTTAGTACAAATGTCTCAACTTTTTATTTTTAGAACAGTTGTTGTTTTTACCTGAAACCATTTGGCATGACGCAGAGATGCAAGGTACTCTAAACATTTCTTCTTGCCAAGAACGTCTGGTGGGTCTGTTTCTGTTTCTGTCTCTACTAAGGAAGAAGATGGAACCTGATTCATTAGTCACTGCAGTTTGTTGAGAAAATGATGAGATTGCACAAAGAAGTTAAGAGGTACTGTATATGACATGAGGAAAAAAAAGTGACACATCAGAACAACAAATGGCAACACATTGACGGCCATAAATATGCTTATATTATCATGGCAAAATGCAAATTTTTGTACAAAAACATATAAAGCAGGTGAATGAAAATTACTAATTAAGTTCATTTGAGGCCACCAAGGCATAGATTCCACCACTGATACATTTGTTTTGTTTGAAAAATGTGTTTATAATGTATGCAATGAATATAATGTATGTGTATCATTTGTATAATGAAACTAATTTTAGAAGAAAAAAAAACTGTTGAAAGCAAAACAGCTTGTGTGGGTATGTTGACCAAGATGAAACACAACAAACCCAGACAGGCTAGTGCTTCCAGGAACAAAATGAAGAAAAGACATTGTCAGCAACAGAAGATTAAACCCAATTAACTCCAGAAGTTTTCTTTGTAAACATTAACACAATGGTGTATATGATCAATTTAAAACAACCCTTTAGGAAAATTCAGACTTTTTGAGAAATAAGGTGTATGACAAATAAAAAGGTTACATAATATGTGCTTATGTAACCTTGTTCAAAAAACTTAAAATGACTTAACTACTATAATCCAGGGATGAGAGAAGTCTGATAATTGTACTTTATAAAAGCATTGTAGTGTGTTCAAGTATTGAGTGGTTTACTTCTCAATGACATGAACACAGGTAATTAATGTGACATGTACTTCACATTTGTTGCTGCCCTATGTGCCGAATGGCGTGATGGGGTTAAGTAAGTAAGTAAGTACTTCACATTTGGATAGGCCATATACAAATGTATTGGGAAAAAAGTATTTCCACTAAATGGGGCTATAGGCCAAACCCAACATGAAAACAGTGGGAAAAAAGAAAAGAAAAACTAATAAAAGACTCTCGTCCCTGGGTACAAAAACATTAAACAAACATCTCTTCACTTCCAACATGGCAATTTTCCATTGTGAACATTGGCAGCAAAATGCATGCCACTGTGGCTTAGAAAGGTGAGAGAGATCCCGCTTCCAAAAATTGAGCTTCCATCAACATAAATAAAATCAATAAACAAATAAACAATGTGGGGGGAGAGAGGGGAGGGGAGGGGGGTGTCTGGACTAATAATGACCTGAACCAAATAACACAAGACAAGAAAAATAATAATAACAAAGCAGGCCAATTGTTTCATTATACTCAAGAAGTGAAAGGGGGTGTACGGATGGGGGTGGACACCAATAGGACATGGTTATTAAGGTCCGGTGTCACTCGGGTGGGCGCCCCAGTAGCTCTGTGAGTCGAGGGGGGGACTTGACTTTATAGTAGTTGGCTCTAGTTGCGGGGGGTCAGGAGAGACACACAGTGCATTTGGACGGAAAGCATGGCTTCTCTAACCTTTCTGGGCCGCCTCTCTGGCTCCTGCCTCTTCCTCCGAGCTGAGGCCAGGGGCAGGGTCTTCCCTCATCACGGGCGACGTAAGAGAGATGGTGACCTGCATTTTTGGTTCCTTGCTCGAAAAAATCACGATGTTGGCTTCGTCTGGGTGAGCCTGCACCTCATACTGATCCTCAGAAAATGTCTGCCGGTTTAAAAGGGGACACTGTGGATTACTCACTACAGAGGATGTGTAGGGGCCAACTTCTCCTTTTATTTAGAGAACAGTTAGTCACAACCATGACATGTGTGTAACGCACTTGTGTACTACGTAAGTGCATTTACATACTGTAGTATATGGTGACTTTATAACAATATGGTCAGTTTGTAACAATAATGTCATATCTGTGGAAGAAATTGCATAGGGGTTCACAAAAAAATGCATCCTTCAATTGAAATCAGTTGTATGGGGGGTGGGTATGATTGGGTATGAAGAGTTTTTTTTTTTTTTTTTTGCTTTTAACAGTATTTCCTTCTTGGCAAATTACTGGCCCAATGTCACTCTGTAGGGTATGGGTGTCGTAACCAGGCAGCTGCACTAAAGATCAGTTAAAAGCACTAGCTGTGGCACATTTATCGTCACAGGACCATGATAACATCATGGGCTTACTCTGATGAACTTACTTGATGCTTCTTTTAGCAATAGATTTATTTCCCTGAAATCACAGTCTTCTAAATGCATTTATTTGATGCACTCAACTTGTTTCCAGTTACAGGTATTCCTTGGTAAGACCTAAGAATATTGTATTCCCTGTGTCCACCAAATCACGCCAAATGACACACACCTGGCAATTTCTGAGTCATTTCTGGAGTTACGACATGACCTAGTGAGTAAATTTATATCACACAAACTCATGACCTCTCTGGCCTCTGTTTACGCATCCCCTAATGTAATTAATATGTTGTTTTTTCACAACTTTGGTCTGGTTTTCTAAAATTAGGCTTTGAGTCTAGGTAAACACTTGGTTTAACATTTCTCATCAGCCTTCGTTCTTCTTTTGTTGATTAGTTTGAGGCTGCTGATCGCTTTCAAAGCCTGGTACTCTACAGTAGAAGTTACCTGACATATTTTTTCATGTACTAGACATCAAGATGTGTACTTGAAATACTGTATGCTTGACTTGTATAGATAGGCTTCCCTATAACACATTACACACGTCTTTTAAAAATGTTACTCGTTGGACGAGGTTTCTCTCCTCAAAGGAACGCATGATCTCTGCGTCTGGAGTTGTGGCATGACACTAGACTCCTGAGTCCTGTGAGACATCTCTTACCGCTAACTGGATGGGCAGTTGCTCGGCAACCGTCATGAGGAGCGAGAGGGTGGGCTTCTTGGAGGCCAGCAGGATGAGCTGGACGTCTCGGTCGCCGTGGAGCAGCAGGCCCTTGGCCAGGATCCCCACGCGCATCACCCCCTTCAACATCCTCGCCTGGGGGTCAGCGCTGCTGGGGGTCATGACGAAGGGAAAAACAACAGAGGGAAGGAAGAGATAAGAAACCACTCCGACACATAACAATGACATGCATATTGCCAACAGTTTGTATTAGTGTCTATAACTCCCCGTTACAAATGCCTTCTGCACTGCAGTCAAGTAAAAAAAATAATATGTATAAAAATAAATGGGTGGGTCTGAACGATTAGCATTCTGTGCGAATGGCTTGCTATTAAAATAACCTGAATGGAGGCAATCACTAAGAACATAAAATGAAACGTATGTGTTAAACAGCCAGAAGACGTGTCCTCTAGGCAGGTGATGGGACGTAACAGCGGTTTATGTTCTAAAACCTTGCGACTGTGATTTGACATGACCAAGCTTGCAACTCCTTGCGACGATTGATCCACACCGCTGCAACTCGTTGCTGCAACTCTCTGTAACCGTTCCGTCCCGTCGCGAATCTTTGGTGTGAATTGGGCTTAAAGCACACAACAATAAACTTTGAGGACAGGTGAACACGGTGAAAGAAGAAGAAGAAAAAACACCCTTACGCTTTGGCTGGCTCTGCGTCGTCTTTGGCGTCCTCGGTGCTGGTCTCCTTCTCCAGCAGGGAGTCGGAGACCAGCTTGAGGGCCCTCTCGGCGTGCGAGACGATCCTCTGGACGGCCTGCAGTTCCTCCTCCACCGGGTAGATGGCTGCGTGCTTGGCCATGATGTGGCGGTCATCGGGGGACACGGGCCGCCGCACAGGCTGCTGCAGGACAGGGCAATGGGAGGAGATGGGTGGAGAGTGACATAAGTGTGATGAAATGGTCTGCACACTGGGTATTAGCTCCAAAAATATAAACATTATTTCATGTTTACATACGGCAATGTTTCGATCCAACAGAGTTTATCACTTTTTGTCTGGCACCTGGAATACGGCTTTGTGGATGTGCGCACCCCAACCTCCAAACGCTGGACAATGACATAACCTTTTTTTTGCCTTTATTTTCCACAGGACAGTGGAGGAGAGACAGGAAACGGGTCGGGAGAAAAAGAAGGGAAGGATTGGCAAATGGCCGGAGCAGGAATCGAACCCATGGCCGCCTGGTTGGTCATTGTTGGACATAGGGAACTGCACAGGCTGCAGGACAGCATTTTAAGCCTGACCTCTCAGAATTAACGCATCTTGGGGACACCAAATCTGTGTAAGTTTCACGGATTTTGGCAAAATTCTGTGCCCCTGGTCACGGAAGTGTTTTCCGTGATGGACTCATGGAAGTACTTTCTATATTCCCACTTGTACCTTGGTCATACTAGTAGAAAATAGATATTAGTTTATTATTTTGTAAATATTCATGAAAATATCAAATTTGACAGTTGACAGCACAATTTCATTGAGCAGCATAGCTGCAATACTTACTCTGGCCACCATCTTACACAGTGCACCTTTAAGACGCGTATCACAAACTGCCAGGTTTGCAAAAAGGAATGAAGATGCGAGATAAGATGAGGAAGTAAGCTCTTCCTGGAAATTCTTACAAAGAGTGAACCCTTAAAAGAATCTGTATGAAGCGTTCATACAGTCCAAGTTCAATTGGAGTTCAATGACTCCTAGCGAATCAGACAGAGATCTTTTCTTGTGTGTGTTTACCTCTTCATCTTCACTTGTGCCTTCAACTGCACGTCATATCACCTTTTAATAACTTGTGGTGACAAAGTGCACACCTAGGACTGAAACTACTTTGCATGCCACCTACCCATGTCTAGATCATTTCTGTGCAGAATTTTCCTCATTCATACTACTGGAAATTAAGGTTTGTAAATTGCGGAAGGGAGCGGATGGGAGCGGATGCCTGGTCTAGGGAGTTTCAACTTTATTAGGACAGGATAGTGAAGAGTAGGACAGGAAATGAGTGGGAGAGAGAGACCTGGGAGGGGTCGGCAAATGACCCCGAGCCGGGAATCGAACCCGGGTCAGTCGCATGGCAGGCGCGTGCCCTACCGGATGGCCACGGCAGGGCCGTAGTCTGCCAAGTTTGTTAAGGAATGAAGATGCAAGGTGAGGTGAGGCGGAAAGCGCTTCCTGGAAATTCTTAGAAAGAGTGAACGCAATGACCAAAGTAGGAAAGACTCCAAATTAATCAGAGATCTTTTCTTGTGTGTGTTTACCACATCATCTTCACTTGTGTCTTCAACTGCACCTCATATCACCTTTTAATCACTTAAATCACTGTAAACAATGGGAAGTGCACATCTAGGACTGAAACTACTTTGTATGCTACGTACCCATGTCTAGGTCATTACAGTGCAGAATGTTCCTCATTCATACCACTGGAATGAATTTAAGGTTTGTAAATTGCCATTCACCCAGAAGCATTAAGATTACCACTATGTCTACGCTCGGGCAATACTAGTGACAGAACCAGTCCACATCACTTTACTTTTACATGGTGAAACTGAAGACCGGGTCAGGGGTGAAAAAGGTGAAACGGGTCAGGGGTGAAAAAGGTGAGAAAGGTGCGGCGTGGCGCGGTGGCAAGGAGCGGCGCGTGTGCTGCAGCGGCGCGCGCGCTGCAGCGGTGCGCGGGCATGTGTGGTGTGCAGTGGCGTTTTTGGGGGATAGTGTTGTATAAGGGTCATACTAGGGGGGTCTGGGGGCATGGGAGAAAATTTAGCTAAAACCGTCTTTAAATGATGAATTTTGAGCATACTGTAGCGACCCAGGGACAGAGAACATAAGAAGAACTGCCAACCATCTTCGTTACTTCATGATTGTCATGCTGTCATGTCTGATGAGGGGGGCAGATAGATAGATAGATCTTTTCTGCGGTAGAGCGCTACACAATGATAGGCCTACAGTAAGTTGACGCTACACTTTTCTCCTCGCTCGACCCCCCCCCCCCCCAAATGTTCTCCTCGGATCTACACGATTCACAGAAATGACCCATTTTGATTTCAAAACGGCGAAAAGGTGAGGGATTTTCATGCATGAAACAAGGCCGATCCTTCGGCCAGGTTCAATAGGATACATCAGGGCAGGACCGTATTAAACCAATGTGGTGCCCCCGGGCACTATACCTCACTGATGCCCCCTTTATGAACAATATTTCTGAAGTTTTTTGTCTTGTTGTGCCCCCTCACTAGTCGAAAATGGTTTGTGCCCCTGAGCACTGTACCACTGGCCCTTATGGATAATCCGGCCATGCAGCAGGGTTGTACAATGGATTAAAATGTAAGGTAAGGTGAAGAGGTAAGTTCTTCTTGGAAAGAGGGGATCCCTAAGAGACTCTAGATGATGTCCTCACCTGGCAGGCTATCACCAGTCTCCTCGTCAAAAGAGTACATCAGGGTTGTAGAATGTAAGGCAAGGTGAAAAGGAAGACTCTGAATGATGTCCAGACCTGGCAGGCTATCACTAGATTAAAAAAGGAATGACTCCAAACCAATCAGACTCGTGTGTGTTCAGTTCCCTGCCGCTTCATCTTCACTTGTCTCCTCGTTTGCACCTCACCTTATTTCACCTGTTCATTACATAGGCGAAAGGCCACACCTGTGACACCAGGCCAAGTTTTACCCATTTTTGGCTGGTTGGCAGGTGCCAATATCAAGCCCTAACACACACTATGCATGCTACCCATGCCTAGGTCATTTCCTAGGTCATTTTCCTCATTCATACCACTGGAATGAATTTAAGGTTTGTAAATTGCCATTCACACAATGTGGTACAAACATAATGACTGACGTTTCGACGCAGTGTGCGTCTTCTTCAGAGTCCAAACTCTGAAGAAGACGTTCACTGCGTCGAAACGTCAGTCATTATGCTTGCACTCTGAAGAAGACGCACACTGCGTCGAAATGTCAGTCATTATGTTTGCACCACAATAAAATAACTACAAAGTATCTGAGTGCTCCAGTCATCCCTGGCCTAGTCTGTTCGAAGTGGACCAGTTTACGCTCCACAAGTTTCCACACTTGTGGACAATAAAGATTCATTCATTCAGTCCTCATTCCACCCCACAGACAAACAAGGTTGATCCCTTGGCTTGGCCAGGTTCAAAAGAGTAGATCAGGGTTGTAGAATGTACGGCAAGGTGAAGGAAGGAAGGAAAGCTCTTCTTGGAAAGAGGGGATCCCTGAGAGAGACTCTCAATGATGTCCAGACCTTAGAGGCTATCACCAGATTAAAAAAGGAATGACTCCAAACCAATCAGACAGAGATGTTTTCTCGTGTGTGTTCAGTTCACTGTCGCGTCATCTTCACTTGTCTCCTCGCTTGCACCTCACCTTATCTCACCTGTTCATTAAGTGTAGTGGCGAAAGGCCACACCTAGAACTGAAATATGCACTTTCTGGGGAAGCATGCTCTGAAGGAGAAAAGAAATCTGATTTCATTTATTATGTGTGAGTCCCTACTTCACTATTCTTCACTCCCTACTGCATGCTCATTTTGAATTAATGTAAGAATTTACATAGTGTGCTAAATGAAACTACCTACAGTATATCAGACAAACAGAGAATCTGAATGATCTTTTTGGAACCTAAATATAACACAAGGTGCAAAAATAGGATATCCTGCATGCTACTGATAAACAGTATGTCATACCCAAGAATAAGTTGACTGCCAAAGTGGCTGGTGAGACAAGACTTGTTACTAGCCAGGCCAAGTTTTGGCTGATTGGCAGGTGCCAATATCAAGCCCTAACACGCACTATGTATGCTACCCATGCCTAGGTCATTTCACTGCATAATTGACCTCATTCATACCATGGGATGAATTTAAGGTTCGTAAATTGCCATTCACCCTGAAGCATCAAGATTACCACTTTGTCTACGTTCAGGCAATAGCAGTGACAGAACCAGTCTACATCACTTAACTTTTACATGGTGAAACTGAAGACAAGTTTCCACACCTGTGCACAATAAAGATTCATTCATTCAGTCCTCATTCCACCCCAGAGACAAACAAGGTTGATCCTTCGACCAGGTTCAAACGAGTACATCAGGGCTGTACAATGGATGAGAATGTAAGGTAAGGTGAAGAGGTAAGTTCTTCTTGGAAAGAGGGGATCCCTAAGAGACTCTAGATGATGTCCTCACCTGGCAGGCTATCACCAGTCTCCTCGTCAAAAGAGTACATCAGGGTTGTAGAATGTAAGGCAAGGTGAAAAGGAAGACTCTGAATGATGTCCAGACCTGGCAGGCTATCACCAGATTAAAAAAGGAATGACTCCAAACCAATCAGACTCGTGTGTGTTCAGTTCACTGCCGCTTCATCTTCACTTGTCTCCTCGTTTGCACCTCACCTTATTTCACCTGTTCATTACTTGCAGTAGCGAAAGGCCACACCTGGGACAAAAATATCCAGACTTTTTTGTACTTTTCTGGTGAGAAAAAAACCCATATCTGATTTCGTTTACAATCTGTGAGTCCCTACTTCTTAACCTACTCTACTCTCCACTCCCTACTGCATGCTCAGCTGGAACTACTTTGAAATGTACAGGAATTGAGCACAAAGCACATTTCAATGCTAAGCATTTTTTTCTGACCTTGTTACTATTCATGGCATTGGCTTGCATAAAATAATATATTTGTTTTTTTTTCACCATTATTCACTGTGTGTACCAGTGGAAGAGCCCATGAGGACAAACCTCAGTCTGTGAGTGTGTGCGTGTGTTAAGAGTTAGGAGTAAATTCAGTGAAGTTGAATGAATGATAAAATAAATAAATACACTGTATAGTTTTAGAGAGAATTGTAATCAGTTTGTGACTTCCTGTAACTTTGTGATTTCTTTGCACTAATACCTCCAGTTTTATTGTTTAGCGCAACAAAAAACAAAAAATACAAAAAAATTGTAAGAAATATCCAGACAGATTTTTGTGGTTAAGATATCCTACTTTTAATGCTACCCATGCCAAGTTTCAATCCAAAAACTTATTTAATTCCTTGATCGGTAGTACTTTATGTGCTCAGATGACTGCATTCTATGTGACCTACTATGATCCTCTGCCTGCTGACAGACAAAAAGCAAAACCTGATCTCGATTCAGGGCAGAAAAACACCAAATGAACGAGCAGTGCTAAAACCACAAAATTCTGTGGCAAGAAAATTAGCCGCAACTTTATTTTTAAAACGTCTTCACTTCCGGTGCATAGCACAAACAACACATAACCATGATGTCTGGGGTTGATGTTTGACTGTGTTATAATTACAAAAGGCACTTTCACCAACACCTTGTTTAGTACATTACATCATGTATGAAACAAGCGAAAGTAGCTATATATGTATGAAAGTAGCGAAAGTAGCTATATATCTAATAACTTCATTTTAGTGCGCCCTTGATGTTCTCTTTTTTGGCACACTCTTTATGTCTTTATTTGGACAAAAATTGAGTCCATGACAGGAAACGAGGGAGAGAGAAAGAGAAATGGGGGAGTTAACCTCTCTTGAGTAACTTAGTTTTTGTATCACCATGGTTACTTGCATGTTCAGAGTGCAGAAGCTCAATCCCCCCACAGACATCCATCCTCAAGTTTTTCACCTATATATTTTTTGGTCTTTTATTAGTTAATTTAAGATAGGACAGTGAGAGATTTGACAGAAATCAAGTGGGGAGAGAGAGATGGGGAATGTTCGGCAAAGGACCCGGGCCGGAATCATACCCGGGTCACCGGCGTAGCAACCCAGTGCCCTACCGTCTGTGTTGGTCTGTGTATTTATTCTGTGTATGTTTTTTTTTTTTTAATTATTCAGTGTTTTAGTAGGCCTATTGTTTTATACTGTTATACTGTTTTATGTTTTTAGTTTTTAAGCACCTGGAGCATCTGCACTTCACAAATTTCGCTGTACCTGTGCAATGACAATAAAGACATTCATTCATCTTAACCAGCGCCTGGTAACACGCTACAGATGGGCGTTTTTCATGTGGTGCTGGTGCCAGACACCTTGGATGCAGGTACGAGTTGCACGAATCCCGATGGCATACCCACTTCCCTTGTTTGACGTCCCGTCGAGAATTGAGGCTAATTGAGGCTACAATCTATCAGACTACTCAGTCCTCTTGGCTACCAGCAGGGCCACAGATGATTTTCACATTAGAACTGTCCGTCAAGCTAAACCATTTAAACCATTACGACCCATTAGGTAAACAAATCAGTGGGTTTTTACCGCCAAGACTGGGTGCAGGATCTAAGCGTGTTTAGGATGCCAATTTTGTTAAATTATATTGACCTGTTACAAGTAGGTCTTTATGGGTTAATTGGCATCCATTCCAAAGTGAATTTGAAATTGAAGAGATAACCCACTTGGCTAGACTTGGTGCAGTCAGTGTATCAGGAGGTATTGCCGAGTGAGCCCAGGCTACATGTAGTGTAGCGTTGTGTCATTCGTAAACAAAACGATTATTTTGAACGGGTTGACTGAGGTACCCTGAGCATGGTACCATCCCACCGCACTGCTCCCTTTTCAGGCGCCATTGGGGGCTGCCCCCTTGCACGGGTGAGGCATAGATGCAATTCGTTGTGTGCGGTGTGCACTTTTGTGTTGTGGAGTGTTGTGTCACAATGACAATGGGAGTTGGACTTGGAGTTTGGAGTTTGAGTCTCCCAGTTGGGCTTTCACTAATGTAGTGCAGTTGTATGTGTGACTGCCATTAAAAAAAATCCCATCTCCAATGTAGTGCAATGTACCTGTATGTGTGACTGCCATAAAATAAATCCCATCTGTAATGTAGTGCAATGTACCTGTATGTGTGACTGCCATAAAATAAATCCCATCTCCAATGTAGTGCAATGTACCTGTATGTGTGACTGTCATAAAATAAATCCCATCTGTAATGTAATGTAGTGTAGTTGTATGTGTGACTGCCATAAAATAACTCCCATCTGTAATGTAGTGTAGTGTAGTTGTATGTGTGACTGCCATAAAATAACTCCCATCTGTAATGTAGTGTAGTGTAGTTGTATGTGTGACTGCCATAAAATAACTCCCATCTGTAATGTAGTGTAGTTGTATGTGTGACTGCCATAAAATAACTCCGATGTGTAATGTAGTGTAGTGCAGTTGTATGTGTGACTGCCATAAAATAACTCCCATGTGTAGTGTAGTGTAGTGTAGTTGTATGTGTGACTGCCATAAAATAACTCCCATGTGTAGTGTAGTGTAGTGTAGTTGTATGTGTGACTGTGCACCTCTCACCAGGAGTGGAGGGACGGGCATGCCGGGGCGGCTCATGAGCGGAGGAGGCGCCATCCTGTGCCTCTGCTGCTCCCCCCAGTACAGCTGCTCCTCCTCCATCCTCCTCCAGTACAGGTCCTCCTCATAGCGCCGACTACAGTGGGAGCAAG
>NC_085862.1:27371994-27489494 GCF_034702125.1 Engraulis encrasicolus | reverse complement strand
AGAAATAAATATCTAGCTCATTTCCATATTTGCTGTAGTTGTCTGAGATTTTTAACACTTTTTGGTTGTCATTTACAGTCAATGCTCCTGATGGCCGCCGTTCACATTGAGATGATTGACTAGCAATGCAATTCCAATATTGTATGTGGCCCCTCAACCGAAATGAGTTTGACACCTCCTGAAGTAAAAATACAGAATGAGGAGCCATGTGGAAGCACAGACTGAGCCCTGAGGTGTAACATCCTCCGCCTCTTTCTCCCACTCTCTCTCTCTCAGCATTGTACTCGCTGAATCCTGTAGTATAAGTTTATCTGCATCCCCCCTCTCTCTCTCTCTCTCTCTCTCTCTCTCTCTCTCTCTCTCTCTCTCTCTCTCAGTACTGCTCTCTGAGCGCGAGAACAGAGTGTGAGAACAGAGACTGAGTGTTCTGATGTAACATCCTCCTCCTCAGTGCTGTTCTCTCCTCCTGGTCTTCTCACCTTGTACTGCAGCCGGTGCCTGCGTCCCTTCAGATGCATCTCTTTAGCATTGGGGTCATTGAAGCTGCACTCGCACAGCTTGCAGTGGAAACGGATGATCTTTCCGTCCTCATTGTGAACCTAGTAGTGGGGGGAAAACAAAAAACAAAAATCGAAAAGGCCCAGCAATCAATCGACAGCCGAGAGGAGAAAAAAAATCAATATCACCAACCCAGATACACAATGTCACAGCCAGTGAGTCTACACTGTGTGAAAACAGAGTACAGCTATGTATTTTGAAATGTGGCTGAGAGCCAAGCTTGTGAGAGAAACTCATGCTGTGCAGTGCAGATGTAGCCTGATTGTCATCGACTTTCAAATCTCTTCGAGACATGGTCTGACCAAGAGCATAACAATTAACATTTCCCAAACGGTATGGTCGATCCACCTTCCTTGGTTTGCTAATGGTTGTATGCTTTCCGACAAAGTGGGAGGAGTTCCAGATTTTTCGGGAGCTCAGAAAGTACTTGCATTGCTCTTGTCCTGATTAGAACCAACGCTGAAGGTATTGCGTCACTAGGAGGGCACAGCCTGGCAGCTAGTGCAGATGCATTTACCTCCTAATGCCCCCAATCACAACTAAGCACCGCCCCCTCTATATATCCTTCTCAACCCCCCCCTGGGGGGCTGTACCGCCCCCGTTGAGAAACACTAGTCTATACTGTGTAAAAACAGTACAGCTATGTCTTTTGAAACGTGGCAGAGAGCCAAGCTTGTCAGAGAAACTCATGCTGTGCATTCAGTGCAGATGCATTTACTTACCTCCTCCACGTAGTCGTGTCCCACAGGCTGGATGTCCCCCTGGCCACTAACGCTGTCCCCCTCGTCATCATCTTCACTCATGTCTTCAGCCCTCGCTGCGGATGCCGCTTTGGACACCTCCATCTTCACTACTGCAGCAGCAGCAGGCATCGCAGGTTTGCTAGCTAAAGCACCACAGATGACAAACAGTAGTATTAGTATCTTATTCCGTTAACCTTTAAAGGGTAACGTTTAGGTTAAATTTATAACTAAATATATACTGGATGTTGTCAGGAGAGGTGTTTTGAAACATATATGTGAAATTCACAGTCTATAACAAAGCCAAACTGCAATATTTTTTATGAAAATGTATCATTTTACAGCTACTTCTGAAGTATTGGGCTCCTCGCTGGCAGAGCCTCTATGACGTAGATAGAGGGAGTCCAACTAAAGTTCTGGCTCAGCTCTCGCGTGTGGATGTAGGCTTACCAACCATTTTGGTTGTAGTAGAGAGGCTGGGAAAAGTGGACAGTTATATTGTATGTGGGCTATTGAAAATGGTCTATTACTGTGTTTGTGCATTGTGTATTAAAAAAGACAGATCAGCGGGTCTATCGGTTTATCTAGAATATGAAACTGTTCTGGGTCTCCGCGCTGTCTGTGGCCATGCGTAATTTGCGATTATAAACAGGGGGGCGATATCTAGGCCTATCTCTCCTTTGCTTTCACATGAGAGATGCATTTCATAGGCAAATCTAAAACAGTCTCAAAGTAGACCATTACATAGGCTACTTAGAAATAGCGACTATTTTAATATTTTTCCCAAAAACGGCATTTGCCGTAGAGTAACGACATGACTGCCGCCTAAATGGACTAGCGCCCTCTGTCCATGGTGCTGAAACCGCGGCACTACTCTTATGTGAAGCGCGTTACAGTTTCACGAGGGGATTGGCTTACAGGCTACAAAAAGACCAAACTATACAATAGGCTATGGTTGAAGGCCCTACCCTTTGCTGACAATGATGAGAAATAATATGGTCACTCACTGTGAGTGGCATGGCGTCAAACGTTTCCTACTCGGTGCAAAACAATAACTCATAGCACCCGAGAAAAATGCCATGTTGTAAAAATGGCATATAACCTATTTTCAATTTCAGTTCACTGCTCAGTAGGCCTATTACATGAAACTTTAATAAAGCTCATCCACATGCACGTCACAAAACAATAAACCAGGCGGCGGGACTTTCGATTATATTCCCTCCAAAAATGTCCACATGTCACAAAAAACAGTTATTTGCATTGTCCGTAATTATACCAAACTAAAAAAGTATTCCCGTAGGCTAGAAGAAATCAAGTCTTCAGCTGCTATAATCCTCGTTACAAAACTGAAACAAAAATGCCAGCACAAATATTACCTATATAGCCTACCTATTTTTGCATTGCGAGCTGTCCACGTGTGTGGTGCTAGGGGCGAAATGTGCACTGGCAGCACTCGTCGTTGAGTTTGGGAGATGTCTTTAGTGGGAGTAGGCCTATTTGAATGTGTAAAACACGTTGGACTTGCTGGGCATTTTCAGTAGGCTATGCTTGGGGAAGTAGATCGATTATTATTTGCATGCGTCATTGTTTCACCGTCGACCTTGCATCAGCATGCCAACGTTAGGTTACATTTGCCAAACTAACGTTGATGTGGTCCTGACATTTTGATGAATAGCGTAATATCTCTATAAAATCGGGAGTAAATTGAATTGAATTGAAGTCTCCCAACATGTCTTGCCAATCCATGAGGATACGGAAAATCTAGCACACCACACGCGGAGAAAGCGTTCCTTTGATAGAGAGGATACCTGCGTCTTTGTAAAGTGCTGCGCGCACGTTTGATTGCCGGTTTTACAAATTACGAGGATAAACATGCCAGGTCCAAATTACTAACAGGAAAAGAGGGACGATGACAAAGGAGATGAATCGCCAGGAAGACAGGGATGATCTTTCTCGCAGAGCAATGTTGTCTGCAAGAGCGAGTCTCGCCTGGTTTTGTGTATGGTTACGACACGCAATCCACCGCTGGACCAGCTGGCTATCAGCAATCGCCGCAAGAATCAAACCTGTTTCAAATTCTGGTCATCTCTCGTGAGTGTAGGGTACTGCATATAGGTTAGTTAAAACATTGCTACGACCCAATTTGGCACACTGTCCACTCCATGCGCAAAAGACACAACGTCGGAAGGGATTCGGTTACTGACAGACAAGAGGTACGAAGCAGTCCTCAACTTCAGAAAAAAAGATGGAAATGTGGATATGCTATGTAGGCCTGGAGAAAGAGGTTCACTCTCTCCAGCAGTTCAAAACCACCGTCAGGTTATGCTTCAGAAGCATATCGTTTTTTTTTTTTTCCTCGACAAAAACGAAGCGCCATAAAGTCACAGTCAAGTTTCTAGGCTATAGGCCAGCACAGCAGCGTTAATAAACTCCAAAAAAGTAATGTGACATACCCTAATAATGACAATCTTACTGTGCAAACTGGGGCAATAAAAACAGTCGGTGGTGGTGGTAGTGCGCGATAGCTCTGTGATGGGGAGGGGGATTCTTTTGGCTACATCTAGCCTACCCAACTCAGGACTCTGGATCCAATCGAGAATCTCCACAATGAGGGAAACACATCGAAAATATAAAATTAAATTAAGAGTTTATATCAATCAGACATTCTATTCGGTTAACAATGTTATTTTGAAACCTAATGAAGTGCCACATAGCCAATAACATTCTGGCACACCCTCATGGCGCTGCTGCAGCGCATTGACATGGAGGAAACCTACAAAAAAATATTATTATTTTAAATAATAAAATGGTTCAGACGGTATCTGGTGGATACTGTCACTGTTTAAGGCCATTTAACTTGTTGAAATTTAGCCTATAGGTCTGGAAAGGTGTTACAATATTATAATCTGGCCTATTCTCTGCGGTGCTTAGTATGTCTGTAGAACGCGGCGACTCCCTCTATCTACGTCGGATTCTAAATGTTTGTTTAAAAGAAGCCGCCGTTATTTTTGACAAAGTTTTCTGAAAATGTTGTTTATGCAATAATTCGGTATTTTGACATATATCACATCTAAATTTATGTATTGAGGTTCTTAAAATGAGATTTATTGGTGTTTAACCTGCAAGTTACACTTTAAGAGGGTGGGTTTTTGAACATTCTATAAAAAGAATGCGTTCTATAACAATGCAAGATTCTACAATTCCATATTGTATTGAATGACGCCCAGAATTCTATAGAACTTTCACTGCCCGAACATTCCTGTCACACCGGTGTGACGGTACACTCTTAAAGGTTTTAAGCCACAGCAATATACACTTGCTGTGAATGGTAATGACCAAGTCGTAGTGCGTTACTAAAACCCTGTGTTATGTCAGTAGTACTATGGTAATTAACTTTTCAACAACTATTATAGCGCTCCACTGATGGAACAGCGTGCATTATGGGGCTACTTGAATATGGCGCACTCAGTTCAACTGTTTATCAAGTTTATACATATAAAATCTAATTAAAAGCACACTGGCCCCATACTGCAGAGAGAAAACTATCTTGAGAGTGAAGATCTGCTGAGCAAGGACTGCAACATAATTTTCCATTGCAAGTCAGAGTCCAGTGCTGTGTCTCAAATGGTGCAATTGTGTCAGTACACTGACGTTTAGTGCATAGTGTACACAGTGCACTGAGGTCTTTAATGTGTAGTGTTGATGGAAAGTTTGAACTTTCAGTGTACTGAATTTTCAACGCGAGCGAGTACCCTACGCACTGAAATATAGTGCCTGAATTGCGCAAGTGTGTCATTTGAGATATAGCAGAGGACCCAAGTGGCACTTAAGTCACCAAAACAAACACTTGAGACTTGACTTTGACTAGGGGAAAACGACTTATGAACATGTCTGGTGCACAGCTATACACTATATACCTAGATAAATATGGCAATGCCACCAAGTGCCAATCTGATATCTATGACAATCAGGAAAACATTAATCTCATCATTCAACGGAAGGCAAAATCTTTACACATTAACATTCATTGCCAATTCCCTCACTACAGTAGACAAAAAAACCCAACAACATGGGTTTTACTGTTGTGATTGAGTCCTACTGACATTTCGGCCCTTGCCTTCTTCAGCCGAAACGTCTGTCTGTCATGCTAACCCACTAAAACAAATGGCGAGAATCACACTCGACAGTGTGGCTTTTCTACAAAAAAAGTTCAAATCTGTTTGCTCACACCCAAAGACCTTGTAACAACAATTTGCAGCTGACTGCACTTTTTGAAAAAAGACTGAGTCCTACCGACGGCTGGTGCTTTGGGAGGGACGGGCTTTTTTGCGGGTGTTGAGGCCTTTGCGGTGGTGTGTAGAGCAGCTTTAGTAGCAACAGGTGTGGTGGTAGCAGCAGCGGCGGTGGTAGCGGAGGTGGCAGTAACAGCAGTAACAGCAGAGGATGTGACGCTGGGAGCGGCGGGCTTTCCAGCGCTCACTGTAGTGGTCACTGCCGCAGAGTTCACCAACACCGGCTCAGTAGAGGGAATGGGCTTGCCAAGCTTCGTGTGCAGCTTCACCACCTGTGGAAAAAAACAAGACAAGGTTAAGCTCTTCTTTTTTCGATCCGTCCCAGCATCTCTATGAGAGGGTAGTCCGTCCGTCGGTCGGTCCGTCTGAAACGCATTCTCTATTTGTAATTCCCTCCTGTGTCCACAAGGCGGCAGAGTGCATAGACGGACGCATCTTTGTCCACCTGTCGGATTTGATTAACTTTTTTTTATTTTTTTATTTACACCTCTTTTATGATAGGACAGTAACAGAGTGACAGGAAATAAGCAGGGAGAGAGAGACGGGGAAATGACATCGGTCCAGAATGAAACCCGGGTCGACAATGTGTCGAATCGAGTGCCCAACATATTGAGCAGCTGGACCTGGTTAACCTTTTCATGCAGAAGCCTCTATTACAGTACTTTATCAGCTTATTGTCACCAAAATTCAGGGAATTTGGTCGTACTCCTCCGTCTGAAGTGTGCCATCGGATTATCTCAATCTGAAGGGGTAGAAAGCCCTTCGCCATACCCCTACCACACTGTATTTATGTGAATTGAGACGCCACTACCCCTACATGTAGACACGCAAAACGGAGGGGAAGGGGAAAGGCATAGGGCCAAGGGGTGTAATGGGATTCAGCTTTATACGTAGCCTCTTAGTGCAGATGGGGTCGTCTGCGGGCATATTCACTATTTGCTGAAAATACTCAACTGCATCATAACAACATTGCTATGCCATTGCAGAGATCCTTAAGTAACATATTAAGACATAGCCATTACAATTTTGGTGACAGTGAGGTTATAACATAGGCTCTGCACTAAGGGGTTAAGACTATGCTGTAGTTGAGGTTTTTCATTTAACAGTCAGATTGCCAGTGATCCCAT
The DNA here is from genome assembly GCF_034702125.1 of Engraulis encrasicolus. Lineage (NCBI taxonomy): Eukaryota > Metazoa > Chordata > Actinopteri > Clupeiformes > Engraulidae > Engraulis > Engraulis encrasicolus. The sequence goes on along the minus strand of NC_085862.1, from coordinate 27,482,777 downwards.
CTGCACCAGAAGGCTTCCTCACAGAGGCAGAGACAAAGTAAACAACCTCTTTGAAACTCCAAAACTCAGAAACTCCAAAATTTTATCAAAATCCGTTCATAACTTTTTGAGTTATCCAGTTGACAGACAGACAAACAAACCAACGCGCCTGAAAACATTTTAATTACTTCAGTAATAATAGTTACTGAAGAAGTATGTAACATCTGCTAGCACTTACGCCAACTGATATTCAGATTTAATTTACACAGCGATAGGCTTAGGTTGTGTGTGGACACGAATGCAAGGATTTATCTGTCACATGAATAGACGCTATGCTATGGAGGTGTAGCATACAGTGAAATTTGACACCTCCTGAGGTTGTAAAAGTGGCAGGGTGCCCTCTGGCTGAAACCCAAGCCCTATGCAGTAATTGCGGTGGGACACTCCGCTATACGGTAGGAGAGAGAATCTGTCTTTTGAATGAGCCATTAAAGTAACGTACATTCTTACCGTGGTCATTAGCGATACCAAGGCACCTGGCTATCGCAAGGAGTAGCAGCTAGTGAATGTCTCAATTTGCCCGCAGAATCATTCCATTGCAGGAGTGCCCAATTGATTTATTCCCTTATTCTCCTCCTTAAGCTTTTGCTCTGATGCTGAGATGATGAGATGTGTTTTACATTGGCGGTAGCCGGTAAAGTTACTTCTTTTACTGTTAAGTACTTTAGATACTTTCACAACTTAGGACTATATAAATGAAATGTGTAGTTTGTTTCTGTATTTTCCATTACTGGTGCAGCATGAACCACTCACACAAGATAATAAAAAAATGCACTAAATTTAGAAGTGAAGAATCTTTTATTTTCGTGACCTATTGGGCCACCACGGCCCTTGAAACGTCACGTAAATAAAAAATGGATTAAAAAAGGGAGCTCATCGGAACGGGGCTGTAGCCTGGTTTTACCAGACCACATTAATTACTTCGTAATTCACTTAAGGTCTGGATCCTCAATGCACTGGAGCTCTAGGGCTGGAGGAGTGAGCTCAGCTCTGGTTTGAAATGAGCTCTGACCAATCGCTGACAGTTGACGTTTATGGCGTATGCTATGCGTTCGCTTATTGGCTGGTAACACCGGTCGTCTGAAAACCAACTGAAAACCCTCCCCAGAGAAGCGTAATCAGACCATTTGTGTATTACGAAGTAATTCAAAATGAATGGTTTAGCCTAGTGTTTCTCAACGGGGGCGGTACAGCCCCCAGGGGGCATTGGAAAGCTGCAGGGGGGCGTTGAGAAGGATACAGCTGATTGGGGGCGGGGCTTAGTTCCCATTGGGGGGGGCAATAGTTTATTTTATTTTTCAGTACTACGGGGGGCATTGACAGGCTTATGATGATGTCAAGGGGGCGTTGGATGCTTATGATGAGGTCAAGGGGGCGTTTGTTCGAAAAAGGTTGAGAACCACTTGGCCTATTGTAAGTAAGTACCTTCTGGTGCTTGGCGCCGCGTATGTGTGCGGCGTAGGCGTCCGCCCCGGTGCAGGAGACGTCGCACAGCTCGCAGCGCAGCTGGGTCTGGGCCCCACGCGGCCCGCTGCTCGCCTGGCTGCCCGTCTTCAGCGTGGCCTCCTTCTTCTTGTGCTTCTGGCCCTCTAAGTGCTCGCGGTACGTCTGGAGAGGGGAAGGGAAAGGAAGAGAAGGGAAGGGAAGGGAAGGGAAGGGAAGGGAAGGGCGAAGACAAACAACAGGCCCAGCCAAATGTAAACGAAAAAGTATTTGTACATGTTTACGTTTGCCACTGTGCCCCTTCACTACTGTTACCTGGTACGTACAATCCAAACAGTGGCAAGGGTGATGATGGATGGGCCTGTCTTCAGGAGCTGCAATGCTACAACACTGTAAATGTGTTACCTGATAAGCTGGTTTTGAATATCTTTTTCCAAGTAGAGGAGCAAGTTATTGACATCAGCCATACATGGTCTACAGCGGTAGATCAGATCATTTAAATGCACATTTATACATTGTATTATTTATGTTTAAAGTGCATGTCCATGGGTGTTTTCAAAGTGGCACAATAAGTAAAATCTATTATTACTATCCTGCTTATATTTAGCATTGGTTATGAAGTGTTACTAAATACTGTATATATATATATTATGTATTATCTAGCGCAAATATTATGCAAACGGAAGCCCAGCGCCTGACTCATAGCCTACCTACCGTCCTTTTGTTTAGTTGTCAGCAACTGGACTTCTACCAGTCTAGCAGTTCACGCCACGATACAGCAAGCATATTACTTCTTGTGACAAGGCAATGAATGAGTTAAATAACTAACCAATCAAATTAACTTTTTTCATCACCAGCCAAAATGGCTAGTAGATGTTAACCTTACTAGCCAAACACATACCGGTACACACTAATGGGTCAAAGTGGCTAGTAAGTTGGTCTTTTCTAACAGCCAAACTGAAATTTCACCAGCACTTGGTCAGTTGGCTGTTGTTAATTTAGAGCCCTGGTTGAAAGTGAAAGAAAATCTTTTCCCAGACATGTCGCCGGGCGAATAGGCTGGCCGCGACAAGATTCAAGCGACAGAGAATGGCTGCTGTGCAGCAAGAGCGATACGAGCGATAGAAGCGACTAGTCACCAGAGTATGTCCGTTAAAAGCAGAATACAAGCAATCCAACATTCCCATTGGCTGTGGCGGCTGTCGCCGAACCGCATCATAGCTAATTTGCATAATATTAGTTTGAGTTCAACTACAAACTGTCGCTCTAGTCGCCTGAATCGCCTCTAGTCGCCTGAATCGCTTTTGTCTCTTCTGTGGCCCGCGACTACAATACAAAGTCAAATTAAATAAAATTGCATAAAAAATACAATACAAAGTCAATTACTTTCATTGCAGGAATCGCTCATGTCGCGTTTGGTCTATTCGTGCCTTTACCTGTGGTCCTGCACAGCTGATCTTGCAGATGTCGCAGTAGTGCAGCTGTGGCTGCTTGGGGGGGCCCTTGGGCTTCTGCAGCTTGCTCTGGTGGAACGCCGGCTTCTTGTAGGAGTTGTGGGCCGGGGAGGAGGTGGCCATGGTGCTGCCCACAGTGCTCCAGGAGGAGCTGGTCAGCTGCTTGGTGGGGGGCTGCTGGGGAGGAGGTGGCTGGGGATGGTGCTGGGCCTGGGGATGGGGCTGAGGGTGGGCCTGAGGCTGGGGCTGGGGCTGGGACTGTGGGGGAGGCTGTGGTTGGGCCTGGGCTGCCTGGTAGTAAGACGCGGTGGAGGTGTAACCTCCAGTCGAATCATAACTGGAGTAGCTGATGCCTGCGAGAGGAGAAAGAAAGGACAGCTATTCAACACACCTGTCTTTGGTTTCGCACTGCAGCTCTTAAAACACACATTTGTCTATGATCGTTTCCATGGCTTGCAAATACTGTACATGCAACAGGTTATTTGGTGAAACTTCTAAACAGTGAGTTCTATTCTAAAGAGACATTCACATGAGGTGAAAGTGGCACTGGTTTTCCAGGCAGATGCATAAGAAATACAGTATAATGTGGACAGGGATCTCCCCAGAGACAGTGCTAAGTGCTTCAGCTGCCACATGGTCAAACTGTGCCAAGTGAATATAGACCAGCACACAGGATGTCAGCGCCTCAGATTTACCTCAGGTTAAGTGGAATAACTGGTGTGTACAAACTATGTTGTAGCCCCTTAATGCGCGCCGTACCTCCAGTGGCACGCGGTAATAGTCATTGAAATGTAACTACCATAGCACTAGAATACTATGACACAACACAGGCCCTTTAGTAATGCACCACAACTTGGTCATTACCATACTGGTAACAACAAATTTATAAAGCCGCGTCTTAAGGGGTTAACATGCACTAGCGTTACACTTTTATCAATAACTCCTATTTCTACATAGCACCTTCAATTTACTGCTCACTGAAATCATTTGAAATACAGCCATTAGCATCTCAAATTGTACCTCACAAAAGTGAGATACATCAGTAACTTCTACCTCTAGGTTGAGTGGAATAACTGGTGTGTAAAAACAATGCATTAACATGTACTAGTGTTACACTTACATCAGTAACTTCTATTTCTATTTACATCAGTAACTCTACTTCAGTACTTCTACTTTATACACACATCTCTGACCTTACCGGAGTAAGAGGTGGCCGCAGGCGTGGAGTTGACGCTGTAGGAGGAGCTGGGGGTGTGGGTGTAGGTGGACACGGGGGTTGGGGTGGGGGTGGGGGTGGGGGGCAGCTGGACGCTGGTGGAGGCTGGCGGTGGGTAGATGCTGTAGCTGGATGCCACGGAGCTGGCCGGGGCGATGGGCTTTAAGGCGGTCACCTGACGCTGAGGGGGCGGCGGCTGGCTGTAGCTTGTGCTGACCGCGCTGTAGCCACTTTTCAACCCTATGAAGGAAGTAAAACTTTGTGAATATATGTGCAAGGAAGCAAAAATGTGTGAATCTATGTGCAATGTCGTGTGTAATGTCCTTGTGTCTTCTTCTGTATTTATGTATGTATGTATGCTACTTGACATCTTAATTTCCCTCGGGATCAATAAATGATACTCTACTCTACTAAAACCTACATTATATCCGGCAGGTGACAAGAGAGCAGACAACCGTGTTAGCTCTTCTGCATCTGCAGTGCTTTACAGTTTAGACCTTGACAATAAACACCTGTCACCTTGACTAGGTCCCCTGTGAGGATAAAATAAGCTTAATCTATTGAAATGCAAACTTAAGCTAATTTCTAAAGTTGTTTGCTTTATAAAAACATATTCAAGCTACTGTAATACATTATATTGCATTTGGCAAGCGCTTTATAACCAAAGTGACTTACAAACGAGGACATAATCATAGCCAACATCACTAGCAGATACAAAGTGCACAGGAAATATACAGAACAACAAGTGCAGATGCAAAAATAGTACTGTATGTATTTCATATTTCATACAAAACACACAACATATTTCAAACTAAACACAACACAACCTTTCCACCCCCCAAACACCCCCGACTAACAAATGTTTTGTAGGAAACACGGATCTGCAAAGGAAAATCTTAATTATTAATTTGCAGCTGTTCCACATAAGTGTCCTATCTTATATAAGAAAACAGTCTCCCACACCAGTGGTGAAGTGAATGTTAAATGCAATCTGCAAAACAGACTTCACTTGCCATTTTGCTAAATATCAAAATCTATCAAACCGTATTTATAAAGCACAACATCACAACTATAAAGTTGATTCTGCATTTATAATGCTTTGCATTATTATAATTATAATAAATATATATATATAAATAGTTTCGCCACCTTCATTACAGCTGTACATGTCATCTACTAGTATAATCCCCTGAGGTCCTTGTATGTCCAAAGCACATTACAAATACATAATAGCAAGAGTCAATACATTCGTGTCTGACAATACACGCTCGCTAGACAAGAACAGCCTCATCACCTTGCTGAAAGTAGGTTTCAGTAGCGGTGTGCTGGGCAGGGGCTGCAGTGGTCTGATAGTACTGCTTATTCTCATACGCGCCCACAGACGCAGCACGGCCATAGGCGTAGTTATCCTGGAATATTTTCAGAGTTGGGCAGAAGGAGCAAAATGTTTCATGTTATTGTGCAGCAAACTGTTACATATATCAATGACATACAGAAAATATTAAACAAGAACATCATGTTGAATGTTGTATTCAGGGTAGCCAACAGGGGCGACAAAGGGGTCACTTGTTCAGGGCCCAGGAAGAAAGGGGCCCCAGAATTGGATCCTCATTACATTGTATAGATTGGGTTTGGGCCCTTTCAGATGTCTTTGTCCCAGGCCCAGCCAAAGCTGTCAGCAGCCCTGGCTGTTCTAAATGTGTAACAACTGCCATGGGAATGTTTTTATTCCTAAACCAGAAGGCAAAGCTTATTATGCTAGATATTAAGTCAATGTGATTTGAATGTTGACTTGTTTTCTCTACAGTGTGTCTATGTGTGACACATAAAAGACAGTTAATATGATGTAATTAATATTTAATAAAGCCATTTAGTGGATATTGAATGGATTTGGATATTACACAGCATTGTGCCAAAGGTGACTATAGCAGTATAAAACACATTATCCCTGACAAGGAAAGTTGTAGTTTGTGGCCGCCAGCCCTGTGGTTAATTAACCACCAGGAGGAAAGGAGGAGGATTTAAAGTCGACCACCACTAACCGCCTCTGTGAAGACTTGGTAGGTCTGTGGTACAGTTGTAGGCTGCGGTGTGGTTTCCGGCTGGCGGTAGTTGTACTCTGGAGCTGGCTGGGTCTGATACCCAGGGTAGGGGGCAGACGCCACAGGCCGGCCTGCCTGAGGGCTTGGGGCTGGGGCGTACGATGCTGTCACAGCATGGGCCACCCCAGCTGCCGGCTGCACACTGTAACTGGCTGAGGTCGGGTGCGAGTATGCATTGGGAGGCTGCGTGCTGCGGAGATAGGTAGCGGACGATAGCAGGGAGGATAAAAGGTCTCAGAGTGTTAGTATTAGTAACATACTCAGCACTGGACTACAAGATTTATTCCTTAAGCCCCCCTCTAGGGCAGAGGTTAATGAAAGGCCAGCCTAACACCCATCACCTCTCCAATGCAACAGCAAAAACACCATAAGAACAATAATAACAATTATGAATGTCAATCTATTCAATTAATTACACTCTTACAAAAGGAATTATAGCTTTTTAATAGCAATGTCATAGTAACAAATGCGTTATTGCATGAAATGCTTCGGGGGGGGAAATCCATTTGCTTTGCCCAGGAATACAGTAGCAAATCGCTGTGCTGATTTTTGAATGCAGAACAAACAGGAATGTTCAGGTCTCTGCTCATTTAGCACGTCATCATAACTTGATTAAGCCAAATCTCTGAACAGATTTTAGGTAATGTTCTCGTCTATTCCACTAGGCTGATATACCAAGTATAGGTCGTTTAACTTTAGCCATAAATTTGTGGTACTGTCAAATCCCCCTGACCCCTGCACACATAATCCACTGCGTGTGCAGGAGATGATTAGTTCTACACGATGCCTTTAGGCATCACAACATGACAAAATTAACTCACACCAGGCTTCGCACACTGACAAAACCACGACTAACCTTTTTGAGTAGCTAGCTATGTTTTTTTTAACTACCCTAGCAAGCTTAGGACCATAGCTAGCTTAGCCATTTCCTCGTTCTGCTGTGCCTTTAGAAACACGAACGCGACGTAACTATAACAGGTTTACAGTATGTCTGCTGGACACGATAAATAATGTTATGCCTGAGACAAGTTGCGCTGACACGGCAATTACCTGTACTGAGGACCGGCACCATGTGTGAACCCATAATAATTACTTGCAGCCATCTTGACATTTTCAGAACCGCTGTATCGGTCCTGTGGTCATGTGACAAAACTTAGCCACTCGCGAGTCGCGAACCACTGTTCTCTGAACTGTATGTGATGCTGCTCATCACTTTCTAATTTCATTTCTAGTCATGTCCTGCATAGCCTTTCAAACAATTGTGCTCTCACATGTTTTATTTATAGGCTGGCTTTTATATTACCGGTACATTGGATAGTACATTTAATGTTGCCTTTAATTGAAGCGCAAACTGAAACATAAGCTCAAATCAGTGATGTGACTGTTTTATCTATTCAAAAATTGATTATCAGCTGCTGCGCTCACGCCATGGTGCATCTAGGTTACAACTTTGAAAGCGCAAAGAAAATAGCCTGGAGTGAAATCCTTTGAGTGCACGGGAGCGCTCGTGCGATAGTCGGAGCGCGCGGTAGAGGGAGACAGTGTGACAGCCAATGAGAAGAAATGCTGCTTGTTTTGCCAGAGTTTTAATATTGCTCGCAGGTGGCATCAACGTGGAGTGGGAAGCCAAGCAGCCAACCTCAGTCTGTAGAATGTTTTGACTAGCACTAAAGTGCATCACTCACTGACAGTGGCATCACGTTCATTATGAACAAACCGATGCGAATCTAAAATAATGCCACGTGGTTGGTTGATTTCTGGATGGGGTTTTTGAAGACACGTTTTAACAACGCCGATCAGTGGTGATGGACGGAATTGGAGAAATTCAGTTCATCGTGGAATCTGTAAGTAGTCATGGTGTCATTTCTTTGCCAGTGTCACTGTGCAACATATTTGAGGATCCCGATCACTTTATTAAAGGCTGCACACGTGTAGACCTCTTTTGGGGGCATTATGTTAAAATGTTGAATATGTTATCTGTAATGTAGCCTACCCTACTTGTAATAAAAAAAAAATGTGCAAGCCTTCTTTAGATGAACAGAGGCCTCTGAATGGGCTGATTGTAAGTTGCACAAAAACAAGCTATAATAGTAGACTAATAATAATAATAATAATAATAATAATAATAATAATAATAATGTTATTACAATAATAACAAAGGGAAATGGTTAGGCCTACTAATAATTAATTAGTTATGACAATCTGATGAGATTTAAAATCAATGTGCCTACTAATCACAGCCCAGGCACACAGCTGTGATCTATAATGCACGTGGCGGTTTGCACATGGATGCACCTTATAAAACATTGTCAGTGATGAACTGAGAACTGATTAGCCTTAAAATAATGCATTTAACTGAACAGTCTTTAATATATTGTTGCCAGAAGTGATGAGACCTAATGCAACAGGATAAGAGGATTGTGAATAGGGATTACATTTTGGTCCTTTTTAGGATGACTGAAGAGTCAGGGGGCTGCTCACATGGTCCTCACATGCTTCTCATGAAATGGTCTTGTGACAGGAATAAACTTATGTGCATGCATATTATAATGTAGCAGTGTTGTATATTATTTATTTATAAATGCACTTTGGATGTGTTTTCTGTAGGCCTATGCTATGTGCATGTTTGTAGCACATGGACACTATTTATTACGCCTACGATTATAAAAATGAAGAGTGTGTTTCTGAGCCACATTTATTGTGCTTGATTGATCCCTAGTTGTAGCCTACATCTTAGGACAGGAGGTCCAGAAATGTAGCACCACCAATCAGTGTACCCCTGCATGTCTGTCTGTGTGAGTGGAGCCTGTCTTCTTTCCTGTCTTCTTCTGTTGCTGCCCCCACGCTCTGGAACAGTCTACCTCCCAACATGCGCCAAGCCAACACACCGGCTACATTCAAGAAGCACCTTAATCCCATATAGTCCAGCGGATTGGTGAATTGATCATGCACTTTTGAGTAAAAGCATGAAAATTGGTACACATATACCTCTTCCTATGCTTATTAATATAAGCGTTGGAGGCGTCGCGAAAAATGAAGAATTTTCAAGATGGCCGCCAAATCCAATATGGCCAACCCACATTAATGAAACTACCTGACACGTTGTTGTAAAAGCATGAGAATTGGTACATATATCCTTCTTGATATGCTGATTAATATTAGCATTGGAGGCGTTGCGAAAAATTAATTTTCAAGATGGCCGCCAAATCCAATATGGCCAACCCATATTAACGAAACTACCTGACACTTTGTAGTAAAGGCCTGAAAATTGGTACACATGTCCTTCTTAATATGCTGATCAATGTTATTGTTGGAGGCGCCACGAAAAATGCTGTATTTTCAAGATGGCCGCCAAATCCAATATGGCCAACCCATATTAGTGAGAAACCATCATGCACTGATTCATAAATGCCTGAAATTTGGTAATACATACTCTATGATGTACCTATTAATGTTAGAAATGGAACTGTAGCGTAAAACCAAAATTGAAATGTTCAAAATGGCCACCAAATGAAATATGGCCGACCCATATAACAGGAATTGTATAGCAGATGAGTGAATCTATTATGCACGTAGTAAAAGCATGAAAATGGTTACACATTTCCTTCTTTTTCAGCTGATTATTAGATGTGAAAAACACAGAATTTTCAAAATGGCCGCCAAATCCAATATGGCCAACCCATATTAACTACCGGGCACTTTGTGGTAAAAGCATCATAATTGGTAGCCTACACAGTTACATCTTTATGTGCAGATTAATATTAGGAATGGAGGTATGAATTTTCCAGACAAATCAAACATGTTTGACCCATATTAGTGAAACCACCATGCACTTTGTAGCAGGAGCATGCAATCAGCACACATATACTTATTGATATGTATAATAATGTAGAAGGGTTCACGTGAGAAGGGCGTGCACGCACACAGACACACACACACAAGTAATAGTCCTAAAAAAGATTACTCTGGAAGTGATCCTAACATAGCCTAATTTCGAAACATCAAATCCTACCCTACTAATGTTATAGATAGTGTTACATATTGTGTATACAGTACATTAGTGAAACCAGGGCACAATTTGCCGCGAAAGAATCAAAAGAATTTTCAAGATGGCCCCACACCAAATATGGCCAACCCATAGATGTATAAATGGGCATAAAATATCCTATATTTATCTCAGTATAAATTTCTCTGTACTTGTAGTAGAAACATATTTGTAGTCTTTGATGAGTCAATACATATTTTAGTCACATTTTCAATGGATTTGAGCCATTTATCATTGAAATAAATGTGCACAACCTTCATTCAAGTACTGTAGGTAACAAAACAAAATCTTGTCCCCCCTCAACATGGGGGTTAAATCAAATCTTATCAACTTCACCTTGCATATGATGCATAGTTTGCATACTTTGATCTACAAATACAGAAATGGGGGTTCACCTTAAGCCAAATCTTGCACACCATTATTATAGACAAAAATGGATCCTAATACTGTACAAGTAAACTTTCATTCAAGGTTACTCAAATTTACATACACAGAGTTGACTTTGCACCAACTGTGCCATTCACCATTTATTCAAAGTTTGTGTGTATCTTTTAATTAGGCATTGTTGGCAGTTTGATTGATGTTGCCCATAGGATATACTACAACCTGGGGAATCCCATGCTGCTTTGCACACTTTCTGATCTGAAAGACAGATTAAATCCCTCAGAAATTGCATATGTAACCTTCAGAGTATCTCACTTGTGAGATCAACTGGTGTTAACCAGGCAAGACATACCCATACAACATGCATGGGACAGGATTGCAGTTCGTTTGAAAACCTTGAAGTACAGCTAGAAGTAGTAATTAATTATTGGTTTCTTTTCTTAACCATGTTTTAACCATGTTTTAACCATGTCCATGAATTGACAAATCAATTGAACTTTCTGTCTAGCAACCTTGAAATCTTGACCCTTTTGAATTTGTGGTCACGAGAGGCATATTAAACACAAGGCCTATGAATTCGTCACTAACTGCTAGAGGTACTGTATATCCCACAATGTGCCTGGAGGATTAATGTATATGGGTTGGCTACATTTGATTTGGCGGCCATCTTGAAAATTCCGGTTTTATTTGCTATGCCTCCATGTCAAATATTAATCAGCATATCAAGAGATACATGTGTACCATTTTCATGCTTTTACTACAAAGTGGGTGTTAAATTCATCAATGGTTTCATTAATATGGGTTGGCTAGATTTGATTTGGCGGCCATTTTGAAAATTAAACTTTCTTGCAATGCCTCCATTTCTTTTATTAATCAGAATATAAAGAAGTAACTGGGCATCCATTTTCATGGGTTTACAACAAAGTTTCAGGTACAGTAGCTTCATTAATATGGATTGGCCATATTGGATGTGGCGGCCATCTTGAAAATACAGCATTTTTCGTGGCGCCTCCAATGATAACATTGATCAGCATATTAAGAAGGACATGTGTACCAATTTTCAGGCCTTTACTACAGAGTGTCAGGTAATTTCATTAATATGGGTTGGCCATATTGGATTTGGCGGCCATCTTGAAAATTCATAATTGTTCGTGGCGCCTGCAATGCTAGTATTAATCAGCATATCAAGAAGGATATATGTACCAATTTTCATGCTTTTACATCAACGTGTCAGGTAGTTTCAATAATTTGGGTTGGCCATATTGGATTTGGCGGCCATCTTGAAAATTCTTCATTTTTCGCGATGCCTCCAACGCTTATATTAATCAGCATATCGAGAAGGATATGTGTACCAATTTTCATGCTTTTACTCAAAAGTGCACGATTAGGCCCTTTTGTGTGTCTAATCCGCCGGACTAATACAGTGCCCTCCATAATTATTGGCACCCCTGGTTGAGATGTGTTTTTTAGCTTCCAATTATTTTATTTTTTTTCTAAATAATATGGGACCTTAATGGAAAAAAAGAGAAAAATCCAACCTTCAATACAAGTGCATTTATTCAGTGGGGAAAAAATCCCACATAAAGAAATAATTATTTGACATCAAATAATGTGTGTCACAATTATTAGCACCCCTGGTGTTAATATTTTGTACAACCCCCTTTTGCCAACAAAACAGCACCTAATCTTCTCCTATAATGTTTCACAAGATGGGAAAAGACAGAAAGAGGGATCTTCAGCCATTCCTCTTTGCAGAATCTCTCTAAATCATCCAGAGACCTGGGTCCTCTCCTCTGTACTCTCCTCTTCAGCTCACCCCACAGGTTCTCAATGGGGTTGAGGTCAGGGGACTGAGATGGCCATGGGAGGAGCTTGATTTTGTGTCTGGTGAACCATTTCTGTGTAGATTTGACCAAATGTTTAGGGTCATTGTCTTGCTGAAAGACCCAGTGACGACCCAGCTTCAGCTTTCGGGCAGAGGGCAACAGATTTTGATTTAAAATGTCCTGGTATTTCAAAGCATTCATGATGCCATGCACCCTAACAAGGTTCCCAGGGCCTTTGGAAGCGAAACAGCCCCACACCATCACTGACCCACCCCCATACTTCACAGTGGGTATGAGGTGCTTTTCAGCATGCGCATCTTTCGTGGTACGCCAGACCCACTTAGAGTGTTTGTTGCCAAAAAGCTCAATCTTGGTCTCATCTGACCAAAGCACACGGTCCCAGTTGAAGCCCCAATACCGCTTGGCGAACTCCAGACGCTTGCGTTTATGATTGTGAGTGGGGAAAGGTTTTCTCCGTGCATGCCTCCCAAACAGCTTGTTGGCGTGTAGACAGCGCCTGATGGTTGATTTGGAGACTTTGTGACCCCAGGATGCTACCATTTGTTGTAATTCTGTAACAGTGAGCTTTGGAGATCTTTTGATTTCTCTTACTATCCTCCTCACTGTGCGTGGTGGCAAAATAAACTTGGGTCCTCGTCCAGGCTTGTTTACCACTGTTCCAGTTGTTTTGAACTTCTTAATTATTCCTCTCACAGTGGATATGGGTAAGAGTGGATATGTTTAAGAGTGGATAAGAGAAATGGCCTCGGTGTCACGTCATATTTATACCCCAGGGAAACAGGAAGTGATGAATTACTAATTAAATGTTCCTACATACTCTGGTAAACTTTGTAAACTACTGTAGAAATGACAGAAATGCTTCAATTATATTTATTTCCTGGGAATTGTTAAGGGTGCCAATAATTGTGGAACAGGTGATTTAATGAAAAATAATTATTTTTTAGTCAGGGATTTTTTTATTTTCTTACAATTCATTTGAGTTGAAGGCTACATTTTCCTACAATTTTCAGTGTGACAGTATTCTTCTGCAATAAACACTGAATTTATTTTAAGGCTTTTAACACATCTCAACCAGGGGTGCCAATAATTATGGAGGGCACTGTATATTCACAGAGGCATATGAATTTAAGGACTTTAATCTCACTGGCCCCCTCCTCCCCCCCCCCACACACACACACACACAGCTGTCTTGGGTTCCTTGAAAGGCTCTATATAAAACCAAGTTATTATTATTATTATTATTATTATTATTATTTCCCTCCCCCAGATGTCGGTTACTGAACACCACCAGCCCTCCTCACTCTGTACTGTCTTCTTTGCCTCCCCCCAGATGCCGGTTACTGAATGCCAGCCCTCCTCACTGTCACTGCTAGACCACATGGAGGTGAGAGATGAGTGGCAGGATGACGACTTCCCCAGGTAGTGGCCAAACGCAACACATCATACCGTAATAATAATAATAATCAGGGCTCTAAATTAACTTTTTTCATCACCAGCCAAAATGGCTAGTAGATGTTGATCTTACTAGTCAAACACTTACTAATGGGTCAAAGTGGCTAGTAAGTGTTCTTTACCAGCCAAACTGAATTTTCACCAGCATTTGGCCTGTTGGCAAGTGTTAATTTAGAGCCCTGATAACATTATTATTATTATTATTAATAATAATAATAATAATATATCTGTTTTGTATAGCACTTTTCATGGTACTGAACATAATTTACTTGTTTTCCCATTTCAAAATTGTTGTCACACATACACTGCACACAAGCAATTTACAGTTACATGTATTGAAAAGGATTACAACGTATTACTTACAACTTCATTATTACATGAATTTTATAACATTTACGTCATATTTTATAAGCTAAAAGTGCAATGCATGTTTTGGACGGATCATCCATTGGGCTATTTCTAAGTAGACCCATAATGTACACTGTACCTCCTGTGGCATGCTGTAATAGTCATTGGATAGTTAACCACCATACACTACTATGACATAACACAGGGCCTTCAGTAATGCACTATGACTTGGTCATTGCCATTCTGGTTATTGCAAATTTATAAAGCCCTACTTTAATGGGTTAAATGGATTACAAGAAAGATGGAAAAGAAATTATGCACGGGTAATAATCATAGAAGTGCATTGACAGTCACTGATAGTGTACGTAGATACTTGATTGTCCCAAAAGGTACATCAAGTTGTCCTTGCAGCTTGCACATAATACTTATTGCACAAATTCAATACATAACTCTCCATCACTATTATGGCTTTGGCCAATGTTCTGGAAATTTGGCCCATCCGTGGCTCTAACGGCTGGGCACTTGACTGCTATGCAGGTGACCCGGGTTCGATTCCCAGCCCAGGTAATTTCCTGATCTTTCCCTGTCTCTCTCTCCCATCTTGTTTCCTGTCAACTCCCACTGTCCTGTCTGTAAAATAATAAAATCCCCCCATTTTTTTTTTTTTATGTTCCTAAAATTGACCTATCCTATTGGACCACTAATAGGAACACATCTAATAGGAGGAGGGGAGAGGATTTTGGGTGGCGCTCTCTTTCTTTCCCCCCTGTGGGTCTCTTGCGGAGATGAGCAGGTGCTGCTCTCTCCTTAAATGGAAATCAGCCGCGTCATGTGACGCGCACGGTAGCCAACAACACAGCATCATCCCCAGGAAAATGGAGGCAGGTCAGTAAGGAGAGAGGAGAGGAGAAAGGGAAACCAGGCTGTAAAGCATCTTCAAGCTATAGCTATATCTTCAGAGATGAGGTTATTAATACAACACATGTGAACGGCACACAAGGTTATTGGCTGTACTTGTAGGGTTATCACGTTTCCCAACACGGCAGGGTAGTCAGCCAGTCACTCTGCATCAAAATCTCTCCATCTTCTGTGTTTTCTGAGGGTAAGTCAGACTACTTGGTTTACCTTGTTGTTTTCTCTCATATTGCTCCTTGGAGTGAGTGATCTATCTGCCCAGACCAATGGGTAGTGTGTGGACAATGCGTAGGCATATTCTGTATGACGGTCAGTCACCTAACTGTTTTGTTTACAGCTCAGTGTGCAGCAGATCAGAGAGTTAAGAGAAATGCTGACATCAGATCAGGTGCACTACCTGCATCGGGCAGCTACGCGGAGGGAAGAATAGGGCTAATAATAACCTGGAAGAGTGTTAATTTAACAGCATTTGTTATTATTGTGTGTGCGCATAGAACTTCCCGTTCCTTTTGTTGATTTCCCGACGTGTGGGCTTTGTGTTTGGCGATGCCTGTGTCCTCTCCCACCCCCCGTGGCATTGTGTCTCTCCTCCTGCCCCCCTCTCTCCTCTCCTGCCCTCCCCTCTCCTCCTGCCACCCTTTCTCCTCTCCTGCCCTCCCCTCTCCTCCAGCCCCCTTGTCTACTTTCCTCTCCTATCCTCTGCTCTCCTTTCCTATCTTCTAGCCCCCTCTCTCCTCTCCTCTCCTCTCCTCGTGCCTCCCCAGCCTCCAAATTGTGTGCATGTGTGTGGGAGGTGCTGGAGATGACACCCTGTGCAAGTTAAGTAGCGGTTACAGAGACAGCTGCTACCAGATACAGCCACCCCCATGAAGCGCCACTAGCTATCTCCCCTCCCTCCACTAGCTAGCTATCTCCCCTCCCATCTGCCTCCTCTGTGTGCATTCATTAGAATTCTTTATGAAGAAGCTAAGCTCCATAACAGCCCCTCTCTGTTCTCTCCTTTGGGGTGGGGTGGGGGGTGGGGCTGGGTGACTTCCTGAAAGGCAGAATTGATCAATCACTTGCTACGGTGTGTGTGTGTGTGTGTGTCATGAATAGAGGGAATTGGCAAGTATGTTTCATGCCTCTCTGGGGAAAAAAATCCATTCCTTCTGTGAAACGGGACCATGAATAGTTATCCAGTTTCCTTCCTCATTACTTTAGCATTTTATATTGTTTTGTTTGCCTCCAAATGAACGCACAAGTTATAAACAGACATTATTCTATGAATTCTGTTTGGGGAAACTTTATAAAGTTGGAAAATTGAAATAGTTTATTAAGTTGGAAAATGCCCATGTATTGTCTTCATTAGTAAAATCATTCATTTCTAATCCTTTACAGGATACACTATTATGGGCATTAAGGTGCTTGTTATCTTCTTTAGAGGCACCCATGAAATAAATATCCTGTGGATCCTGTAGGTAGACTTTGCTGCGCTATTTTTATACAGTACATGTCCTTACATTTTTTCTAATGCCAAGATTGTGTTGATTTTTGTTTCAGACCACTCCCAGAGGAAGGTGAAATGGACTCCTCCTGTGGTCTTGCTGAGGGCAGAACTTGTGAGTAGAGAGACATCATTAACCTTCTTGATTAATTACATTGTCACAGAGCTATACATTTTTTCATCACTTGCCAATTTGACTAATCAATGTTTATTTTATTTTTATTTTTTTAATTGTGTTTATTGATTTTTTTTTCAAAAGAAATACATAAAAGTCACATAAATGTCCTCACATTTTGAATCGTATTCCAACATGGTAGTACAAATAACCAGTCGATGTTTAATTTTACGAGCCACGCATACACTCCCTATCAGTCAAAGTGGCAAGTAAGTTTTCTTTTCTACCAGCCAAACTGAATTCTTACCAGCATTTGGCCGGTTGGCGCGTGTTAATTTAGAGTCCTGGTCAGTCATATTTATAATTTAGGCTTCTCTGCGTAGTCAATAATACCCATTACCAAATCAAACTCTTCAAAAGAAACAGTGTAGTCAGAGGAAATAAGTTGTAAGCAACTTGTTTTGGAGGTGATTCCCCTTCCACTGGAGGGCTACTCCAAGCTCCAAAGAGCAGTGCAATTTCTTACGACTTCTACAACTCTGCTACAGTTATTTTGACTAAAATGACCTGGTTTAGTGAGTACCTTCACGGATACAATATACTATACTTCCTCTGCTGTTTGAAGACCCTAAAGACACAATACAATCTTGCTTTGTTGTACCCAGTCACACAAAAAGCTACTGCAATTGTAGTTGTAGTAACTGTAGTCTTTGAAAAAAACAAATTTGGCTTTTTGTGCCCTTACCCACAATCAGTGGCATTCACGGTCTTCTCCCATATGTAAGATTGGAGTGTTCGCAGGTGGAAGGAGAGACACGGAGGCAGAGTTTACTGAGATACCGCAGGTCAATACAACAATACAACTTTAAGATAGTCATATGGTTGGAGAAGGCGCTTTCTGATTCCCTAAGTGTTTTGCAAGATGGTTTCATGGAAAGTGTCCCCTCAATTCTGATTGGTTCTTCTGGCTCACCTCAGTTTGGATGATACTGACAGTTTGCTGATTTTCTTTGGTTGAGTTACAGCGTCAGGATGTTTCTGGTTACTGTGGTTTCCCATGCCCCCAGATGTCTGGCCGGTTCTTTAAGGGAACTTCCTAACACTGTGTTCCAACGGTTATCAAGTGTGATCTGCTACTTGTAACCATTCTACATTTACTCTTTGTATAACCGTTTGACCTTTTTAGTGCTCCCTATGCTAAAGTTTATGCCTTGTGTAAGGGGTCACACGCATTTCTGTAAGGTTTCAGTTGTAGTATGGTGCTACGCAATGAAGAAAAGAAAGTCCAAAAACAACTCCCATTGTCATTGTGACACAGCACTCCACAGACAATTCTCTTCTTGGAGCAGGCATCACTCTTAATTATTAAATCTCTGAGGGTGCTGGCCCAAATGTTAAATTCAATGTTTCAAGAAGGAGGCCACACCTTGCATAGCAGTGTTTTTTATTGCACAAACGCGTTTTGGCGTGTGCCTTCTTCAGTGTGCACACTGCTATGCTATACATAATCAAATCTTCCAGTAATGTCACTGAAGGCTCGTTTATCTAATCCCATGTATCTAATCTTGCACCTTCTAGCTCCCCCAAGCTCCCTCCATCTGGGTGGGGCAGGGGGTACAACCTCCCATCGGAAGCGGCGGACTTTAGTGGCTCCGGATATGAACCTCTCTCTGGACCAGAGCGAGGGTTCGCTTCTCTCCGACGACTACCTGGATACACCAGACGACCTTGACATCAATGTGGACGACATCGAGACACCCGACGAGACGGACTCCCTCGAGTTTGTCCCCAATGGCAATGACCTTGAGTGGGAAGGTTAGTGTCCCTGACTTTGCACACATGTACAACTCTGAATACTACAAAGTCGGTTAAGTGGCAATCCCAGTTATTCTACCCCCCTGCTTTGACAAGTCTGTCAGAAGAACAACCCATTTGTTTAGTGAGGCTCCAGAATCTTCTGCTAACATGTTTATCTTGTGTGTGAACTAAACCAGGTTTACTACGTATTTAACCATCTCTGTATCATACCACTTACCACCTTGGTAGACTAATAATATGCTCCATTCCACCCCAGGAACTATTGCTTGAAAAAACATTACTATTATATATTACTACACTACTACGACATGACACAGAGTCTTCAGTAACAGATTAAACAGCTTGTTCCATTTTGGTAATAAATTTATAATAGGGACCATGTCTTGACAAACACAGCAATATTGTACCTTGAGGTGACAGGTTTCTGGGGGCAGCCATGGTGTAATGGTTATGGTGTTGGACTGTAGATCACAGGGTTGCAGGTTCAATGCCCACCCTTACAGATCCCTTGCTCCCTCCATGACTTAAGTGCCCTTGAGCGAGGCACCTAATCCCACACAGCTCTGGGGACTGTAACCAATACCCTGTAAACATCTGTGAGTCGCTTTGGATAAAAAATGTCAGCTAAGTGTTATGTGATGTGATGTGATGTAATGTAATGTAATGTTACATTTCTGCATGGCCAGATGAGCCACCGGTGGCCAAGACGTCTGCGGATGGCCTGGGGCCTGAGTTGGAGGAGGAGGATGGGGCGGGGGGAAATGGCCGGCTATGGAGGACGGTGATCATCGGGGAGCAGGAGCACCGTATAGACATGCAGGTCATACGGCCGTACCTACGCGTCATATCCCACGGAGGTAGGACTACGTCACCTTGCTAAAGCACATACACACAACAGAACAGATCAGTCAGCTGACTCTGGCATGAGACTAACATTTACTAGTGTTTAATGCAGGGAAACGTTTTTCATTGGACGGGCCACTTTTTATGAAGTCCAAATTTTTATAAAGTCCTCCCTGGGCTGTACTATGAACACAAACCAGGATTTCCCCCTGCACTTAAGACCTATTGTATATTGAAGGCGGCCATCTTTACACCAAACACAACTTCACTAGGTCCCCTGAAAACACAAGTTAATTGTATTGCAAATGTTATTTCTAACATTTCTTTACAAAATGTCATATTTCACGTGAAACTGCATAACATTACCATTATGTCGGGGGCCGTATAAGACGGCCTCAAGGGCCATAAACATAGGTTCCCCACCCCAGTGTTTAAGGCAATTCTTGAATTTGCAAGCACTGAAAAAGTAGATCAGAATTCTTTGTGGCTTGACTGGCTTCAGCAGTGAAGATATCCTATGTAGGTAAGCCTACATCCTACTTCAGCCACACACAATCTGTTTACACAATAGAACAAATATGAGTCAGTTAATTCTGGCATCAGACTGACCTTTACCAGTGCTTAACCCATTGACGCCTAAAGCACCTGCAAAAAAGGGTGCTGAATGCTAAGCCCTTTTTAAGAAAGGTTGCTCTCAGCCAATAAAAACCTAAATATCTTAGCCTCTGAAGCACATAAAAACATGTAATGAGTTGCAAAATCAAAGGAAATACGCCCTCCGTGCTTCTAATTTGACAATCCGGTGCAACCAGAGCAGGACTAATTAATAAGTGCTGAGGACTCTGATGAAGACGCATGTCGAAACTGCACTGAAAAAATAAATAACAGAAAATAGACATCCGTGTGGCACTAGATTCTTTTCCCTTTGCACATGTAATGAGTTGCATTTAAATGTTAAGACCCTCATTTTGCATTAGAATGTGTTCATTCAGCTCTAACATACCAAGATTTTTCATGACATTGTCTCAAACCTCATGACCCTGAATGTTGCGTCATGCATCTCCAGGCGCCAGGGCCAATGTTGCGCAAAGCAACATCCAACATCAATGGGTTAAGCCATTTATGAATTCGGAAGCACTTCTAAATTGCTGAGTCATTTGTGGCTTAATCTTTGGAGTGTGGGACTAATTATTGTCTGGTGTTTGTTTTTTGAGTTATTTTTTTCACATTTTCATTGGGATAAATGAAGCCTACCTGTATGTCTAATAGGTCTAAATGTATTATGTCTAAATACGTATGTCAACCAAGCATGCAAATTAGATGGTTCTGTTCTCACACAGTCTCCAGTATGCAGAGGCCTTGAAATATCCACATACAGCATGTTTTATTTGTGCAATAATTAATTTATGTATTAAAATGATCATGATTGTTGAATGTATACTGCATGTACTGTATCAATCAGGTTACTATGGTGCAGGGTTCCAGTGTTCAAAGCCGGCAATTTTTATCTTACAGTACTGTACAGAAACATTGACTTGAATTCATGTATGAAATGCGCTATACAAATAAAATTGCCTTGCCTTGCCTTGCCTTCAAAGGCCTTGAAATAGCCACACACCTTGCATTACAATTCAGATTTAAAGGTCACATTATTGACATATCATATGCATGGTCCTACAGGTTACTACGGCGAAGGGTTGAATGCCATCATTGTGTTTTCGGCTTGCTACCTGCCGGACAGCAGCTGTACGGAGTACCACTACATCATGGAGAACCTGTTTCTGTAAGTAGACCACAATTGTTGTCCTGGAATGCCTTCACGCACTGATTTGGTATGCCCAGGGCTCTTAATTAACCCTTTTCATCACCAGCCAAAATGGCTAGTATATGCTGATCTTACTAGCTAAAGACACACTCACTAATAGGTGAAAGTGGCTACTAAGTTGGTCTTTTCTACCAGCCAAATGGAAATTTCACCTGCATTTTGGTCAGTTGGCTGGCTATACTGCACGGTGTTGCCATATGGCAACATACCATTCTTTTGGCATTTCCTGGTATTTAAATATAAATAATAGACACTGATTTGTTTTCTTATTGAAACTGTGGCCTTGTTTTATCCAATTATGTGGTTTGTTGACATCACTTGACACCACACACTGCCCCAGGCTCGCTCTTTCCCTCACTGTACATGAGCGTGTGTCCTTGATAGATTGCTCTGGCATTGGCCAAGATTTTTCCACACTTTTTGCGATATTTACAAAATTAAAAAAAATATTGGGATGATCTCTAGTTAGTCATGATCTGTTTACACCATTTGTTTTGTTTTCAACTAAAATTATTTCCTTTTTATGTTGAAAAATAGGTATGTTGCCATACGGCAACATTGTGCGGTAATGGAACAAGACGGTCAATAGGGAAAGTGTATTGATAAAAATACCCAATTCTAATTAATTGATTTATTTATTCATTGAATGATTGATAAGTGATAATATTTATAATTATTGTAAATGGCAGTCTGTAAAGAACATTAAAAATGTTATAGTAGGTGTACAGAACTGTTTTATGAGCTTTCACTCTGAGTACATGCAGAAAAGCGAACAAGGCCTATGCAGCCTCCTCCGACTGCCAGAGGTATACCACAAAAATCGCCAAACCCCAGATTACAGCATAAAGCTACTGTCATCTTGACCATTTGAAGCCTCCAAAATGTTTTGACTTCATTTGTCTGTTATAATTAGGCTAATTAGCACACAACGTTTGTGCAAATATGTCAACCCAATCAAAAATTATTGTACAAAGTAAATCATTTTGAAAGTCAGCCATTTTAAAAGCATAATCTCCAAATTTCAAACAGCTCATAAACCAATTATATTATTAACACACAAGATTTACTGCAAATGCAAATCCAAGCACCCATTGAAAAGCTGTGGCGTAAACAAAAGGTAGGCCACCTCGAAAGATCGCCAACTTCAAAGTCAGCCATCTAGAAAGTGTAAGTGTAAATCCAAGCATCCATTCCAAAGTTATGACGAACAAACTGTCGGTTATGTTGAAAGATGCTTGGCTCGCAAATCGGCCATCTTGAATGTAGGCCATCTTAAAAGTTTTGGCTTCCAAAATCAAATCAGTTCATGTACATATTCTGGACAGTTACCATACACATTTTTGTACTCTATGCACAGATATTGTGTTAACACCAAATGTATTCATTGGTGGTTGGTCAACGTAATACCACCGAAATACTGTTTTTCGGGGATATAATCTCAGTGGCAAAAATGTGTTCAATAACTCCCTTGAACTTGTGGGTAAACTTTCAATGTTTTCTGAGATAAAACCAATTATATTTCTATAAAATAATCCATAATGATGTATGACCCTTTTTTGGTCTTGGAGGGAAAATGTACATTGGATCCTTTCCGTAACTGCACAGTGTTGCCATGTGGCAACAAACCTAAAAGTACCCCCCAAAAAACTTTTTTTTTGAAAAAAAATGAAAATATGTGTTAAGACGTTCATTTTAGGTGACAAAAACCACAGTAAGATTTTTTTCCATGATGGGATAATAATGTGTGCAGTATAGGGTTAGAGCCCTGGGTATGTCCTTCCTCACTGAATGCCTGCCTGTTCACTCCTGTTCACTGAACAAAAATCCCTCATCACTCTCCCCCCCACACTTACTCACCCACCCACTCTCAGGTATGTGGTGAGCAGTCTTGAGATGCTCGTGGCAGAGGATTATTTGATAATCTACATGAACGGTGGCACGCCACGGAGTAAGATGCCGGGCATTGGATGGCTTAAGAAGTGCTATCAAATGATCGACAGAAGGTAGGAATGGATGGGCTGGGCTCAAATGCAAATGCACAATGCATGTACTATGACACAGAGAACACAAAGTGGTCAATATGAATACATGTAGTAACAGAATTTGTGACGCGAGCAATAAACACAATGCAGTTATGCACAAATGATTTCTGCCCAAATATCGCTGTGGTGATTCCTGTTGATTTGTATTGCTAATCTTGTTCAACCCTTTATTTTTCAAAAGGCTAAGGAAGAACTTGAAATCGCTCATCATTGCCCATCCCTCCTGGTTCATCCGCACAGTGGTGGCCATTTCCAGACCCTTCATCAGGTACCTATTCTCACTGTGGTGCTTGGTATACATCAGGTACCTATTGCCATTGTCACAGTGGTGCGGGGGTATACTTGCCGTGCTGGAGTATACTGAGATATAGTCTGGAAACCGCCTACTGAATTTCTTGTAGGGGAGGTTAAGATTGCTGGCCATATACGTAGTCCATAGCCATTTGTGTCTGCCAAGCAGGGAGGCTGACAGAGTGAGACAAAGGGAATCTCGGGCCCAGGGAGAGGGGGGCCCAGAATTGAGTCCCCATTACATTGTATGTATTGAGCATGGCGCAGAGCTGGGTACATTTCAGGCTGGATATTTTCACTCAAGACCAGTCCACAAGGCATTGAGAGAATGAAGTCAGTGACAAAAAATGTAGAGGCATGATAACTAATACAGTGCCATTACGGGCAGCAGTCCACCGGGCAAATGCCCTGTATGCCATATGACCAATCCAACCATAGTGTTGCAGCCTTTCAGGTGGCTTTGTCCCAGGCTCGGCCAAAACTGTCAGCAGCCCTGGTTCCAAACACTGTCCTGTATTGCCTGTTGACCAGCTACACCTCAGGCCTCTATGATGTCCAT
This sequence comes from Engraulis encrasicolus, assembly GCF_034702125.1. NCBI lineage: Eukaryota > Metazoa > Chordata > Actinopteri > Clupeiformes > Engraulidae > Engraulis > Engraulis encrasicolus. The sequence continues at coordinate 27,458,553 of NC_085862.1, read as the reverse complement.
AGTGTGCTGTATATACAGTACAGTACAGCAGTGGTCTCCAAATGGCAGCCCATGGGCCAGATCCGGCCCGGTCATGGCAAACATTTTTCCCGCCATGAGGTTGGAACAAATGAGAAAACATATACAGTGTGTATGCTATCTGTGGCCATACAGTCAAGTGATTTGTTTGGCCCTCAGCTTCATTTGTGCTACATAATTTGGCCCTTGGGGAAAAATAATTGGAGACCACAACCACTGCAGTATAGTAATGGCCATTCTTTTTCCTCCTCTCACAGCGTGAAGTTCATGAACAAGATCCGCTACGTGCACACCCTGGAGGAACTGGAGCAGCTCGTCCCCATGGAGCACGTGCAGATCCCCGAGTGTGTCGTCCAGTGAGTAGTCAGTAGTAGTGTCGCCACTAGGGGAGGACAGATCCGTCACTGCCACCTACGGCCTGATCAAAAATATAACCGTCCGCCGTCCATTGAGTAGTGTGTGCAGGGCTGGATTATCCGTAAGGGCCAGCGGCACAGTGCTCAGGGGCGCCAACCATTTTTGACCAGTGAGGGGGCACCAACTTAACAAATGTTGTTTATATAAGGGGGCACCAGTGAGGTATAGTGCCTGGGGGAACCACATTGGTTTAATATGATCTTGAGTGTGTAGTAGTGTCGCCACTAGGGGAGGACAGATCCGTCACTACCACCTACAGCCTGATCAAAAATACAACACTGGCTGACTGGGAATCACCAAGGGCATGAGTGGGAGAAATATTTTTATTTGCAACAACAGAAGTATCTTCAGTCCAACCATGCTGTGCCAGAGGGACTATTTTGGAAACCAAGTTTAGTGTTAATTAGGTGAAATACGTACGGCAGTGAATTAATCTGTATAATGCATTCATATTTGTTTTTGTATGATTTAATAAAAATCATATGTATATTCTTGTGATTTATTGAAATAGGAGGTGTGATTTACCGGCTTGGTTGACTTACACTCATGTCCATTTTTATCTTCAGGTTTGAAGAGGAGAGGATAAAAGCTCGGAAAGAAAGGTACAGCGCTTTTTGGGGGGGTCTTTGAGTCTTTCGTAGCACTGTCCTGAAGGGTTCTTCCGAAATGTTTTTAAAGCATTACTATATCCTTGGGTATATGGCTTTGCATAAACAGCAATACAATGATGTGCTTTTTGGGGGGTCTTTGAGTCTTTCATAGCACTGGGTAATGGATGGACTTCTTCCAAAATGTTTTTAAAGCATTACTATCATTGAGAGTAAATAGAATGGAGGCCAAAATTCTATTTCATTGTTGAAGCCAAGTTGGAGCCAAGGTTGGACCCAAAAAGACCAAAAAATGGCCAAATCCCATTCATTCCTATGAGAGACATAAAACCCTGTATCTCCCTTAAATGCCACTCCAGGGGGATCATTTTTCGCTCAACTAGTAGGTCCCCTTGCTCTCCAACTTACCAGGGTGGTGATTTTTTGTGGTGATGTTTTATTTTAGAGAGATATTAAAAGTTAAATTGACCAATGAGCATCAGAACATGGTTTGATTGACCGTTAGAAGTCTTGTTGTTGTCCAATCAGCACCTGCGTTTGGCGTTGCTAAGGTGGAATGTAAGTTGGAATGTTCCCAAATCTGGCTTCAAAGCGTTGAATGGCAAATAGCGTTGATTTGGCGTCCATTCTATTTACTGTCAATGATTACTATACATGGGTTCTAAAATTTGTTTATAACCTGACTGCGCGAAACTAACTGCACACAACTCAACCTCTGATTGTGGGAAACCGCTGTCGGTCAAAAAATTAGCTCATGTGGTTGGCTGCCAGTGCCTTGCCCCTCCTCACAACACCGTGTTGATAAACATTCAAAATCCATGTATACCCTTGTGTATATGACTTTGCATAAAGAGCAATAATTTCATCACTTAAATACTTGTGTTTTCTAGACTGGAACAGGAGCAAAGGGAACAGCAGCTTCAGCAGCAACAGCAGCAACAGCAGCAGAAAGACTCAGCCATGCCAGACACAGAGAGGTCAGAGTTAATTGCTACGCTTAAATGAGACATTTAATTCAGAATAAACTCACTTTTATTTTGAATAAACTTAATTCCGATTTGAAAACGTCATGTAAACACTTCACAGTTCAGAATGAAATTTAAGTTCAAAGTAAACTCGACGGAACTATTTCATTCTGAATTATTCATTCAGAATTAAAAATGTCATGCAAACGTAACCATTGAATGCTACTGTATTACAGGGCTTGACATTGGCACCTGCAAACCTGCCAAATGCTGGTAAAACTTGGGTGTGGCTAATAACAGTTTTAGTCTGACTAGCCACTTTGACAGGTAACTTATTCTTTGGTGTGACAAAGCACAGTAGTTGCATCCATTGTTTGTATTAAATGCAAGACTATTCTAAATTCTAAAGAACTGACAACAAAACTCTAACTAGCAGAAAGGCTAAATGAAGAGTGACTCAGGAAAACCACTAGCCACAGTGGTCGATGAGCAAAAGAGTTAACGTCAAGCCCTGCTGTATTATTTTGTACACCCACAGCTTTACTTCTTTGTCATGTTTGCATATGATATATCTTATTTTGTTAGTCACCCAGTTCACCTGTGCATTATTTTACAGGCCTAAATCTATGATAGAAGACCAATGATTGTTGGAGTGATGGAATCTCAATCTACTATTACTGTAGGTAACAGCATCGCAATATCACAATATTTCCACATTTCCATTTCTCTGATGTTTAAAGGTGCAACGTGTATTTTTTCATATTCATACACGAAAGGGTAATCTTCTCCATGGTCCACCATCTTGAATTTCCAAAAATATACATTTTTAGCTGCAAAACTTACTGTATTTTGGTTATACTGATACATATGGGTGTATTATTTCGTAAATATTCATGAAAAGATCCAGTTTGGCAATATGCAGCGGAGTTTCAATGAGCAGAATAGTTGCAGTACCCATTCTGGCCACCATTCTACACAGTGCACTATCAAGTTATGATGAGCCCGAGCTACACATGCATGCATGCACCAACAACAAGACTAAAACGCTTTTCTTGTGGGATTTGGGATTTTTATGGGATTTGTGTGCATTGCTCTAAAAATGAACTAATTCTTATGTCCATTCAGATGAAGCAATTGAAAATGCTTTACCCTTCCATATACGTCCAAGTTCTGCCACAGGATATGCCTCTTCTCTGCTGCCATGTTTTGCTGAACGGGAGCGTTCTTCTGAAGAACCAAGTGTGCCAGATCGGAGCGTTGCTTTAGCATTTATTCGAATATTCATTTGCCTTGTCAGTAGTGAAATGTTATTTTTATATATGTATTTTTATTGTGTCAATTGTCAATGCTGAGTTTCTCATTTTGCTATTTTTTGTAAAAAAAAATTATCATGATGGTGGTATGCATGTTGATGTCATTGCGGCTCATCCCTTGAAGGAACATGCAGTCATACATAACAAGCTATTGATGGGTTTTTGTTTACTTTTAATTGAATGGAATCACGTTGGCCCTTACGTTAAATCTGCATCGATAAACAGGCCTATGTATTATTGAATGTATGTGTTAATTTGCGTAACTTAAGTGCAACTTCAATGGGCCATTTTGTTATTTGCCTCTTACTCATGTACATTATTGTTTTGGCATGAATTACAATGTTTTTTATGTATTCTTATCCTGTTCAGTTTTCCCCCATGTATTCCAAATATTGTCAAAATAAAAGACAATGTCATCAGCTGTCAATGACACTAGTAAACAAGCAGCGATAAATAGCGTTGTCATGAAATTCCAAAAGTACTGACAATGGAAAATTCCACAGCAGTCTTCTCTGGATGCCAGGCCCCTGTCGGCTTTTGATGTGTGAATTTATAGAAAATGCTGGTAACTCTGAAAAGGGCTGACTGTTAAACTCACAATCTGAAGCACAAACATGTAATCATTAAAGATATATCTTAGTTTTGGACATGTGATACAGTACAAAAATAAATAGTTGTTTACTACAACTTCCAACGTGAGCATTTTAGAGTGATTAAAACTCTACGACTTCTCTCTAAAAGAGTATTGTTTTAAAACTGTGTTGATTGCCTGTTGATACTATCTTTGGACAATTGTCAAAAGGCATGTAAAGCTTATTGCTTAAGGCTGTGGTGTGCCAATACAAATATATTGGATGTATGTCTCATGATCCAAAAGTCAAAGTGATTTTAGAAGGCAATGTATTTATGTTTTATAGAGACACATGGGTGCCACAGAACAATCACAACAAATTCAACCCCGTCCAGGCCCTCACCCTATTCTTTTTTTATACTGAATAATTTAATTCAATAACTTAACAACATAATTCTAGTGTTGGCAGTTTTATATAATCTATTATCATATCTATTAAATCATGATTTTCATGTTATGTAAGGTCAGGAGCAGAGGCTGCACTGATAGAGATAGAAGGAAGGTTGCATACTGTACACAGTATAGTTTGGCTATATCTCCAAACACAGCAAGGCTGCGGCCCCCTTGTAAGCGGTGACATAAGGACATAGGAGTGTTATCATTTCACACTCTGAACTACTACTGCCCATATAGATTTGTATTCAATATCGGAGAGCAGAATGAGTCTTCTTATTTAAAAAAGAGAGAGATAGAGAGAAAGTCTACCAGTTCAATTCAGTACAATTGTAAATAAACCAAGCGTTGGTTCATGTTATTCAAAGATACCTGTGTGGGATACAGTCCATGTTAATATTGGAATAGTTAGGCCTAATAGTAATAATACCCATACAATACTGGCCAAGATTATTTTCATTTCTATTTGCCATCACCCATCACATGATGTGTTCATCACAGTTGATGAGCACTCCATTACAGCAGTTCAGCTGATTTGATGTCTACGTGGAACTGATCACAGAGACCTGTGACACAATAAAAACAATGTGCTTACTGCACCATATAGGTCCCATTGCGTGCCCCCCCGTCTGTGCCCTCAGCAATTACTTTGTCACGGGGGGACACAGAACAGGTGCCAGCCGGGTGGCAGGAGATAGTGCGCCTCAGAGGACTCTAAACCATGATTGGTTGTGACTCTCGTAAGGACAACTTGATTGGCTCCTCAAATCGAGTCACGCCCTCGCCCAGCCACGAGGGGCAAAATATTCCAGTGAGTGTGTGTGACGCTTTCCAGTCATTGGAATTTAGCTCGTGGTGTCTCAAAGGTATCAATGAACTTCGTGAAGATTTTAGATAACCTTACTTTTACTCAACGTACAAAAGTCAGGTAGCGTTTGCTTTCCGAGGGGATTTTGGTCAGTGTCTTCTTTAAGAAGTTGTCTCTTACCTCTTCTTTTACAACAACCGTTGTAAATCTGCAAACCGAGTCCAGGATGAAATACATTATAGGAATTGGCGGGTAAGTTTGGGCTGTGTATTATTAACTACCGGTATTCTTAAACATAGAAAGCCAATTCAATGTTCAGTTCTATATTGTAAAATGTTAACTGGATGGGAAAATAAAACGGTAACTAGATATTTGAAACATTGTGCCTGGATTGTGTACAAGATCCTGTCCGCTGTAGGCTACCTGGCTGATGTGTAAAATCCCAGGGATGGCTTATGAATTGTTCTAAAAACAAATGGCCGGTTTTGTCTGTATATTAAACTTATTAATAAGAACTACGTGTATGGCTATGTTTTAGGTTCGGCGTTAGCAGGTTGGCGGATATTCATCTGCGTCATGTTGGTACTAGTTTTGAAAGTTTAAGCGGGAGATTCAAAATATTGCGCGGTATCGTGTTGAAAGTGGAAAGAGGAAGGAACTAGCCATGTTGTCAATAACCTTGTGCTAATTAGCTAAGCATACTACTTGTTCCACTATCCACATTTGTTAAATGTTGAAGTCAAGTGGTTATTTGCATTCTTCTATTACATTTTTAGGCATCATTGACAATGTGGATAGCGAGAACAGGCATATTGTTTACTTATCTTGTCCAATGTTTACGATAATGATAATTGGTCGGGTCAATCGAATTACCTTGGCCTCCGTGTCCAATTTGCACTTAATTTTTACCAAATTTTGTGGCTGACCTGGTGTGAACAATATAAATATTGTTACTGGCATTATATTTGTCCCGTTTATTGACACAACAAACAAGACTGCCAGCATATTTACCATCAGAGATGGGTAATAAAGCTAACCATGATCCCGCCATTTTCATTGACCACGCTCCCAGATTGGATGGGCCTGTGTTTCTTGTAAAGAATGTACTACTTTCTTTTGAATTAAAACTCTTTGTAGAAATCGCATGGTTTATTTTCGTGTGTTTGCAGGATAACAAACGGTGGTAAAACCACGTTGACGAACAGACTGGTTAACCTTTTGCCTAACTGCTGTGTAATCCACCAGGATGATTTTTTCAAGGTAAGTATTGTCCCCAAAAGACCAAGATAACTGAATTAAGAATATGAGCCCAGGGCCGCGTTTCAGCTAGATCAGCATAGTGAATTTCACACATTCCAGACTTTCCTCTTGCCACACAAGCTTTCCATTCATCTCGGCTGTGACTAGAGCTTTAGTCACAGCTTAAACCCTAATCTGCTTGAATGCTCTTTGTTTTCCCTCCCTTTTCAACGTAATTCACACCTACCTAGAAGCACAACAAGCCTTCACCTCCATCCATACTTCCCACTCCTTTCTCTCTCCTTTTGTGAATGAGATTTTCCACTTTTCAGTGCAGTGTCTTTGTTTGCTTTGCATGCTTCTCAATGCCTAGTACAGAGATGTGTGTTTAGAATGAGATCAGGATGTGCTCAGGCCTCTGGCCATTGGGTGTGCTGGTCAACCCGAGGTTGCCGCAGTGTTTTACTGGTCACTGTTATTTCAGCCACCGGATCAAATAGAAGTCGGAGCGGACGGCTTTAGGCAATGGGATGGTAAGATCGTGTTTGACTGTAGGACTTAAAAAAACATGCATACACGTTCCTAGCCCTATTTCACATTCATGGTATTAATTATTTTCACGCACAACACTTGTCAATGTTAGAACCACCATCAAATTATTCATCTTGGTTTGTTTTTTCCATCAATATTTGGTCAGCCACACTTGCTGTGCATTAACACAACTCTACCGTATTGTGCTTGTGTGCTCTCCCCTGTGTGTATGTGTAGTCATCACAGCTTTGGACATGGAAGCAATGGTTAACACCGTGAAGGGCTGGGTGGAGAATCCGGTGAAGTTTGCCCGCTCTCACGGCGTGGGGTTGTCCCCTACTGTGGAGCTAGAGGACCCAGAGCAGCAGACCCACATCCTCATTGTGGAGGGCTTCCTGCTCTACAACTACAAGTAAGTCCTCCCAGACCAGGCCACTGTTTATTTTAGCATCATCTTCAATTGTATGTGTAGGGCACAACTACAAGTACAGCAAGTCCTCCCAGATCAGGCCCCCTGCTTCTTTTAGCATCATATTTTTTTGTAGATCTAGTGGTACAGCTAGTTTAATGAAGTACTAAAAGTAGAGTTCCTGTGCACAGCCACTGTCCAGGTGCTGGTGATGTGCAGTAAAAGTAATCCAAGTAAAGGAGAGAAATCACTGCACACTGGTCTTCTTTGCTGGTAGCAACAAACTACCAGCAAAGAAGACCAGTGTGGGGTGATTTATTATTTATTTTTTTCCGTTTCTTTAAGTCTTTCCAGATCACCTCTAGCTTCTATTAGTCACGCTCAGTTGTGTATGTGTGGGGGTTGTGACTTTGCAAGTACATATGTGCTTCACTGTCTTGGCAAAGACTCGTCTACATGCATTTATCCAGATGAGCTTTGCCATTATTGTGATGTAAATATTGTGTCAGAAGAGGTTGTTCATGGCCCAGCCGTGCCTCAATCAGCTGGGCACTCGACTGCTACACCAATGACCCCGGTTCGATTCCGGCCCTAGGTCATTTGCAGAACCCTGCACGTGTCTCTCTCCCCTCTAATTTTCTATCTCTCTACAACTGTCCTGTCACAATAAAGGCATAACAAGCCCCCAAAAAGGTTGTTCATTTAGCCTGCAGTGTCTACATTGTATAAATATTGATTGTCAATGCATTGTATAACCATACCAGTGACCTTATGCTTATGGTGAATATACACTGTTACTAAAATTACATAACATCTGTCAAACTCTGAGAGAGATTAGCTTCTATGAAGCTGAGGAGGGTACATACTGTGCGATCTTGGGAAGGGGCCAGCATCACGTGGGGGTGTCTGTAGCGCAGTGGGACGGTCACTGCTCCGACTGCGGCCCTGTGCAAAGGCAGATAAGAAAGGAAGGCTGCTAATTGGACTAGCATGTTTGTGTGTTCATTGTGGCTAGTTAGTCAGCCTTCTAATGAAGAGATATAATCTTCACTCACGCCCCATGACCTTGTTATGAGGGGAGAGCTATAGTTATAATTGGGGTTACGTTCTCTGTATTGGGGGAGTGTTCTGTCATGGGGTATTTGTACAGAATGTTCATGTTTTACACACATCTTAACTGATGTCCTCTCTTCTTTCTCTCTCTTCTTTCTCTCGCTTCTTTCTCTCTCTCTCTCTCTCTCTCTCTCTCTCCCCCCCCCCTCCCCCTCCCCCAAAGGCCCTTGGTTGATGTGTTCGACAAGTCTTACTACATCAGTATCCCATATGAGGAATGCAAAAGGAGAAGAAGGTTTGTTTTTGTTTTTTTCACAAGTTTCATTTTTAACATTTTCATGTACTCCACACACACACACATATGTGTGCCATAACCCAGTATAAAACATTCTTAAGTCTAGCTGGGCATAATTCATAGGAAGTAGGTTATACTTGTTGGCCTGTGTGGCTCAAAAAGTTATAGAAGACGTGTCACCATCTGAAGTTAAGTGTTTGTATCACATGCACAAAAAAACTTCATTTTAGTCAGCAATTTTCTGCAAAGACAACATGCTTGAACCAGATTCTTGTTCATGAACTTCATAGGCATTATATGGAGTACAGCAGCACCAAGAGAGTTCAAGCAGTTGGGGAATGCAACCAGTTGTATTTGACCTAAATGAAAATGACATGTAAAATGGGAACACAGAGCTGTGGAGATCTGTCTTGCTGCTTTGTGGGGAGCTGAAAGTTCTCCTTTACCTCATTTTCCAGAGTTGTGCTAGGCAAAATCTGTAGTATTTTATTGTTTTAATGCATTAATGCACATAACAAGATTGACCGCAAAGAAAAGCTCTGTTGAAGAGCCCAATCACAAAAGATGATTTAATGTGCATAGAGCCCAGCCACTAAATATTACATATGTTTGTCCTGTGTATATCTTCCAGACACACACACACACACACACACACACAAGCCCTCAATCAAAAGACAATTTCATAATATGGCAAAAAAAGCTAGACGTTTTTTTGAATCTTGACTACGAAATGAGAATTAAAAAAAAAAAATTGTGTTTACAGTACGAGGCAGTACACTGTCCCAGACCCCCCGGGCCTGTTTGACGGCCACGTGTGGCCCATGTACCTGAAGCACAGGAAGGAGATGGAGGAATGCTGCTTTAACATCGGTGAGTGTGCACATTCAGCAGGGCTTAGGCGGCCACTGTGTCTAGTGGTTTTCTTGAACTTAAATACAAACAATTGATACACAAGGGGCAACGTGCAGAATATATGCTATCAGGGCTCTAAATTAACTTTTTTCCACCACCAGCCAATTTGGCTAGTAGATATTTTTTCTTACTAGCCAAATGGAAGGTCAACTAGCCATTTTTCTATCTCAACAAAATAAACCATGTGTTAATTATGTTGCTTTTTAATTATTTTATTAAACTATGTCCTCAACACAGATAAACAATGTACTCAATATAATTCACTGTCTAGTCTATAATTATTTAGTAATAATTTTATTACCTACATTTCATTGTTTTTTTATTCAATTTCCTCTGAAAGCAGTGAATCACATCACACATGCTTCTCACATACCAGACCTACACTGGACCATATACTCTACAGACAGCCGAACACTAGCCTATTACCTCACACACCATCACCCGAACCTCACATACAGTATAGGCCTACAACTCACACAAACACAGCATGCCTTCAACACGCGCCACACACTTACCAGACTTTCAACATACACCAGCCAAACACACACACACACAATCAAACACTACAAAACCTCATATCCCCTACACATCATCACTTAAACTTCACACACAGTGGGCCAAATACCATGGACAATGCACAGAAGAGAGGGGAGGGGAGGAGAAGAGATGAAAGGAGGGGAGGAGAGAACACACACACACACACACACACACACACACACACACACACACACACACTAGCCTACACAGTGCAGTATGATGTCTGCATTGTGTGTTTATTTATGCTGCTGTTGCTGCATCACACCTTTTTAAGTTCCTCCAAGATGAATACTTGCTTTACTCTACTACCATGCGCTTGGAATGACAATTATAGGCTATGCTATGTCAACTAGGCATCCAATAACATCACAGAGACCTTAGTCAGCTTACTTTGTTACTCTCATAGCGCTAGTTTTTTGTTATTGTTTTTTTGTTTCACTTACTCGTACATCCATGTCAAACTCGTGCAGGGTCTTTGCGATGGCGTGGGCGTTATTAAGAAACGACAACTCCATTGTTTGTAGTTGCGAGGACCTCGCAAATATCAGACGACTTTTGACAGCAACGCTTACACTGTTTTGACACAGCTGTCCTGTTCCTCCACTCAAGCCGTTTTCGCTACTCCACCACCACTCAAATTCACCGTCACTACAGTTCGGCTACTATTACTTGCATTCACCGACACATAACCTTGTTTTAACCACTGCCACATTCTTTTTCACCTGTCCAAAACCGAAATAATCCGCGCTAGTTCGCTCATTGAAAATATTGTATCAACACTAGTTCCAGCGCAGGCATCAAACACGCAGCCAATGGATGTGAGGCTGTGTTATTGTGATTAACGGTCAGCCAATCGGTGTGGGCTACATCACGACGGTAGGCGTAATGTTCATGGGTAATGTAGGCGCCGTTTTAACGTTCATCAGACGGCAGACACAGATCTGTGCGGGCAGCTGTTTAACGTTCAGTCGGGCGGGCGCTACCAGCCAATTTGGCTAGTGGATGATTTTGTCTACCAGCCAAAATGGAATTTCACCCGCATTTGTCGTGTTGGCAAGTGTTAATTTAGAGCCCCTGTATGCTATTATGATACGTCATACAGTAGAATAAGCTACCTGCCAAATTGGCTAGTGACACAGAAATTGTTACCCGCCACAGCCAAGTTTTACCAGCATTTGGCCGGTTGGCAGGTGCCAGTGTCAAGCCCTGACATTCGTCTTCAAAAATGAAAGTCTGTGATGAAGGGCATGCTGCCCGAAACGTCTCATTAAAAAAAGAAACGTGAACTTGGTGTTGCGGACTTTCAATTTTAATGTGACTTTGCCAGTCCTTCACCCAAGTCTCTGTGCTTCTGATTTATTTATTGTGTTTTGACTTCTTTTTTTAGAATACCTGGATGGCTTGAAGTCTAAAGATGAGATCTTCAACGCTGTGTTTCAAGACATCCAGAACACATTGTTAAATTGTTTATAGGTACGTGTAAATGACAAAGTAGAGAAATGCCATTGTTTTTTCAAAGCATAATCATTTAATCATTATCACTGCTGACTTGACTATACGTCTTGAATTTGAAGAGCTTTTTTTTTGTGATAAATTTTTTATTGTGCTTTCACCAAACAAAACATACATAAATGCACACACACACACACACACACACACACACACACACACACACAAGGACCATTTTCTGTAGTGTGTTGTATTTCTCATGTCTGTTTGAGTAACAGTGATTTTGTTTCTGTTTTCTTTCAGTAAGAACTCAACATCACTGCCCTGTACAGAGCTGTAAATAGAATGCAGTGGGATTTTTCTCTTTTTTTCTCACCCAAACCTTTGTATATATTTTGAAGGAATTGACTATAATTTATCACCTTTTTTGAATGGAGCTCAAGTTAGGATTTTTTTGTTTGTTTTGTTTTTCATTTACTTGCATTTTTGTTACTTGATTATGTATTGTTTTTGTAAGTGGAGGTATATCTGTGCATACATGCAGGTCATTACAACTTGACTAGTCTGAAAGAACTACTCGTACTACAACATAGCTTTTCATTACTGTGTAGAGTACCCAGCACAACCATCAAAACAACATTCTGTTTGTTTTAAAATAAAAGACGAGTACAAACAAGTCAGTTGTCAATTGTATCTTATCTGAGGTGTCATTTTAACTTAAGTGATTGTAAACTGTTGGTGCTATCTATCTTCATTTCAGTAGGCTACTTTTGCCTCCATCATCTACATCTCAGTGTTAGATTTTTGGTCGTTTTCTGGCACAGTGGCCTTCAACAGCAGAGTCTCCAGCTCTGAGCTCAGGATATCAGAAGCCGTAAGAGTAAACATGCACATTCCTGGCCCAATTGATTGGAACACAGAAATAGGCTGAAGTTTTATTCTAAAACTCCTCAGCAGTATGGTCATACCACTGTTTGTTAACCGCAAATGCAGCAGGATATACCCCTCAAATTTAACATCAGTGAGCCCCATGTCCAATCACTGGGTATTCATTCATTGTGGGTTTATTGGAGCAGCTTTAGTGTGAGGGCCAGAACAAAAGCGTCAGGTTGTCAAAGGCTTTGATTTGTGGCACATGAGTTTGTCGCACATGACCGTGTCAGGCATTCTACGGTTATAAATAGGGTTATGGGGGGATTAACAAGTGGACTGTGTACTGGGCTTTGCAGCATGTGTCTGTGTTGTCATGAGGCCCTTTCCATGAAATTGGGTAAATTTGTTTTTAATGCGTAGCTGTTAAATGGGCACATGGGTAAATGAAGCACTGAATGATGCATTAGGTGTCTGACACATTGTTGTCATTGGTTGACCGTTGCATACATCAAGGCAGCTCTCTGCTTTCCAAAAACAAAATGGCAGAGGTAGTAATTGCCGTGAAAGGGTACATATAAGTGTAAGGAAATATTAAGTGATGGAATAATTTAGAAAATTATGTTGAAAGTGTAAGATCAGGGCTGCTGACTGCTTTGGCCGGGACCAGGACAAAGCCATCTGAAAGGGCCGACCAGCCCGATAGATACAATGTAATGAGGATGAGAATGTATGAGAATGTTTTGCATGGGTTTAGGACAAATCGCACCACCAGACATTAAGCCCTTGTGTAGAGTAGATATTACACACTAGTAATTCTGGTATTGTGTGGTTTTGGGTTTATTTTATACACTTCCAGAGTGTCAGCAATTATAAAACCTACACTGTGGCATATGCAAAATACAACCATATATGTGAGCAGCCACAGGAAAAGAAGGCTACAAGTAGACCCAGGGGCATATTGAGTTTTTATTTTGAAGGTGCTGTTTCTAAGCTTACAATGATACCTTTACACATAGGAATCAGGTAATATCTGAAGAATCTGACCTTTTGAACATGTTCACTTCGTAAAGTAGAAGTTGCTTTTAGATAATCAATACTGTTTTCTGAAGCATCAAGTTCCTTTTTCAAGACCTCAACTTTCACCTTCTGGAAAAAATGAAAAGCACGTAAGGGGGGGGGGGTGTTTAATGATATTCTCCGTTTTGCTCTGGGAAACATGTAGCCTACCTGGGATTTAAATTCAGTCACATACATACAAAAACTTTTAGTAAGTACATTTTACACTTCTGTAAAACTAGTCATAGTGCTTTGAGGTGCGTTTTATTGTGCATTTTTTCTCTAAAACCAGAAAGCAACAACTAATATCACCAATGATAATCATGGAACGACATGGTTGCATGATGGCAAGTTTGAAAGACTTGGGTGGGGTGGGAGGGAATAATAGACACGTTGCAACTAAAACCCTAATGGTCCGACTGGTGTACAAGTCTCAACTATGTAAGGATATAAATATTCTAATTAGCGCTCGTCATACCGTGGATAACAAAATGGTGAATACCGGTATGTACGACTTGTAGCAGTCCTCCATGGCCCCCATCCCCTGCATGTGATGCTGTATGTACAGAATTTGTACGTGATACTCTAGCTGTCCCCCACTTGAGTGGCTGGTTGCATAACAGAGTGAGAATGAAGTGTGGATGTGTGAGGGAGCAACCCCTGGATGTGTCATCTTTATTGGTGTCTGGGCAGCGTTCAGAAAAGGCCACCATTCAGGCGATGCCAGCTGAAGGCCAACTATGCATGCAGCAATGACCACACAACCTGTTTGAAGGGACAGAAATAATCCTAAAATATTTTCCACTGGGTTTTATGAAGGTGGTTTGTAGTAGGCTACTGTTGGCAATGGATATGAGAGCAGAACATACGCGTAGATGTTGATGAGACGAAGTGATCAGCTTTTCTGCACTCACGGTGGTAGAGAGAGCCAGAAACACTTACTGCACTGTGTAATATTGTTAGTTTATTTCCAGAATTAATGTAGCCCATTCAAACGTGTTCATGGACACTTACCACCACCATCAAATTCTAAGTATTCATTATGACTGGGAAAATTGCATTTTCATACATGCAAAGGGAGATCTTCATGGTTCGCCATTTTGAATTTCCAGAAATAGGCATTTTTAGCTGCAAAACGTACTGTACTTTGATCATACTAGTAAATATTAGTAAACTATTTAGTAAATATTCATGGATAGATCAAATTCGGCAGTAAACAGCACCACTCTGACCACCATCTTACACAGTGGACCTTTAATTTGGCTTTACTCCCCACTCTCTGCACTGAAGGGTGACTAGAACAAAAACAAACACTGTCTAGACTATTTCCTTGGGGGAAGAAGAAAAAACTGTTTTATTTACAAACAGTCTGCCATCTGTCTGGATACCATTCTGACACTTTGCTTGTTGTTCCATAGTCAAGTTCAGTTAAAATGGCCAATGAAGTGACAGATCAAAATTACATTATAACAGATTGCACATTTGATCAGGCGCACAGTAGAGGAAGACATGAATTCTATGAGCCTCACATGGGATAGTGTCCAGAAAAAAAGCACAGAACAGACCAGAGTGGGGAACCTTTGTTGCTGCCCTACTTGCCAGGAGGCAAAGAAGCCAGTAAGTAAGCATTTCATGAAAAGCCAGTGTAGCCGATTATGCAATCCATAACATTTGACCCATGTTTAAGAACATGGAAAAATGTAGGCCTATATGCAATGTCACCAAAAAAAAAAGGGGGGGGGGTGCTTGCCAACCTCGTGAGTTGATCCACATCCTTGCGTCATACCACACCTCGTGGGTGGCAATCGGGGGCGTAGCAGCAAATTGTGGGCCCTATGAACAATCGGCTCCAATGGACGACCCTGCCCCATGCAATATACAGTGTATGTACATAAATCAGACACTGCGGGCCCTCTGTGGGGTCATGGTAACTCAGTCACACTTAACCCCCCTGTACGACACCCCTGGTAGCAGTTCCTTCATTGCTCTCACATGAGAGCTCACCTTTAGGTCAGGTCACACATGACAGTGCTGACTGAGAGACCTGTAAGAGGCAGTGGACGCAGGATGTGTGTTTATTTTTAACTGGGGTTTTGTCAGAGTGTCAGAGACAGCCTTTCATAATGGCCCACCGGCCGTCACAGTGTTGTGAGGCTCACAGCTCACCCATTTGGCTCCTTTCCCAGCTCGGCCTATCAGCTTGCTTACCTTCTCCTTGTCATGTTCTTCCAAGGGTCGTTCAGGGGGGTAAAGTGTGACAGAGTCACCAGGGCCCCGGCCCCATGTACGTATATAGGGGGCCCACTCACAGTCCGATTTATGAAGATATAGGGCTGGGGGGGTTCTTTGGAGCTGATTGTACATAGGGCCCTTTGTCCTGCGTCTGTACATGCAGGCCAGCTATACAGGGGAAAGGTTACAGGAACTGCAGCAATGCTGTACGGTAGACCTGCGTCTATAGCAGTAAGCATTACGTACATGTGGAGGCAGATATAGAGACTATCAGAATGCATTGTATTAGGCCTATAGCTTGTTTGGAAGGAATTGTGGGCTTTTCTTTCTAAAAACAGACAAAAAAGAGTGGATTTATAGCTTGTCCTCAAATAAAATGGTGGTGGATATAAAGAACAGTGGTTTTAAAAAAAAAATTGAGCCAAAGCACACCTTTTTTAGGACAAAATGCCAAGGCACACCACCTATTGTATATGTTAACTGAAAATAAAACCCTTTTGCCTATATTAACAATGTACAGTCATTCTATAATTTTCCACGGCACACCAGATGATCTCTCATGGCACACTTGTGTTCCCTGCCACAGTGGTTGAAAAACGATGGTTTATAACTTTATTGTAGAGTCTCAGCCTTGATAGGCTGCCTTTTGAGGACACAATTAATTGGTCCAAAAATGACTAGTGTCACTCCTACAGCCAGGGAGACAAACGGTTATGTTGGGTGAAGGGGTTTACCATTGCATTGTATGTATTGACAGAGGGCACCCTGACCAAAGCTGTCAGTAGTTGTGCAGTAACCTATGTGGTAGTAGTTTCTCCAATAGAAAGTCTGTGGTAGTACTAGGCAACTGCATGAATCAGGTATCACCACACAGCAAGGTGGGACACTCGTGACTGCCACCATGTGGTGAAACAATAGAAGACGAAAGGCGTTTCCCCAACCCAGCTATTTAAAACCAAGTTTTCAGGATTTAAAATTAATTTAAACCAAATATAGGTCTACCTCACTGGTTTCAGTTCATTGCAAATTCATTTCAGTGTGCAACCAACTTCTCCCCTTGTATTTACAAAATGGGAACCGTCTGTTTTTCCATAGCTTTGGTATTTGCACTTCATGTAAACTCCTACTTTAACATGTTCTGCATTGGTGAAGTTTCACCCTCGAGGCCCCCAGCCTTCTGTTACCAGATGAAAATAAAGTAAACCCACCCAGACAAGTAGGCCTACATGAATGAGGGCAGAGATGTGGAATAAAAATGGGTAAAAAAAATCTGTTTCAAGAAGCCCCTTAGGCTTAAAATTATGCTCCAGACAGCCAGTCATTTACATTCTCACATTCTTGTTTACCATTCTGATTAACACAAAAAAATTTTCACAACTGCCGTTCCAAAATGCCCGTCCGTGACTGAGTGCACGTTTAAATTTGACAGGCATACACGTGAAAACCACCTGTGGTGTCACCTACTTGCCAGATTTAGCCCTCTGAACAAATAGACCTGGCCTTGTGTAAGGGGGTTTCAGGGAAGAAATGGTTAAATCTCGAAGACTACGGGTTTCTTCTGGAAATCCGACATCTATCTGTGCATGCGTAGATAAACTGTGGAGCAAGTGGGTGTCTGACCACCACACTTCGCTGTGTCTATTACGCACCACCTTCTCCAAAGATTCACATGGACCTTTAAATATTCAAGCTCAAGACTCTAAACTCGCAACACCACAGGATACATCTCAGTGAGGCAGGTTATCATTCGCCATGATTAAATTCACATTTCTTCTTTTTATTCTATTCCATACGTGGATGGACTTCAGCACCGGGCAGCGCCAATTACGCGCGCGCAGAGGACCATGGCGGCATAAAGTGCAGTGGGAAAGTAACGGCCAAGTGTATAGTTTATTGACCACCGGCTCACAGTACCACCCGGCCGTGCAGGCAAGGAGAGGTACTCAGTTCTTTCTAACCAGACAGAGAACTTCGGCTAATGCGAGAAGATCCGCCGCCACCACCACCAGTACCAACACCGGGGCATCGGAGTCAGAGTCTAGACCCAGACGGCAACACTCCAATGCAGTGGATTCGTCTTTGCCACCACTATCACGGGGATCGGTGACCGTTTTGCGTTCAACTGGTAATTCCCGTAGAATGGCAAACAGCCTCATCACCGGTGACCGGTATTTAGCATCTTTCCGTCCGGGCGCGTTGACTCTAAACACAACTGACCCTACCGCTACTGATGAGCCGCCTGGTGTGCAAACAACTTTACCGCAAGAATACTCTGGGAACGATGCTTCTAGAGGCCAACGAAGTCAAGATGAGCCCGTGACAGCAGCGGTACGTGTCCCAACAACATCACTACTACCAACAACAACTCCACAAGACAATGCTGAAATAACAACAGAACAGCCTGACACCGAGACGCAAAGAGTTAACCCGCCATTTAACGACTCTGTGACTGTAAGTGACGGTGAAGATCTCACACTGGCTCCCACTCCTGTGCCAAGACATGTCGTGCCAACTGTGTTTCCTCCAGCTGCTACTTACAACATCACAGAGGAGGATGCTCAGCAGATCAATCCAGAAAACAGAACGAGTGATCCGTCACACCCACAGAACAAGGACCACAGAAATTCAGTTTTCCACAACGTCTATCCGCCAAGTGGGAGAGTGAGATCACCAGTCTTGCCCCCACCTGCATCAGGTTATGGGACCAGGTACTTTCATCATGGTAGGTGATGGGACAGAATCCTTGAAATTGCTGAAAGTGGCAACATTTTCATTCAAGACAACAATATGTAACAGTATGTTGTTCTACTGTATGTTCACAGTTTTCACAAGTCTGTGTTTTTTTTTAATTTTTGGTATTCTTCATGTTGTCGCAGGCCTTCCAGACCTCATACCTGACCCTTACTACATCCAAGCAGCATCTTACATCCAGCGAGTGCAGATGTATGCACTGAGATGTGCTGCTGAGGAGAACTGTCTATCTCGGTAACGTAATCAGTGTGCAGCATCTTTTCTCTTCACGGCTGATTATGGCTGATATACTGATGATGATGACGATGATAACAATGATGATAAAAGTTAATTAAAATAAAGCCCTACATTAGTGGTCTCCACATGGCAGCGCGCGGGCCAAATCTGGCCCGGGCAAGGCAAGGCAAGCATTTGGCCCTCCATGAGCAAACCATCGGTGGCCATACGGTCGGGGGATGTGTTTGGCCCTCAGCCTCATTTGTGCACCATTATTTGGCCCTTGGGGGAAAATAATTGGAGACCACTGCCCTACAGATTAATGAACAACAATGATGACTGTGCAAGAGAATTTGAATAAAAGTTTCTGCTAAGTGTAGTAGTGCAGGGTAATCTTTAAAATTATTTCATGACGTATGTATTGAAATTCACACAACACAACAACTTTGCTCTTTTCTCTCCCCTTCCATCAGGTCTGCCTATAGTCCCAGTGTGCGAGACCTTGACTACAGAGTGTTACTCCGGTTTCCCCAGAGGGTCAAGAATCAGGGAACTGCTGACTTCCTGCCGAGGAAACCAAGACACGAGTGGGAGTGGCACAGTTGCCATCAGTGAGTTTATTGTGGCACGATATCATTAGATGAATGAAGGAAGCGAAGGATAGCACTCTTCAGATTTTTCTCTGTTTATTCGCCTACAAACGTTTCTGGCAATCACCATTACACGCTGAAGAAGGGCTTTGCCCGAAACGTTCGTAGGCGAATAAACAGAGATAAATCTGAAGAGTGCTGTCCTTCGCTTCCTTCATTCATCAATATATTAGGTGGGATTCAGCACCCACTTATAATCTGTATTAAATAGTATATAGGCGATAGTGTGAGTGTCTCCTTTACTTCATGATATCATAGATTCCAGCTAAGAAAAAAACGCTGCTCGATCCAAAGACTTTATACATTTAATGAAGTTAATTCTGGCCTGAATGTCCATACAAGGTGGTGTAAATAGGGGTGGTGGTGGTGGTGGTGTGTGTGTGTCTGTATGTGTCTGTCTGTCTGTCTGCCTGTCTGTCTGCCTGTCTGCCTGCCTGCCTGTCTGTCTGTCTGTCTGTCTTTCTGTATGTATGTCTGTATGTATGTCTGTCTGTGTCTATATTTGTTTGTTTGTTTGCTTGTACTTAGTGCACTGTTCACATTATGCAAGCACACAAAACATGCCACTCAGAAAATAAGAGAGAGCGAGAGAGCGCTAAACCACAAGATTTACGAGGTGTATATATTTAGTAGTGTCACTACGGAATGAGTAACCCTATTATTCCTCCTTCCACAATTATTTGTGTTCAGGCACTACCACAGCATGGAGGCATTCAGTAATTATGACCTGCTGGAAATCTCCACGGAGAGGAAAGTGGCCGAGGGACACAAGGCCAGCTTCTGTCTGGAGGACACTAATTGTGACCCGGGCGTCAGGCGACGTTACGCCTGCACGGCTCACACCCAGGTAAGAGAAATGATCAGTGATCACAAGGAGTCCTACATCACAGACATTAAGCAACCTGTAGTATTCATTCAGCAGTCAATGTTCAAGTGAGATGGAAGATATTGCTCCTATCATCAACCCTGTATTAGCCCCTTACTGCAGAGCCTATGTTATAACATTACTGTCACCAAAATTGTGATGGCTATGTCTTAATCTATTACTTAAGGGTTCTCTGTACTCTCATAACATTGATGTTATGATGTAGTTCAGAGTTTTCAGCAAATAATGAATAGACCCACCGGTGAGCCCATCTGCAGTAAGAGGCTACGCCAATATGGTGCCTCTGGGTACAATACCTCACAGGCGCCCTCTTTAGAAAACTAAGTTATGGTCATGGTTATGGTTATGGTTATGTGGTGTCTTCTCGCGGGTTGTAAATGGTTGGTGCCCCCGGACACTCTGCTGCTGGCCCATATGGATAATTCGGCCTTACATCTCATCCACAATACTACTTTAGTTCTTAACTTACTTCTAGAAATGATATTGGGATGTTCAAAACACAAATATACTTTTGGAAGAGAGGGAAAATGACTGCCCTGACTTGCATGTAAGAAATAACAGATCTTTCTCTGATACTGTAAGTCGTGCATTTCAGTAACACCCAGACATTGTTTACTATTGTGCTTTTATGATGCCGATATGTGTGTTGTTGCACTGATAAAATGATTCTGTGTTGGCTGTGCTAGGGATTAGGGCCTGGTTGTTATGACACCTACCATGCCAACATTGACTGTCAGTGGATTGACATCACCGACGTCCCCCCGGGAAACTACATTCTCAAGGTGAGCTTTGCTTTTAAAGTAAGTTTACCTCAACCCAGTTTTGCCAATCGCAGACATGACATTTGGTTTTTTTTTGTTTAAAAAAATGCTATTTTTAACTTTAGGTCACAGTGAACCCCACATCCCAGGTGCCAGAGTCTGATTATTCCAACAACATTGTCAGGTGTGACGTGAGATACACAGGCCCTTATGTTCAAGTACGCAACTGTAGAATAACTGGGTAAGTAGGAGCCTACATCAGGAAACTGAACAGCAGAGGATATTGATATAGAGAAGGAAATAAACTTGTTTTTTTTTTTTACTGACGCATGATTGTCATTTTACAGAAACTAATCATAAGGGCTTCAGCAAGAGAAGAAGGGGAGCCAGCAGAAGAAGTATTTTTCTATTTATTGGAGTGTGGAGGAAAGTGGAATGTTTTTGTTTGTTTTAGATCAATGCTGAGTCAATGATGTGAAATTAAGTTGTAATCAGTTTTTTTTATGAAAGTATTCAGTCTAAAATACAGCTTAGCTCTAAAGTGAATCAAATAGTTGGCTAAATAATGATGATACTTCTGGGTGTCCTTATCACCTTATCCTTATTCGATCAGCTTGAATTGAACTATGTAAATAGTATACATAGTGCTTTGTCCCAAGCATTATGCTCATCATCCACAGCGCTTTAGTGTCCCACATTGAAGAGCTGCTTAATGCATGTTGCTACCTACAATATCCTGCAAAATTTGAATATTGCACGCAAAACTGTTTGTGAAACCATGAGGTACTGTAAAAAAAAATGTGCACTTTTATACGAAGTGTGAGCTTTTGTGAATGAATTGTATCTTTGATTAAAAAAAAATACAAAGACAAGCCTCAGTGCATGAGTATTTCTTACCCATATGGAAAGAACAGGATAGTCACGTAGGAAGCTCACCCTCCTCCCATCACGTGTGCACAGGGTGGGTTATAGATGAATCCGGTGTTTACATTAACAGCCACTTGTGAGCCGCATCCACCAAAGGCTGAACTCGTTAGGCTTCTTGGCTGAAACACACAAAATTCTTTGTTGGTTAATAAATGCCATATTATCTACGTATATGCTCAAGCTTGTGTTTTTTTCCTGTCTTTTTTCCATGTAAGGTGCTGTTTGGGGTGTGAAATGGGGTGGCCACGGTGCTTTCTGACCAGCATAGTAAAGGACATGACCAGTGTAAGGATTTTCATGAACCTGGAGGTTGGGAGTGGTGGCACAGAGTGGAGAAATTCCACAGGTACGGTGTCAGACAGTACAGCGAGCATGTGGAACAGTGGAGAGCAGGGCTGGACTGGCCATCTGGCATAGCGGGCATTTCCCGGTGGCAGTGTTCATTTCGTGACGAAATATTTTCGTCATAATTATCGTTAACGATTGTTTTTCCCCTGACGACAATAAAACGATGACGAAAAAAGCAGCATGCGTTTGTACAAAAAATATAACGATATTGATTTATATTTTCGTCAAAAAAATAAAAATGTGACTACTATACCACCGGAGACGAAAACCAATAGGAGGCATATCATTGTCATGACATTTTCATGATAAAAGACCGCAGATGGCTACTTATACCCTTTTCCTTTCTTTGCTCACTTTACCTGTCAAGCGCCAGTAGGCTACAGCCGCCTGGCCCCGCCTGTTCTTAGTGCGACGCAACATAGCCTACACTCTCAGAGCATCTGCGCCAGCCAGGCAACCAGTCCAGTAGAGATAGGCTACCTATTGTGCAATGCACAGATTTTGCAAAATGCTTAGTTGACAGCAATCTCGCAGCCGTCTCGCTAAATCGCAGTTCATTTTATGCATCCAAAGTTTTCCGTTGGACTGTTGAAACCGAACATGACCAAAAGCAGATTGACGCATTGCATTTGAAACACATGCGCTGCCAGCACCATGTTGACTAGAAGTCCGATTGGTATTCATTTCGTACCAAGGGTAAAACTCTTAGTGGTTTTATATGAACAAGACAATCTCTTGCCCTAACCATTATTCTGTGTTGTTGCATCGTTGTGAGGCATATCGTCAAATAGGCACCGCTTGTCAAAAGGCGCCGCTCTCTCGCGCACACGGATTATTGGCTGATGACAGCATCCAAAACTTTGTTTGTTGTTCGTCAAATCACCCTTCATTTCTTCAGTTTCAAGTGGTGTTGTCGGGTGACTAGAGAGAACAACCAAAGCTTTCCTGATGAGACTGTAAAACCGAACACAAATAAAAGCAGAGAAACGAGACGCAATTGACTGTTGTGTTTTAAAACTAAAATTACATTCTCGTCAAGAGACTAAAACTAAAACTAAATTAAAAATTCCTGTCAAAATTAACACTGCCCGGTGGGACCTGCACCCTCGTGGGCACCTATTTTCAGAAATGTTAAATGTTATATTTCTGAAAATAGGTGCCCACAAGGGTGCGGGGCCCACCGGTGAGTCAGTTCTGCGTCGCGAATTATGAGGGGCCCCTTCAAGCAAAAAAGTGCCCGGGCCCTGTTTCTCCGCCAGTCCAGCCCTGGTGGAGAGGCCAGTGTCTGGCCCGGCCGGCCGGCTCGACTCACTGTATAGGACCGAGACGTGTGTGGGCAGTTAAACAGCATGTGTTGCAGAATGCTTAGCTTAAATATACACAGGCCATCAGTAAACAGTACTGCCCTAAAAATATGGCCGTCTGGACCTGGTCTTGAGTACATAAATGTGTGGGCATTCTCACACAGTTACAAATCATCCCGCTGTTGTTTTACAGTCAGATTTTTTGGATTGTCAGCTCTCCTGGGAGGTTACGTGACTCGAAAGGTCATCAGCCTCAGCTTTTTAAGCATTTGCTTTTGGTCACAGCCGTTCTTTCTGTTCCTTTTCAAAGAAGGAAAATTAACGGCAGTTTAAAGTTTCATGGAGGAACGGATGGAGTTAGGCTACCGGTGTTTGTTTTTCCTGTGAGCAAGAATTTACTCCTGTTTTTTAGAGAGGACATGGCAAGTTGGAGCGGGCTATTACATTAAATGCCGCTCTTGTTCTCTCTAAGTACAGCCTGTGTTTGTTCCTTGAAAAGAAATAAATGTTTACCCGGTGTTAACAAGGGTACCATTTTCCCTGAAGTTATGACTTGGCGAGTACTTGTTCATCATACTCTTGGCAGCCTCCAGGGCATCATCCCTCCTTTCTAACTTTCCCTTCATAGCACTTAAACAAATAACAAATGGTCTGTGTGACATCTGTGCATGACATTCTCCAACTTAAGACTAATCCTAGGTGTTATTTTTGGGCCCAAAAACACAGCACTTGCTACTGAGGTGAGGCAGGTGAAACGTTTGTTGGACTGAAACGTGTTATACTTGGCAAAGTGAGAGTGTGTACATTCTGCCATATTTTATATCGTACATGTGTGCGATTATGGCTCTTGCTTTGGCTACTATATAAGCACAGGTGTAGGTTTTGCTAAACAGCTTGTTCACTTGTCCACACAGGAAAACTCAAGATGTATCATTTGGGTTGAGTTAAATTATTCTGACCTTTTATGTCACAAAGTTTGCAACCACATGAAGCACCATAGCGTTGTGAGATGCTGTTAGACACTTTTATCCAAACTGATGCACAATGTGTTGGTCACGGTCTCTGGAGCAGTGTGAGGTTATGTGCCTTTCTCAAGGGCATTTCAGTCCTGGATGAAGGTAGGCCAACAGTGACATACATTTTCCCTACCGGTAAGGATAGCTATTAGAATTCTGTAACTTGAACTCTCTGTTGATGTAAAGACCACCGCCTAACCAGTAGCCCATGACTGTCACCTTATAGACTTATAGACTGGATTTCAAAATGGGAGTAGGCCTATGCCTTTTATTCAGGCACGCCTTTGTATGACAACAACTACTTGTGGCTGTCTTTTCAGACTCTTAGACTTTCTTATCATTTTTTGATTGGTATAATTTTCTTGCTCTTAGAAACAACTGCATCTCATTTGTGTAAGTAATATCTTCAACAGGTACATAAATTGCTGCAGTTTTCATGCTTATTATTCTGAACTACCCTGCCGGACCGACAACACTTTTGTGGATAGGGCAGGCTCTCGTCCATAAAGGAAAGGTCAAACATAGGGTTCTGTTCTCTAATAGACAGGTTATGGTATAGTTTTCAAAGTGGGGGCCGTCAGGTAGTGCTAGAGGGGCCGCGGCAAGTTGGAAAGAAAAGAATGGCAAAACAAAATAAATAATTGAATAAAATAAATTACTTAAGCAAAGAAAAATAAACCAAAATAAGTTAAACAATTTTCCCATAAATTAAGAACTGCATCATAATAATTTGCATCTCTGGAGGATACTGTGACTGTGTTACCGTTTTCTTCTTTACAATGTGTTTATTATGTTACCTGTTTTCATTTGATGGGTTTTGGGATGCACCAACTCCATCAAGTTGTGAAAAGGAGTGCACAGATGCGTGTATCCTTGTCCATAAAACAGGTGACATGGCCCATGTCAGGGGCCTTGGGTGGTACTGATATGCTATTAGGGGCCTTGTCATGGAAAAGTTTGGGAACCACTGGTCTAAGGTTTCTCAACACATCAGTTTTCAATGTCTTTTGTTTTCGTTGGATATTCAGGGAAAGTAAGTGTGAACGACATTACAGGTTAATAGTGTGTCTTCTATTATCAAACACAGCCTCATTTGGTCATTTTGCCTCGTGACGTCACGCAGTGCTGGGAAAAAAATGAGACAGACACCCTGCGCCCTGTCCTGTCCCTAGCCTTCACTTACCCAGCTCTCTCTGTTGCAACTGTGAAATCCAGAATGGCCATCAGAAATCTTATTTCATCCACTAATACCCTGCTTGGGGTTGTTCTTCTCATCGTTGTGTCTGCATCGTTTGCTTCATCCGAGAATACAAAAACAGTGGACTTCAATGTGAAACCCGGTGGAGTTGTTCACACTTTCTCTGAGAAAATCGTAAGTGTGTTGTTGTTGTTAGCTGCTGTTGGCTCTACCCCTGGTACCTCACTGACTAGTCAGTCTTTCACACATTTAACATGAACAGGTGGCGCTTGCTTGAGTAAACTTGCAGTAAATATGCCGAAAACGTAGCTAATCAGCGGCTTGCTAACTCACTGTTTTGCAGCCACTAATGCAAATGTAGGCTAGCTGAAGACAGGCTAACTAGAGAAGCAGCAGCGTGTGCGCTAGGAATGAATAGTGATTGATTAAGCACTTGATTAGGGGAGTCAGGTACATTGGTCAATGCTGTGTTCATAATGCATGCATAGTGAGCATAGCAAAAAAAATAAAGAAAGTTAAAGATTGTTTCCCATGCATGCATTTCCCTAGCTCATGTGCCGCTAGCAAACTTGCTGCCATTCATTGTGAAAGCTTGCCTCGGCACATACATTTTCATATATCCGTTTTGTTCTCTTCACTATGATTGCTTTGGTTTTGTAGCCTTGGCCAAAATGTCATTCTTTTTATGACTAGCGTGGGTTTTGTACAAAAATTGTACTTTAAATTTTGACACGTAAGTAAGGAAGTATAACAATGCAGCCATTCATTGGTCCGACAGCCCACCGTCACAGCCACAGTGGCAAATCACAACACGCCACCTACAGTGGCTGCTTTAGATATGACTTGATGTTTAGGCTGGAATTACATTGATTTTTCTAGTGTAAGGGATTTTGCAAATTTCTTTAATTTTTTATGTCACAATAATCAGACCGAACTTAACTTGAAATGCTTGCCCTAATGTGAGGAAATGTGCAAGATTGTAGTTCCCATCTATGGTAGTTCCCTTCTCAGGTATCAGTACGCTACTACACTGCATTTATTTACTTACTGTTTTGAAAAATTAAGTATTTGGAGCTAGTTTAAGCTGGAATACCTTTTTGAAATTCCTGAAATAAAAATGCTATGTCTTCTAAAAAATCCACAGAACTCTAAAACTTCATTTCCCATTGTCTTCCAGAAAGACCATGAATGCTCATTCACATATGCATCACAAGGGGGAACCAATGAGGTATGGTGAGCTATACTGTCATCATTGAGTTAGGACATGTTACTTTACTGGAAAAAAAACCTAACTAACTCTACTTTGCATCTATAACTGTTGTTCTGTATATTTCCTGTGCACTTTGTATCTGCTAGAGGTGTTGGTTATGATTATGTCCTTGATTGTAAGTCGCTGTGGTTATAAAGTGTCTGCCAAATGCAATGTAATGTAATAATATTGTAATGCTGATTTGCACAGCAGCCTAACAACTCTTCTCTTCTAATGTGTCCCCGTTCAGCAATGGCATATGAGTGTGGGCATCAGTGATGATGAGCAGCTCATCTCCTGCACTGTGTGGAGGTGAGGTTCTTCAGTAACAGTATCCAAACAGTCTGTCAGAGAATGCACACACATCAGTAGCACAGGTGCTGGAGCAAACGGAAGCTAGCTAAAAGGAAAAGATATAGGTCCACAATACTATTTGATGCTTATGCCATTAAACTTTGTTCAAACAGCATCAAACAGTGTTGTGGACCTACAGTATATGTTTTCCTTTCAGTTGTTCAGTAGCAGTTCATGCAACAAGGTTGTAAATCATTCTAGTTCCTCCTGGCCTTGCCTCTGACCTCCACCCTCATGCCTTGGCATGTCCCCTCCTCCATATAGAAAACCATAAGCTTTCCCCACTGTCAAGTTGTACCTTACTGTAATGTTTTCCCGAGGTATTAAACAAGAGCAATCAAAGACAGCAACCTGGCCCGCTAGCCAACTCTACATGTACAGTGTGCGTTCGTGCCCTAGACATGACCTAAAACATTGTGGGCGGACAAGCAGACATGCTCATCGCAGCATGTGGCCGTCCGCCTGCCTCTGGAGGGCCAGGTAATATAAGTCGTGCCTCGCATCACGAGGCTGGAGGCGGGAGGACAGGGTGAGAAGAAATATAATGATTTACAACCCTGAGCTACTGTATACCACTAGCTGTCAAAATGTCTTTAGTAAAATGTTTTTTTGGGAATGTCAGTGTTACTGTATCTCTCCAATGTTTACATGAGAGCCAGTACAGTACAGGCTGAACAAAACAGTTTGGATCTCTTTCAGAGTGACTATAGTTGATAGACGCACTGTAGCTATTTTAGATGGAGAAAGAATTAGCAGAATGCCACGTTATATTTTCTCTGTGGCACAGCTATGTTGTCATTAAATATAATTGTTAATTGTGTTTGATCAAACTCCCCCTTGGCATCCCAACGCCCCCTTGACCTCATCATAAGCCTGAAAACGGCCCCCTTAGTATTAAAAATTAAATGGACTAATGCCCCCCAATGGCAACTAAGCACCGCCCCCTCTCTGCTGTGTACTCACGAACGGCGTGACGTTTTCCATGAGCTTTACGTCCATTTGTGGGGGAAAACAGCCAATGCAAGTCAATTGGTGGTGTTGGGGTTTAATAAACTAGACTAGCGCTGTTCACGCGCAACATGACGAAAACGTGTTGTGTTGCCGGCTGTTCAAATAATATAGCCAAACACCCGTGACTGAAGCTTGTACTGTGTTAATTTAGGGTAGCCGATGTAGCATGTAAGTTTATGAGACATTCGGTTTGTTTTCCCCTATAAATGGGCGTAGCGCACATTTAGGAGCGAAGTGCCCAGACGGTCGTTCATGAGTATCCTTCTCAACGCCCCTTAGAGCTCCCCACACCCCCTGGTGGGCTGTACCGGCCCGTTGAGAAACACTAGTCTGGATGAACTTGTAGTAGAGAACATAAAGAAGCTATATAGAGTGTCATACAACATCATTAAGTGACAAACCTCATACTGTGTCAAAAAACCTTTCCCACATGTTGTAAACAGAATTCTACTTTTAGAATGGTAAATTGTTCCCTGACATATCCATAAGCCTAACCTGTCACTGAAGTAAGGTTTAGGTACCTCTAGTTCTGTCATTAAGAACAAAATGACAAACTACATACAAAACAAAAATTATCGGGGGGGAAAACTTGAAATGCATCAAAACATGAAATGGATCAAAGTGGCATGTTATTTATATGCAATGTCTTGATGCCACATTGTCTGTTTTCTGACAGACCACAAGGGAAGTCCTACCTGTTTTTCACCCAGTTCAAGGGGGAGATCTCAGGATCAAGACTTGAATACGCAAGCGCTTACGTGAGTATACTCATTGATTGTCTTTATTTCGGTCATGTGTTCTGGTCCTCAGAATTATTGCTGACAAATACAAACCACTGTAATACATTCTCCACACACAGCAGCAGCATAAATGCTTAACATTTTCTCTGTAGGAAAGTATTATAAAACTGTTGAAACCCATTGTACATTTGGTGTCCATTGAAACATACAAGTCTGTTTTTTAGTGCTAGAAAGTACATTGTAGAAGGAAAGCAGGACCCTTTAATCATCCAACTGGAAATACACAAATTGCTTCACATAAATCATCTCACACGAGCAAGACGCTTGTTCTTGAGGGGAATGTCTTTTTGGTCAAGTTGAATGTGCTGTGATATTCATGATGTGTAGAGGACCACAGACTTGCATGCCTTTCTGTATTCATTGACCCATCTAGTTTGATTCACTGTTCTTCTTAAAGGTGCACTGTGTAGGATGGTGGCAAGAGTAGGTATTGCAACCATGAATATTAATAAATAATAAACCAATATTTACTAGTATGACCAAATGACAGTAAGTTTTGCAGCAAAAAATGCATATTTCTGGAAATTCAAAATTGCAGACGATGGAGAAGATCCCCCTTTTCATGTATGTGAAATGCAATTTCCCCAGTCATAATGAATACCTTAGACTTTAATGGTGGTAGTAAGTATTAAAAAGGTAAG
Source organism: Engraulis encrasicolus (assembly GCF_034702125.1). Classification (NCBI taxonomy): domain Eukaryota; kingdom Metazoa; phylum Chordata; class Actinopteri; order Clupeiformes; family Engraulidae; genus Engraulis; species Engraulis encrasicolus. The sequence goes on along the minus strand of NC_085862.1, from coordinate 27,428,702 downwards.
ATTTGTGAATGGGCTGCATGAATTCTGGAAACGAACTACTAAAAATATTACACAGTGCACCTTTAAGGCCGTATGAGAGCCGCGATTGTCCTGATTAGTCTCTCTGTAGAGGTTAGTCATACATATTGCATGAAGCTTGATCATAGAGCGCTACACACACTACAAAAGTAGGTAGCATGTGCACACACAGGCTCCTTTGTGCACACACACCATGTACTGTTTACCATACACTTGGCCCCACCCCTCTCCTCAAACAGTGCAGATACAGAGCGTGCTTATACTGCGTGTTGAACAAGTGATCGGATGCTGCTTATACAGCCTGTGCTCTTCTTCGACCGAGCTGTGTCGACCGACAGCCCAGACAAACAAACAAAACAAAAGAAACCCACTTAAGTCTGCTGCTCGGCACGAGTTGCGCACGCATGCAGCGATTGTTACCCTGAGTGGCGAAAAATAAACAGGCCACATACATGGGTGACCCAGAATCCCTTCGTCGTCGTCCTTCTTGTCAGACAGGAAGTGGTGTGTTTCACTGCTCGTGGCGAGTCCTGCATCTGTATCTGTGCCGGCCTGTGCTCTAGAAATCGGCGCTCGGTCGAAGGTGTGTGCAGTGGGGAGGAGGGAGGGAGGTAGGGAAGGATGGAGGGATGGCGTGAGAGGGAGAGAGGGGAGAAAAGCGTAAGAACAGGCCGCTTGGTCGAAGGTGTGTACAGCGGGGAGGAGGGAAGGATAGAGAGAGAGAGAGAGAGAGAGAGAGAGAGAGAGAGAGAGAGAGAGAGAGAGAGAGAGAGAGAGAGAGAGAGAGAGAGAGAGAGAGAGAGAGAGAGAGAGAGAGAGAGAGAGAGAGAGAGAGAGAGAGGAACAGGCCGCTCGGTGCAGTAGTACAGGAGGACAAGGTCGCCTCGTCGCGAAGTCCTTCACAACGCCAGCTCACTTGTGCAGAATTTTGTCTCATGGCCCACACACGCACACGTCTAGTCGAAGCAGCACTGAAATGAATAAGAGGGGGAGAAGATTTTTTTGGTTATCATAGCCACACACACACACACACACACATGCAGGCACGCTTCAAAACACTAGAGTACACTTCCCTCGCCCTTGTCACTCATCCCCGCTGTCAGCTTGCTCGCGGCTTGTCACTTTGTATTCCAGCCTTCTCTTGATGTTTGTGTTTTTGTCACTCACGTCCCCATCACCACAACTGTTCTAATACCCCTCCCCATTTCTTTTATCCCTCCCCAACAGTCCCAGTCTGCTGTGGGAGGAGGAGGAGACGTGGCTTTGAAGCAAGAAGAGTACCGGGTTGACGATGACTCGGGTAATTTTTATTTATTTTCTTGTCGGCCTGTTGTTTATTTATTATCTGTCTATGTGCCTATCTATCTATCTGTCTCCGCGGCCATCGATCTCCTCTACCTCTTCTGTTATGTGTCGCCTCCCTCCCTCCCTCTCTTACCTCTCAACACTGCCACCTATTTTCCCCCGGCAACCATGTCAGCAGCCATGGCTGTAAAGCGTTGTACTTTGAACTGAGATCAAAGGGGTATGTGTGTGGTTTTTTTTTCTCTCCCCAACCTCACTGTCTAGCAGTTAGCTGGCTCTGGATGCAGGGCCGGCGCTAGGCATAGGCAGACCAGGCGGTTGCTTAGGGCGCCAAATGTCTTGGGGGGCGCTAAGTCGCACAAAATTAGAAGATTAAGCGAAATAAAGCATTGACAATTATTATTAATGGGCACTCAGTACATATGTAGGTAGTAGATCAGCTGTGTTCGATCAGATGTGTGGCACTATGTTTATACATTCCAATTTCTAATTCCACCAAAAACAAAGAGGGGTGCTCGTCTAGGGCACCAAATTCAGTAGAAACGGCCCTGTGTGGATGCTATCGCGGGTAGCTTTGGCAGCTGGCATTATGCAGGTTATAGTTTTTTTCCCCTTCAGTATTTGATCACCTTTGTCTGCAGGAGGCAACAGGAAAAAGAACAGGATCACAAAGCTCCTAGACTAGACTATTGATTTTTCTTTTTTGGCACAAACAATTTGATCGACTCGAGTTGTGCTCATCTTTTCTCCACCTCTCTCTCTCTCTCTCTCTCTCTCTCTCTCTCTCTCTCTCTCTCTCTCTCTCTCTCTCTCTCTCTCTCTCTCTCTCTCTCTCTCTCTCTCTCTCTCTCTCTCTCTCTCTCTCTCTCTCTCTCTCTCTCCTGTAGATTAATCTATTTGTTGATTAATGTATGTATTGCTTTACCCTGGCTTGGAGTAATTGTATAACAACCTTATTGTAAATAAAAGGCTTTTAAAAATCTCTCTCTCTCTGTCTCTCTCCATCTCTCTCGTCTCCTGTCCTCAGTTTCTCATCGGGAGGGCGCGTTCAAGGCCCAGCTCTCCAAGCTGACCATGATTGCTCGGGTCAAACATGACGAGCTGTGACTAGCCGCCGGGAGACGCTCGATCAACTGAATGTGCTTTAACGAGGTGAAGGAAGAAACGGGAGCAGCGTGACCGCGTCACCGGCGTCGTCCTCCTTGCAGAAGAAACACGGTGACAAAGGAAAGATGGGACTGTGAATGCAGATGAAAGTGGTTTTTTTTCTTTCCTCCTTGTTCTCTCGCAGTAACAGTTGCACTGAGAAGCAACTGTTCTTGTACAGTATCTTCTAGCAGAATTTAGTGTTCTTTTTGTTTTCTGATGAATAATTTGTAGAGGATGAAAGGGTTTGGCAGGTATATTTCTACGGGCATATTAGATACAGAAAACCAAAAAAATAAAGGGTTTAGGATATCTTCTAGTAATGGCTGTCTGCACAGCGAGTAAGTAGAAGCCGTGCAGCTGACACCGTAGTGTGTCCAAAATGAGGTTGCTCCAGCGAAAAATAATAAAAGAATGCAGTAGCACTGAGAGAGAGAGAGAGAGAGAGAGAGAGAGAGAGAGAGAGAGAGAGAGAGAGAGAGAGAGAGAGAGAGAGCATGCATCACCCCACAGCCTCAGTCCTCGGTCCTTCTCATGCTCATTCCTAACGCTCGTAGTTTTTAAGCAGACTTGGGCAGGATGGGCTGTCTTGCATGGTCCGTTGGAACAGGCCCAGGGGAGCATTCTAAATCTGTACCCCCTACACAACAATCTCATGGTTATTTATACTCCTTAGGTCTCTCTCTCCCCTTCTCTCTCCCTCTCTCTCCATTTCTCTCTCCAGCACATACTAACTTCCAGGTAGCACTCTTTTTTTTCTCACAGTTTCTGCATTTCTACACGTTTACCTGGTATCTACATAGGAATGTGCAGGATGGTGTTGGTAAAGATGCAGCACTATTACCACCACACTACCACTATAACCACTGCACTGAACTTAACGTGATGCCATTTAATTGGACTATGACAAAAAGACACACATTTCTACTCAAATGTATACTCATTTTCTGCAATTTCCCATGCATGTAACAGGTAAACCTGTGGAAATGAAGGGAACTGTCAAAGAGAGTGTGAACAACTTGTCATAGTGTTAAAGTCAACAAGAGATGGTGACTTATGGGACTTACGGTGTGTGCTGCAGCATGCGTGCTCAGGGTTTCCATCAGTGAAGGGTCTCCACCACTGCATGCGATGTACTGTAGGCTCCCTCCCTCAGACCAGCAGGTCTTTCCTCAGGGGAGGGATGAGATAGCACATCATTAACTTTACTGTCACATGTCACAACCTTGGTTTTTCCCCTCTCATATTGATGGATGTCCTCATACCCTTCTAATTTCCTGTAAGTTCTGCCATTACAGTTCAATAAAGGTGGGTTTTTTTTACAAGACATTTGGGATTGTGTGTGTTCTTACAAGGAGGATATTGTGTTTTCAATACCATGCTACATCTTTCAGTGTGTGCTTTTTTCCACACTGAAAAATAAATCCCATATGGACTACACATTTTGGCAGTTTGTATACCTATGCTATAATAGACAGAAGCAACTCTGATGATCCAGCTTACATTAGCAGAAACATCCCCCCCCACTTTGATTACAAAAATGATGCCTATAAACGGCGTCTGCAATGCATTTCTTGCCATCATAACTCGCTGTAATGATGCTTAACGTCCTCTTGGGGGAGTTGAGTACCTCCCAATCTGGCTGAGAGAGTACTTAGTTTGGAAGATGAGTAATTCTATTATAATTACGTTTTGCTGTGGATGCAAAGCCGTACAGTATAGGTGGTGTTTTTGATTAGCTAGCATCTTTTGCTATGCGTAACACCTTGTATAATGCAGCTCTCTAATCTAAAAACACTGGCAGGGAGCCGTGCTGGTGAGGGACCCACAGAGGTAATTACACGCTGCTCTGTTTCCCTGTGACACATTTTAGCGCCTGGTCAAAAACCTAACATTTAATAGGCGACCACGGGCCACATTTTGTGCTGTGTGCTTGTGTGTGTGTAAGAGTGCGAGTGCGTGTGCGTGTGTGTGTTTGTGTGTGTGTGTGTGTGTGCGCGCGCGCGGGTGTCAGTCTGGCACAAAGCCAGCAGGAACAGCCCGCGAAATAAGAACACATCAATTTCTGTCAGGACACAGCAGGGGCTCTGCGCTCCATACTCACTGGAGGGCTCCTGTCACCCTGGATACGGGCGACCTCTCACAGCTGGTGAGAACTGTGCCAGCAGCAGCAGCAGCCAGCCTTCGCCAGCTAGCCAGCAGCAGCAGCAGCAAAGGCAGCAACAGCAGCAGCAGCTGCCCCGGCAGCCTAAAGGTCCCCTCAGACAGTTGTGGAGAGCAGCCTGCGTTTCACGGGGTACGGAGGTACAGCTTTTGGTTTCGGACAATCCTTGCCCTTGTCCCTGGGCCCTGCCTTGGCTGTTTTCAGGTTGTGGTGGTGGGGGTACGGTGGGGGTTTCTTGTTCCTGGGTCCCAGAATGGATGCCTTCAAGGTGGTTTGTTTACACACACCTGTTTTTTTACTTTCATTCCTGGTTGGCTCACTGGACTGGTTTTCTGGTGGAGAATCACTGTCAGGTGTGTCAGTTGGCAAGGTGTTAACACAGTCCTCAATCCGGTTCCCAGTGGGCTGTGCCTCATCATCGGCCACCATGTTGCACAGCATGGGGCCGTTAGTTTCCGAGGGGTCAGTTAGAGTCCTCTGTGGAGAGGGGATATTGTCGGCTTTGGCCAAATCCGCGCCTCCCCCCTCCTCCGCTTGCTCCCCCTTCCTGCCGCCAACTGTTGTCACCCCGCCGGAGCTTCTGCTGCCCCCCGACGCGTCGCCATGGAGACCGGAGTGCGGCTGATCCCCTGGGGGGTCAATGTCTGAAGTCAGGAGCTCAATCTGCTGGACCACCTGTGAGGGAGAGAGATGACACGAACCGCTAAACCCCCACACTGTACATGTACATGCCACATGTATGACACAAACCCCTAAACCCCACATCGTATTGTACATGTAACCAGGGCTCTAAATTAACACCTGTTAACCCGCCAAAAGGCTAGTGACACGAAGTCACCAACCTCTAAACCCCACACTGTACATGTATATGTACCGTGCAGACAGCATAAGTGATCCCTTCCCTTCCCAGCATTTGTCAATCCAAGAGCTTGCAAGGGGTGTGGGGGTAAAACCACCTCTAAACCCCACACTGCACTGTACATGCCACATGTACAGGGCTGGATTAAGATGGCCTGAGGCCCATAGGCTAGAGAGGTTGCTTTGGGGGCCCCCGGAGGACAAATTTCGTGACAAGTTTACATAGACAGTGTCATAAATACCAGCTAGCTAGGAATTAAGGTAATACGTCTACCAACTGTGATCAACACCACAGATTTTTCAATATTGCATCTTGTCACAATTCTGCATTTTTTAAAACTTTTGGCCAATCAGGGGCCTTCTGACAGGTGGGGGGGCCCTAGTCTGCAGCCATATCTAGCCTGTGCATTAATCCGGCCCTGCACATGTACCTTACAGACAGTCCAAGTGATCAACCTTCCCTTCCCTTCCCAGCTTTTGTCAATCCAAGAGCTGGCAAGGGATTTGGGGGTTAAAACCAGCTTCAAATGGGTAGTATATACACTCTCAATTAACTTTTTTCACCACCAGCCCAAATGGCTAGTAGATGTTAATCGTACTAACCTGGCACACACTTACTAATGGTCCAAAGTGGCTGGTAAGTTGGTCTTTTCTACTAGCCAAACTTTTGGTTGGCAGGAGTCAATTTAGAGCCCTGGGTATACTGTATGGACAGGAAAGCTTTCACCGCAATTACTCCATTAGGAATGATAATGGTCGTGTTGGATGCTGTCTGTCACACACAATGGCAAACTATTAAATAAATAAATAAACCTGTTTCCAGCTGTTATTTCCTACGTCTATGGATGAGTGGCCAGTGAAAAAAATGGCCCTAGCATTAGTTTCTGCCAATGCATACATTTGGTAAATGGAGCATATCAAACAGGACCTCTCTCGTGCATTTGTTCCGCTTAGTGAATTATCCTGTTCGGCTGTACTGAGGTGGTTAAAGAAAGAACGGCGTAACAACATACATTATCTTTAATGGCCGTATTGCTAGATGGACTACACAGCGTACGGTACAACAATTTAGACAATGATGGGTCTATAAATGCAGCTCACCTGCCAGAGAGAGAGAGGCTGCTGCAGGTGTGTGTGCCTGTACTCAGCAGTCTCCTCTCTACCACAGGATTTTATTACAAGCCACATTGAAAGACCTCATCATCAGAATGTTTTTCAGAAAAAGTGTCTAAATTCACTGTAGTACTTATGCGTTCATTAATAATTCATATCATTAATGTTTCAGAGTCGGTTTGTTTTTCACTCCTTCAGGCAAGAAAATGGAAATGTAATTTAGTGGTACCTCTTTCATCTCCAGATGAACCTCTTTTAGGCCGCGCAAAATCCCCTCCAGTTCCACCACCACGCGTCGGATCTGGTCCCGCACGGCCCTCCTCTTTCTACTCGTCCACAACAGCCGCGTTTCTGTTTCTGTCTCTGGCTGCTGTGTCTCTGGCGCTGGCGCTGGCTCCCGAGTCTCTTGCTCGGTTCCCTTTGGTCCCAGTGCTGTACTCGAGGCCAGTCTCTCAGTATTAGTCATGCTCCCATCTCCCATCTGGGAACTGTTCTGTTGATGCTGCTGCTGCTGCTGCTGCTGCTGTTTCTGTTCCTTGGCACTGTTCAGTTCCACAGCAGGAACTTCGGCGGAGAGGATCATCAGAGAGTGACTGTAGTGCTTGGAATGATTGAGGCTCTCCAGTTTCGTGACCTCTGTGGTGGCGGCGACTCGATCCCTGCCGCCGCAGCAGCTGCTCTTATCCGCCTCGCAATCAGCATCAGAATTTAAAGTGGGCTCTAGTAAGTGTAAGTGGTGGTGTGTGGCCAGGTCTTGTTTACCTGTGTCAGGCATGTCAGCTCCGTATGGCTCTCCCTCAAGGGGCTCTCCCTCAATACAGTTGCTCTCTTGTCCCTGGCACTGCTGCTGCCGGCCGTTAACAGGCGAGCCACAGTTTGCTTGACCTTTGAACCGTGTCGTTGAGGGTGCGGGCGAACACTTCCTGGAGGAGGAGGGGTGTGCGTCTGGCGTCAGGCCGTGGTGGCTGTTCTCAACAAAGCGGCATTCTTCTTCGCGCCGGCCCTTGACAAACAGGCAGTGTTTCTTCTGCTGTGGCCGTCGTCCCACGGACCTGTTCCACCTCCTCGTAGTTGCAGGGCTGGGCGCCTTGGGGCCACCACCACTGCCGCCACAGCTGTTTCCGGCCACATCTGGCCGCTCAAAGTCCTCCTCGGCAGTGGCCAAAGGCGCCTTTGTCTGCTGGGGCCGGGAGCGCTTTTTTGCCAGGTTGTTGCTGTTGCCTCCTCCACCTCCACCTCCACCTCCTCCACCTCCTCCTCCTGTACGCCCCTGAGATTTGACAATGTGCTCTTTCGCCGCCAAGCCCAGACCCTTGTGCTGCTGCTTCTTTTTCTTGTCGCATGTCATCTTGTGCTTACTGTTGGCGAGCCCCATCTCCTTCCGAAAAAAGTCCCGTAGCTTACTGTATGGTGATGATGATGAGGATGTCGGCCAGGGGTGATCCGTGCAGCTGCTGCCTCTGCTGTTGCTGCTGTTGTTTAGGTGAAGGTTGTCCCGGCCTCCCAGCTGCCTGCCGTCTCCAAGCATGCCGGAGACGCGCTCCAGCCGCCGTCGAGAGAGGAGGAGGACGGGGGTCCCCCTGACTGCCGTCCGTTTCCCTTCCCGCCGCCCGAATTAGCATTGAATGAGCTTTTCTTCTCTCTCTCTCTTTCTCTCTCACCCCTCCTTCTCTCTTTTCCTCTCCTCTCTTCCTTCCAACTTTCCTCCCGGCTCTCCTCGTGCCCCCCTCCTCCTCCTACTCTCCTCTCCTCTCCTCCTCCGTCCCCCCTGCCTCCTGTCCTATCCTCCCTTCCTCCGTTTCCTGCCTAGTGCTTGTTCCTTGATGTTATCCTCTGTTCAGAGCTGTTCTGTTATGGTCTTTCTCACCACCTCCTCCACTCTCCTCTCCTCTTCTTGGATGCTCTGTGTCCTCTCCTCTCCTCTCCTCTCCTTTCTTCCTCCTTTTCTCTTACCTCTCAGCGTTCTCCCTTGTTACCCCTTGCTGCAGTGGGCCTCCCCTCTTCCCTCTCTTCTCTCTCTCTTCTCTCTTCTCTCTCTCTTGCACCCTCCCTGCATTTCTGTCTCAGTAGCAGTAGCAGCAGCGGCAGGAAGGCACGCTTCTTGCCTCTCCCTCCCTCTCTCTGGCTCTGTCTCTGTCTCTTCTGCCTGCTTCTCTCTCCCTCTCTCTCTCTCTCCCTCTCTCTCGCTCTCTCTCTCTCTCGCTCTCCCTCTCTCTACTAGCTTCTCTCTCTCACTCACTCACTCCCCGTTACATATACTGCGCTGTCTCCCCTTTTTCTGCCTCTTTCTTCCTCCCACACTCCTCTCACTCACTAACACACTCACACAGATACTCACACACAGAGAGACATACAGTACACTCTCATTCTCTCACATCCTCTCTCTCTCTGTCTCTCTCTCTCATCCTCTCGCTCTCTCTGATACTCACACATACACAGACATACAGTACACTCTCATCCACTCTCCCTCTCTCTCATTCTCTCTCATCTTCTCTCTCTCACCAATACTCACACATACAGACATACACTCTCATCCTCTCTCTCTCTCTCTCTCTCTCTCTCTCTCTCTCTCTCTCTCTCTCTCTCTCTCTCTCTCTCTCTCTCTCTCAGCTGCTTGTTCCCTTTGCTTATTCATTTTGTGTGGACTAGTCTGACTTCAATCAAGCCGGCTTTTAATCCTGGGTAAGACAATGCGCCTCCACGTGAGTTTCCCCGTCGCCGCTGCTCTGATCTTCCTCGCTCACTACAATTAAACACAGCGTGGCACTCCAAAGATGGAGGGAGGGAGACAGAGGTGGTGGGGGAAGAGGTGTCTGTGTGTGTGTGTGTGTGTGTGTGTGTGTGTGTGTGTGTGTGTGTGTGTGTGTGTGTGTGTGTGTGTGTGTGTGTGTGTGTGTGTGTGTGTGTGTGTGTGTGTGTGTGTATGTGCATGCCTGTTTGCGTGTGTGAGAGAGTGCGTGCGTGTGTGTCTGTGTCTGTGTGTGTGCATGTGTGCGTTTGCATGTGTGACAGTGTGTGTGTGTGTGTGTGTGTGTGTGTGGGGGGGGGGGGGGGGCCCTTTACAATACCACCACCTCAGACACATACAAGGAACAGGCAGACTTGATTTACAGGGAAAAAGCAGCAGAGAAGAAAGCACAGTGAGGTAATTTTTGCTGATGAAACAATGGGCTTCATTGTCATTCAGCGCTCCTACTCGCACAAACACTGTGTGACTTCAAAGTATCGTCTTTTATTTGTGCTTTATGTTTGCACGGCATATTACAGCTTCCAGAAGCAGCAGCAGATACAGCAATGACGGTGCTGTAATTTTATTCCAAATGTGCCTCTCAGCAAAGGACAACTTATATGAGTAGGGGACTTTGAATGAAACCGAATTACAAGGACACATTACAGACTTTGAGCAGCTGATCCTCTCAGAGACAGCGGGATACAGTAGGGGCTGTCATCGCTTTTGTCTCAGGCAGGCCCGCTCTCTCAGAGTGGGAAAGGGGCCTTTTGTCTTCCCTGCTTGATGGAAATGGAAGAGTAACTTCCCTACCACTTGATGACATTAATACATGTGTCTCTCTCTCCTTCACACACACACACACACACACACACACACACACACACACACACACACACACACACACACACACACACACACACACACACACACACACACACACACACACACACACACACACACACGCACGCACACACACACACACACACACAGGCCCGCCAACAGCGGGGGACAAAGGGGTATCTTGTTCCGAGCCCAGGGAGATAGGGGGTCCAGAATAGGGTACCCATTACATTGTATGTATTGGGTAGGGGGCCCTTTGAGATGAGTTTGTCCGGGGCCCAGCGAAAGCCGTTGGCGGCCCTGCACACACACACACACACACACACACACACACACACACACACACACACACACACACACACACACACACACACACACACACACACACACACACACACACACACACACACACACACACACACACACACACACACACACACACACACACACACACACAGGACCTGCTTGCTTGTAACGTCACATCCCATTACAGCTCTGACTCTCATTTCAGCCATCTCCCACTCGCTGTGCAACAACTAAAAATAGGATAGGCCCAAATCTACATTATTTTAAATTCACCAACAAGTACACTCTGTACCTGTGCTTGCGGCTTGCGGGGAAAAAAAAACTTCCCAGCCTTGTCAGCTTGCAGCCTATTCCACCCCCCACCTTCTCTTTCTTTTTCTCTTCCTCCCTCTATTCTCTATTCTTCTTACTCAGGTGTTCGGGTACAGACCTGGAGACCTGCATGTTTATCACATCTGTTCGCATTACCTCCCCATCCCACCCAAAAACGGTGACATAAACTGAAGGCAGCCCGTGAAGGAATGGCTCTCATAAAACGCTGTTTTCCCACTCGCCTGCCTTCCTGCCTTGTGTGGCTCGGCAGCAGGGCAGGCCATGACAGTTAGTAATGGTCCAACTTTATGCCCCTGCTTTGGGCACTTGTGGGCATTTGACGTTTTCTTTACAGCAGGCAATAGACTAGGGCAGGGATCATTAGTGTCAACACCGCTTGTGATTGGAGGGCTTGAATCACTTGGTATTCCTGTGGGCTGCTGTTTTGTCTCTGTAAGGAGTGGCAGGAGCTGGCTGCCTTCACAATAGCAGTTGTGGTCGTGGCTCTCCTAGCTGACATGGCTGGATTGGCCATGAGGCATTCAGGGCATTTGCCTGGTGGACTGCTGATGTGTCGTGGCATCAGACCTCGTGCTGCCGTAGCTGGCCTCAGATTTAAAATTCAGAGTCAGATTTAAATATTAATTTTGGCTGTTTTGGCCAAAATAGCTGCTTGTAATAGATGACTAAAAATGTTGTCACAGCAGGCTTCATTGTCTTTCTCGATGCCTGGCGGACCGTTCTTGGCTGAAAATGCCCGGCCTGGTTTGTCGTCCCCGTCCAGTCCTCCTAGCTGGGGTGGGGTGTCAGGGGGAGGAGGTGGTGGTGGACCGTTTGTCAAGTGACCTTTTGACGTACCGTGGTCCGGGTCCAGGGTGGAATACATTACGGCAAACGGCACCGGCTTATGCCTCTTGTCAAGCACATTTTTTATAGGGCAGGCCAGGGCACCTGCTCTTTCCAGCCGACACCCCCACCCCACCTCCCTCCTCTGTCTCTCTCTCTCTCTTCCTGCCATTTTATCTCAAATAAACATGCCAGTCTTGTTCCCCCTCAGAGGACACTTTAAAAGAGAAAGAGTGAGATTGGAGGAGGCACAGGTACTGAGTCTCAGGTAACTGTCATATATTTCTCCTATTGCCCTGAGGCAGAGGATATTAAGCAAACACAGTGGAGCGAGTAGAAGAGGCTGAGGCAAAGAGCACAGTGTGGCACCGAGCAAGCAAGCAAGCAAGCAAGCAGCCCCTGAAATAGAAAATCCAGAGAGGAGCGTTTGTGTGGCTGGAAATGTTAATCACATCACATAACGCCATCCGGAAAAATCTGGCTTCCTGAAACCCCCCCCAAATCAATAACTCCCAATTTAAAAAATCTGTTGTGTTGTCGTGAGTGAAGGCATAAATATGACAAAATGTGTGGAAGCTACAGCATAAACAAAACAGAAACACACTCTGCGCCGTCTCCCTCCCAAAACCAAAAACTAGACGGCATGAAAATCCATCATGCTAAGCTGACTCGACTGGACTGAAGTTCTGCGATTGTGTGTGTGTGTGTGTGCGTGCGTGCGTGCGTGCGTGCGTGTGCGTGTGTGTGTGTGTGTGTGAGGGGTACAGTGAAAGCTGGAGTGCTTTTTGTTTCCATGGAGTATACTGTAGGAAATACAGCCTTTGAGCATAACAATGCACCAGCCAAGAACAAGTGATTTGTTTGGACTAATCCAGGTCAGATGCATGGAGATTAGCTGAATGTTCTCTGTGCAGCTCGAGGAGGAAGTCTGAATACTGTTTAGCTGATTCAGGAGCACGGAGGTGACCACACACATGCATACACATACACACAGCCATTATTTCATAGGAAAAAAAGGTGTATTTGTTTATATTACAATTGTAGAAAATAGAACAGATGACGACGTTGACATTTTTATGATTTCACATGATTTGTTCACCTACTATATGAAATTGCCATCACAAACAGAAAAGGTAGCACGATAGGATTTTGATTTTAAAAACATCTTCCCTTTATGGTTACAGTGAGCTCTTTGTCAAAATATATACAGAAATAACAGTTTCAACACTTGTTCCAATGCTGGCTCACTGACAAAGAAATGGAGCTTTGAAAAGTCTCAGTCTCAACCCTGAGTGCACAGGGCCGAGAGGGAATGGCATTGATTGCAGTTGAACTTTGCGGCTCCGTAAAAGAAAAAAAGATATTCCGATCTATTGTTTTCCTTTGAGTACTTGTGTTGGCTGGCATACACTCTCAAATCCTTTATTCATGAGCGTCAGTGTCACATAACCCGCCGGCTAGAAGAGCCCCAACAGGTGATCACCTTACCGCTGGGAGATGTATATTTAGAAAGTACAAAAATATTATCCACTACTCTACTAAGTGCATAGGTACGAAATAGTAAGCATTCCAAACAAAGCTGATCTTCCGTTTGGAATGTACACAGTATTCCAAAACGGAATTCTGAGGAATGTTTGGGTGGTCAGTCCTTGCTCTATATCCTTTAAAATATTTATCTCAAACCTCTTTGGCAGAGCTTGGACAGGTGACAGGTGATTAAGTAACAGAATGACAGTTCATTGAGAGTCTGTCGTCTGGTGTTGGAGGGGGTGTGTCTTGTCCCATTTTCACCAGAAACAATACTAAGACAAAAACAAAACATTCACACACTATTACAATACAAATCAAGAACCTATATGTGCTAAGTAGTGTCGGACAAAAAGGGTTATTCACATAGAAACTTCATTCCTGATTGAGGACTTGCATCAGCTATCACATTAGTAAGGGGACCAGAGACTAAAGCTAGCAGTAAATGAATACTAAAAATACTAGCGCCAGGTCTTAATTAAATCTGGAAATAGTACAACCGGTACAATCCTGTCGTTATCACGATAATACAATCAGATGGTGTAGGGCCATGCTGATAAGTCTGCATTTATTTTCATATCCCACCAAATACTAACAACCCTGGAACTACACTAGATCTGTTCTATATTTAATGTGCTGTGGAAGTCCTGTGGAATTGCATAACTTTGGTATACAGTATATCGCTCCCAAAATAAAAAGGTCAGGTTTGTCAAGCACCGGCAACATGGACTAAACAAACAGGCTTTGGTGTTGCTGTAATCTAAGAGTACTACTACTTGCTATAAAACAAACTCAGCTGTGCAGAGATAGTAGATCAGTAAAGGTGATGGAGAAGCCAGTGAAAAAGGTGATGTAAACGAGGGATTATATATACATTCAAACACTACCTGTAGTCTGGAATGGTACTTCAACGTGTTATTTATACTACTACAGTGCTAGTTTTGCTTCAAGTTGTGCTTTAAACGTCTTCATATTCTCACAAAGTATTAAGGCTTGTTGGCTCAACATGATGTCCTCAATTAGCACAAAGTTCCAAGACACACACAACTTTTATAACACAGGCCCTTCAGAGAAAGACGGACGTAGGTAGTTCAGTCTTCAAAAGAAGTGTGCTCTGTGTGCATGAAGAGGATCATCATAGTCATAGATGACAAAGGGCAAAGTGTTATCGAGTCTGAAGATCTCTTGGAGTCATCTCGTGGAAGAGAAGGGACACACAAAGACCAAAAGGCACACAGAAAAAAAACAATTAAAATGTTCACAAACACACACTATTTTCTCTGTTTTTAAAAAAATGGGAGGTTGTGGAGGGGAAGGTTGGGGGAGGTGTGTCGTGTGTGCGTGAGTGTCGTCAGAGGTTGCCCTCGTCCAACATCTTGTTCACGCCGTCGCAGATCCTCTGGAGGTGCGCGCGGTACACCTCCGTCGGCCCGTAGAGGGTGGCCAGGAATTCGCAGTCCGCAAAGTGGTTGAAGACGTGGTTGATGCGGGAGTGTGACTTGGCGGTGAGGTGGCGGTTGACGGCCTGGTGCAGCAGCTCGCGGCACTCGTTGAGGATGCCGCTCATGACGCGCCGGTCGAAGGTGAACTCGATCTGGTGGAAGCTGACGGCCGTCATGGCCAGCGTGTGCACCTTCCTGCGGAAGCTCTCCACCAGCACCAACTCCTCGCCGCTGAACTGGTTGTTGCGGTAGAGCACGCCCAGCTTCACCACCATCTTGATGAGGTTCTTGATGATCTTCTGCGCCTCCTTGCGGTTGCGCGTGTACTCCTTGGTGACGCGGTAGAGCTCGTCCAGCACCTCGCTGCTGGTGTCGTCGATGAACATGTTGGCCACCGTCTTGTTGGCCATCTTGCTCATCAGCTTCTTCTGGGCCTGCAGCGCCAGGCTCTTGGTGCTGAAGGAATCCATGATGGCTGTAGATGGGTAGGAAAAAAGAGGTTACGTAAGTTCAAGGTCAAAGGGCAATGTATTTATAAAACGCTTTACAAACAGAAGCAGCAGACCAAAGTGCTGTGGATTAAAAAAATGGAGGCAAAAGTTTAACGCAAACATATTCCAAACTTAGTGCTGAAGGAATCCATTATATCTGAATAAGGAGGAGAGGTCAAGGCCAATTTATCTAAAAAAGCACTTTACATCAAAGTGCTGTGGAAATGAAGGCAAGAGTTTAAAAACACTATTCTTCATTTTGAGAGATTTGTGAGGTTTTTTTTTGCCATCCCTACAACTGATAGAAATCATTATGTCCCTTGCAGAGAAGACATTCACAGCATATCATAAAAGACCAACATGAGACAAAGACTTAAAACACAAAAAACTCTCTGAAATACATCTGAAAACATCAAGACATCACTCAAAAATCCTCTTGAAACTGCAGCATTCAAATTGGTCCCACGTTTTCATTCAGTTCAAAACAATCGACTTTCAGCCAAAAATTCTCAACAGTGAGCAAAACATCGGCCTGGATTGTGTTTTTAAAAAAAGTCAGCAGCACATACGCGAGGAGAGGGATGAGAAATACCAATCATCTCACGCAGGGGCAGCCTGCAAGACCACCTCTGAAACATCCTGCGGTTCCTTTCAGAGCACCAAACCATCAGGGGAGAGAGAGAGAGAGAGAGAGAGAGAGAGAGAGAGAGAGAGAGAGAGAGAGAGAGAGAGAGAGAGAGAGAGAGAGAGAGAGAGAGAGACAGAGGTGGGGCAATGAGTTATCAGTACGCTGCCTGCCAACACGCTGTGACTCACTGCTACTTCATGCGTTGATATTCGCCAACAAAAACTAAAAAAAAAAAATCTTCGGAGGAGGAGGGAGGAGCAGAGCTCTGGTGTTAAAATGGACTCCAAAAGAAAGAAGAGAAGGGCCCCTGAATGAAGCACTGCCAATGGTACTGCTGACAAGACTAAAATGGGAAATGTCAAACATGGTTTGAAAAAGAGGTCCTTTCAATCCTTTTCAATCTATGAATCACTTCCATATCGGGTTCAGATAACAACTCACCCAACGTTATATATCTAGTTAGGTTGAGTCACACTTGTTAAACTTATTTTAAAATACAAAAAGGCAGCAAAGGGGTATCTCTGTATCTCTGGCTCTGATGCAAGCATAAAGTCAGTGGCAATTTTTGCACAACCATGTAAACTACTAAAGCAAGAAGTGGATGCACTTGAGCATTTTTAGGAAGGAAATTTCCGACCTGAATCTATCTGCATTACCGGCACTTTCATTTTTTGTACTGCATGGCAGGCAGCAATGTCACGCCAATTATAATGTGCTCCGTATGAGATAATTCATTTGTATTCTGAGACGATGTCCCTCAAAGAACACAATTTGCATTCTCTCATGTATGCTTGCCGTGCCGTGCCGTGCCAGTCTCTCCTTTTCCCATGGAAAAAAAACTTCAGCCATATAAACGGTAGGAAGAGTTCCCCAGTAACGACATGAGAGGAATAGCTCTCTACCTCAGTTAATCAAAAATGTCAGGAGGGGATCAGGACGAAATGCTTTGAGGATTTAGGAGAGATCATGATATTAGGGAGCAGATATCAAAGAACTTCCCTCCATAGGTACGTATGCGTATATTCCTCTCTGTGTCATCATCCACAGTCTCAGGCACGCCAACAAGAAAATGACACAGGCAGCTTGTGAAAGATAAACAATTTATATGTATTTGTCACCTCATTAAATATCAACTTTCAAGGCGTACAGCCAAAATCGATTCAGCTCGATGGGCTAGCTGCTCAAATTAAATCTGATGTGCATAATTTTGGGTTGGGAGTTGGCACAATCCTTCCAAGAGTTTGCACTAGAGCACACAGAGCTGAGCAAAAAAAAAAAAAAAAGCAAGTGTGCCATTGGCTGGCATACAAGCCTTTTTTTTTATCTCTGCGGCTGTTTCCTTAGAGCAAATGATGTGGAGGAAGAGTAGAGGGAGCAGGAGGAGTGGTAGTGGTTGGGGACAGGGTGGGCTGCCTGAACTAAAGTACTGTTTAGAATCATGGGGATGCTTGAAAATGAGTCTGAATTACAATATTTTGGCTCCTTAAATAATAACTGCCAATTGCAACATGCAGTTACAATGATCACACTACCCTGGACTTGTCAGTACCTGAAAATCATTTTTTTCCTTCAGCCTTTTCAGAGATCCTGGTCATTGTAATTGGTTAGAGAATGTTTACATTTAAAAAAAAACATCTTGATTTATTCCCAATAACATCCAAAAGGTTATGCAACATCAGCAGACAACTAGCAAACACCCTTTGGGATAATATTTGGAGTAGGTCTATGTTAGGGAGGTTTTTAATGTAAACAAAGTCTGCCCCCATTAGAATAGCTCAGATCTCAGAAAGGGCTAAGCCGAAAAATGCAGCATCACCGGGTACTGACAAATCACGGGTAGTGTGAGCAATACAACAGCATATTGAAATTGGCAGAAGTGCTCCTTTTCAAATAACATACAATCACAATCAATCAATCAATCACTTGATCTGGGCTGATGTTGTTTACCTTACAGTTGTCTGGCATGAGAGCACCAATTGCCATGATATTATCCCATGGACGCACAACCTAGCTAATTAATTAACATGTTGTTAAGGGCGCACCCTTTCTTTTTTTAGTGACACCTAAACAAGGTTGGAGGTTTCAAATTGCCACCTACATAAAGCCCCTTGCTTCTCACCTCCCATTCAACCTGTGCGCCCGCTGGCACCAGTGCTCAAAATCATGCCAATGAGCCATACACTACACGACACACAGGACCAATTCAACTCCTTTCATTATCCCAGCATCACACGTTCATCATCCTTCGTAATACTCACTAGTTGGCACTTACAATGTTGCTTCATCATTGCAATAAAATATTTTTGTATGGCTTGTAGGTATGACACACTGCAAAATCTCTGAAGGCTCTGAGGTAAATATCTGATTTTATCCTGCAAGCATGCCAAAAATCCATACAGAATCCAACAGACTGCCGATGCAGAAAGATTACATGCTGAAAAATCCTTCTACACAGTATTCTACTTTCTAAAATACTGTTTTCTTGGTCATTCTGAGCTGGAAGCCCTATAATAAACAAATTCTGACATATCTTAAAATGTGTGCAATGCATAATGGCGGCCCGCCATAGTTTAAATTTGGCCGCCATAGTTTACGAAAATGTAAAAAAAAAAAAAAAAAAATGAATTTGAATTACGATTTCCTTCGCATTTTCCTCCAGGGGTAAATACATCCTATAGAGAAAACCACAAGTGCTTGAAAGACAGAGGGATCAAAAGCCTAGTCAAGTTGTTGTAGTTAACTTGGGTTTGGGAGCAATATAAAAAAAACCTCAGAGAAGGGACAGTTGGGATGAGTTTACCAACACTCCTCAGGCTTTGTTTTACAGTTGTAATGAGTTTGGTGACAGGCCTTCATTGACACAGCAGAGGAGACATCGGGCTGCATATAGAAATTCATGTGTAATGAATGTGAATATAGACATAAATGTGTAATATGTTGTTCAGCCCTTTTAATGGGAGGAATTTGGAAAAAACTGGCCCTGTGACCAGCACCCCTCATGTAGAATGTGTACGCCTAGGCCTACAGATATGTGTGGGGGAAAAGGCATAGCCTACCCTCTAAGACCCTTTTTGTCTATGCGTTAACAATTTCACAGTGCTCTTAATTTCTTATCTCTGCTCCGATTTTGTTTTATTATTGTTTTCATTACCTAGACCCCTGCATGAGGGACGAATGAAACTGTGTTGTAAACAGAAATTATTCACTGTACTGCATTTTTTGACAATGACAATGTACTACTATTATACAGGTCATGGGTAACATCTTATGTAGCCTTATTTCTCAAAATATAAATGGCTGAAATATAGGCCCAGGCCTACAGTTTCTCCATGCGCCAATGTCATACTGTAGACATTGTTTGCCGTTTTGCATTTACGCTGCGAATACAACCCCCCCCCCCCCCCAAAACCCGGCTGCCCCCATAGTTTCCAAAATTTCTGTGGGAAACACTGTATCCCCAATGCTCTTTCTGCTATTGTTCCTTTAACCCCCACCCCACAAACACATTACTACCCACCCGCACCCCCACCCCACCCACACACGCATATGCATCGTACAGGCAGACAACTGTGATTTCACTGCATGGTTTCACTTTATTACTTGTAATAATTGTGTGAATGTGACAAATAAATCGCCTGGTATCCTTTTATCCTTGCATGATGCATGAAAAATAAGTAAGGATTGAGTAACACAATGCCTAAGCATGTCACACCACAGAACATGAAGTCACACCACAGGAAATGCACTGCATTGTGGCCATTTTAGTCATTTTGTATTCGTGACTGACCTCCGAGCTCATGCCAACTAGATAATGATATTGTGTTTAACCTTAATATGACCTTTTCATTCATAAAAAAACGTTTTTCCTTCCATAAGAGCAGTCACACCACGGGACACCATAAATGAACCTAAGCATTGTGTGACAGAAACATTGCAATATGTAGACAAATTAAGAGGTTAATGGTCACTTTAAACTTCTACAGCACTCTCCAATAACTGAGGTACTGACTGGTAGGAGCTTGTCTTTAAGACCCTTGTAGTTGGCCTTGCAGCTGCCCATCCACAAACCTGACATAAGTTACATGTCACCCCGCAGGACACAATTCGTGTTACGAAATTAAACCTGTAGTTAATATTACTGTATTGAGTTTTTTTCACATTCATATTTTTTAATATAAGGTTAATATTTATGCAATCATGCCAAATGCTTTATACATTTTTATAAAACATTTTTTTATAAATAAAATTGTATTAATGTTACAGTCACACCACAGGACATTTGGCATATAAACCTTTCCATAAATCTGAACAAAAATGTTTCTTCTCATCTAAGATTAATATGAAACATGATGTACCACATCTTCGTTCATTTACATTTGTTTTCAAGAGGAATAATATCAATTTTGTAGGTTTTTAAGTAATGTTACGTAAAAACAGGGCGTCATGTCAACCACACACAATACATTGAAAGCACCTGGCAAAAACATGGTACCCTGTTCTCTGGATGCAGAACAAATCTTAGTCTTTTAAGATTTAATGTTGGCCAATAAAAACATCTGTATACATTGGAGTTTACATGACTTCGCTGATGAAAAACATTACATAAGCCGATATAGCTAGAAGTTGATCTTGATCTATCTAAACAAAAGACCCTAAATTTGTCATTGTGTGGTGTTCAATTTCCAATACAACCAAACAAGAGTCATTTATATAGAAAGAGTAAATCAAAGACATCCTATGCGGTCCGCCATCTGGGACTCGAACCCATGACCTCAACACCCCTCCGGCACAGGAGCACAGACGCAAAACCACTGAGTTAAACAGTATAGGCCGAGACCTCAGTGGCAATAGCATCAGTATGAGGCTTCGAGTGGGAGGTATAGGGCCTATATACTGACGTTCTACTGCCGAACGAACTCTGCTAGATGGCATCCGTTACACAAACTGACTGCTACAGGCAACTGAGAAAATAAGCAAGCTGTGCAACTTTTGGCCGGGCTTACATCTCATTCTAACTTCTTATTCAAAGGCTGTTGCAGCATACATGTTGATGTGCTTTTGCATATGGCTCTGCATAGCCATTACACAGCACATAGTTGCACGCTGATACACATTGGCACTTACAAAAAACAATCGAAGAGTACCATTGTCAAGGCAGTTGATGCATTTAGTTTGGGACCAAAGTGTCCGTGTTCTGTTTCACTGACTTGTATGCAAGTTCTTTGATGGTTCACTGTTTGTTCAATTTCCAGAACTACCATACCGTGTTCTTCATGTACTAACCCCAACTCCGATGAAGTTGGGACGTTTGGTAAACAGTGAATAAAATCAAAATGCTATCATTTTCAAAACACTCAATCTATTCATTAGATGGAGAATAGTGAAAAGACAACATATTAAGTGTTAATACCGAGAAAAAATATTGTTTTGGGGGACATATGTACTCATTTCTAATTTGAGAAACACGTCTCAAAAGAGTTGGGACGGGGACAATAAATGGCAGCAAATGTCGAGGAAGACTAAAAACAAAACAAAAGACAACACTTAACAGTTAAATACATTAACCGATGAGATGATTTTATATAAAAAACAGTGTTAATTCCTATCTTGGACATGATTTCACCAGCTTAAATGGTGGGTGTATTCCTTGTCATGTTTTGCAATGTTTTCCTTTCTGTAGTGCTTACAGTGTGACAGGTCTTGACCAAAAACCCACCATTTTATCACATGCTGGTCCTTATGATGGAGCCAAACTGTTAAAACATAGTAGAGAATGCAATTTGACCTTACTATGTGGCAGTAATCGAAGATCTCCCTTCAAAATATAATGCATGAGTGGCTTTTCATGCTGTTTAAAACCCATTTATACCATTCAGCACTGTATTTAACTCTACAGATGAGTGAGAACATCTTAACCAATGCACTACTGCATCCACATGCCATCATGGAGGCTGACTTTTGAAGCTAGCACTAACACAAGTTGGATGGTCCATTTTCACTGTAGCACAGGATGTGCAATGCTCTATTATTGTCAAAAAGAATGGACTTCTACAACTTCTGCTGACTTCTGTAAGCAAAGGACAGTTTCCCATGTCTTCTGGGTCTATTTCAAGTGAGCTCAGGTGCTTAGGAGAATGTTAAACCCCTGTGTCATTTTCATGCATTAAGCATTCTTAATATGGTCAATTTTCAATAGCTCTAGCACTCCAGGAATTAGAGTGAGACTACAGCCAATATATATTTCATGATGTCATGAACCTATACAACGATTTTATTAACAAACATATGTCTTATATACACTAAATCGTGGTAAATCAAAGGGAATTCAAAAATGTATGTAATAACTATGGTAATTATTCCCTTTGCATCTTTAATTCTGAGTGACTCAGCCTCTCTGTGATGATCTTATACCTGGACACCTATATTGTCCGTCAGTACAATTCATTTTGAAATGTTCTTCTTTGTTGTTATATCTTATTTGGATGTTTACTAAATTTCACTGATCCCCGTCCCAACTCTTTTGAGACGTGTTGGATTTATCAAATTAGAAATGAGTACATATGTCCCCAAAAACAATATTTTTTCTCGGTTTTAACACTTAATATGTTGTCTTTTCACTATTCTCCATCTAATGAATAGATTGAATGTTTTGAAAATGATAGCATTTTGATTTTATTCACTGTTTACCAAACGTCCCAACTTCATCGGAGTTGGGGTTTGTAGCAAACATTTTATTCAAAGCCTGTTCCTGAAATGTTTATAATGCCTTGGCTACACGTATGTGAGTATTTCTGTTTACATATGGGTGGTTGACGTGACGCCTTGTTTTTAACACAACATTGGATAAAAACCTACAAAACTGTTATTTCTCCTCTTAAAAAACAAATGTAAATGAAAGATGTGGTACATTATGTTTCATGTTAGTCTTAGATGAGTAGAAACATTTCTGTTAAGATTTATGTAAAGGTTTATATGTCAAATGTCCTGCGGAGTGACTGTAACATTAATGAAACCTGGAATATAATATACAGTATATAAATATAAATTAACCAACAACATTTACATAATTTATGAAGCATTTGGCATGGTTGCATAAATATTAATTTTATATTAAAATATATGAATGTGAAAAAAACTCAATACACTACAAGTTCAATTTCGTAACACAAATTGCTTCCTGCGGGGTGACCTGTATATCAGGTTTGTGGACGGGCAGCTGCGAGGCCAACTGAAAGGGTCTTAAAGACAGGCTCCTAACCAGTCAGTACCTCAGTTATTGGAGAGTGGTGTGGAAGTTTAAGGTGACTATTAACCTCTTAATATGTCTACATATTGCCATGTTTCTGTCACGCAATGCTTAGGTTCATTTTATGGTGTACTGTGGTGTGACTGCTCTCATAGAAGGAAAAAAAAAAGTTTTTTTATAAATGAAAACACATATTAAGTTTAAAGACAATATCATTATCTAGTTAGCATGGGCCAAGAGGTCAGTAATGTATACAAAAGGATTAAAATGGCCACAATGCAGTGAATTTCCTGTGGTGTGACATGCTTATGCAATGTGTTACTCAATACTTACTTGTTTTAAATGTGTCATGCAAGGATATAAGGATACCAAGAGATTTATTTGTCACATTCACACAATTATTACAAGTAATACAGTGAAACCATGCAGTGAAATCACAGTTGTCTGCCTGTACAATGCATAGGTGTGTGTGTGTAGGGGTGGGGGTGTGGGTGGGTAGTAGTGTGTGTGTAGGGTGGGGGTTAAAGGAACAATTGTACAAAGAGCATGGGGGATATGTTTGTGCAGAATATTAATAATTGTATTGTATCCTACAGAAATGTCACACCAAGGATATCCCACCGCAGGGCACATTTTCGCAAAAATGGCAAAAATTAGGCGAAATTCCACTGACCACTAAGAGCTTTATTTTTTTCATTTTTTTTCCAAATTTTTCCATCATTTTTTTCAGGAATTGGATTTTTTTTTTTACGCCCTTAAACGTCGCCAACCACCCATCTACACACGGCATGTGGATAAAAAACACCATTGTGACTAACCAGCATTTTTTAGTTGCCTAAAATAGGTCATTTTAAAACCAAAGTTTTGAGAGGAGACTCGTTTTAAAATCTCTATAAATCTCTGTTTATGTGTACACAAAAGGCCCAAACGCATGGATTTAAAATAAATCCATATATGTATAAATAGGGTCTAGGTTTCCCCCTACTCTTCCAAGACTTAAATGAAGTAAGCAACAAGGGCCCAGCAGTAGTCTTTGAAACATCATGTACTTTGCCTCCACTGCCACCTGCCCATTCTGAAATGTAAAAGCTTTTACCTTCCTTCCTCATCTTTAGGGACATTGGAACATTGAGAGTCTAAAAAACGTTTTCAAGCGTTATTATGGGAATGGAATGGTGCGCCAGACACCTGTAGGGTACATTGTTGCCACAGTGGTTCTTTTGAAGGCAAAAATGCATTACGGTATGTTATGCAACTAAACATCAGAGCCATCACCAGTCAGTGTCTTATTTGGTCAAAGAACTGTTTCCACCAAATTCAGCACCACCTTGGGTTTTGCACTATCCCATTCAGGAGTTGAGTAAAGTGCCAAACTGACTTTGAACTTTGACCCATCCCAGTCTAATATATTCATTTTGACCCCATTAAACGTATCATATTTGGCGAAGATGTTTTCTGGGGGTGAAATATGACTTGATCTGACATTGACCAATAAAGATATCTGTACACACATCAGAGTTCACATGAACTACATCAACATCATCCAATGTTTGACATGTTTTGACATGTTTTTCGCACAGCAACCCTAACTAAACAGAAGCTCCTAAGGGCTTCAAAGCTTGTTCAGTTTCCGATACTATCCAATCTGAGGCCTTTCATACAGCAAGCAGGCTGCTACAGGCAACTGAGAAAATAAGACAGCTGTGCAATTTTTGGCTGAGCTTGCATCTCGATTCTAACATTCAAAGCCTATTACAGCATAAATGTTGAGGTGTTTTGCATATGGTTGCTACATAGCAATTGCACAGAGTTGCACTCACAAAGTACGACCAAAGAGTACTCGTATCAAGGCAGTTTACACATAAAGCTTGGTAGAAACAAAGAAACTTGTTGCTTCAACAAAAAAATAAGCAATCCAAAATCCATAAGCTTACTTAAAATCAAACAGGCTGCCAATGCCTTGAAAGATTACACTATTATAGATTTACAAGCAAAGCTGTAAATTCAGGATTAAGATAAAGAAAAGCAAATGGGTGCAAAATAAGCAGGCTAACCAAGGTGTACTCATTTCAAGGCAGTCGATGCACGAAAGTAGGTAGAAACACTACAAAAAATTACTGCAGATTTTGCAGACTATGAAAACTATGGGTAAACAAGAAACTGCATAAGTAGCCTATATTTCACCCTTTAACTTCATATCCCACCTCTCTTACAAAGGCAACAACAAGGGCCCAGTCTTTAATACCAGCAATACATTTGGCCTCAACAGTCATCAACAGCATTGTAAGGGTTAATTCTGAAATGGCAAGATGGCATAGCTGACCTTTCTTGGCTTTAAGAAGAACATTCCAAGACGAAACAATTTTTATTAAAGTCGAAACAATGTTAATATGAAAATGGTGTGCCTTAAGAATGAGGTGCCAGAGACATACATGTACACTGTTACAACAGTAATTGGGCGTCACTGGGCGTCAATAAGGCATGTCCATGTTATTCAACCAGATATCTGACCCATGCAATCTACCTAGCTTGTGCCAAGGAATCGAGGAACAACACATTCAGCACGTCATGAATTTTGTAACCTACTTACCATCTCATTCAAGAATAGAGTAGTGTAGCAATATGTTGCAAATTGACCTTCAACTTTGACCTTCAAGAATCTCCTCTCACTTTTTCACCCAATTCAACAATTAAATCACATTTGAAACACTCATCTCAAGATATTTGTGGCATTCAGAGCCTAAATTGAATGCTACCATGGCCTTGGTCTTTTATGTCCGACCTAACTTTAAATCGATTCCAGGTTAGCATTTGCAGCCTATGGTACCTCCGAATCACCTGTTGTCAAGACTCCAAATTAACTTTTTTCATCACCAGCCAAAATTCATCTTAGATGTTAATCTTACTAGCCAAACACACACTCACTAATGGGCAAAAGTGGCAAGTACTTAAGTTGATCTTTTCCATCAACCAATTTGAAATGTCGCCAGCATTTGGCCAGTTGGCTGGTGTTAATTCAGAGCCCTGCCTGTTGTCCTTCACAGTTTCATTCCACAGGCTGTGGAGATGCTCAACACTTCTCCCCTTTCTAAGCCCATCACCATCACCGTGATGGCAAGGCAATGGTCCCCATCATCAGCTATAGGCTCCTTAGCCTACGTCATAACCACCACGGCAGCACCTTTTCCCACAGGTTGTAATTTTATCATTAAGCTTTTACCCCATATTTTCCACACTGCACTGAAGGCAGCGGCCATTGTGGCACCATGTCTGAGTGCTACTGTGTGCGCGTCCTCTACTGTGCACCGCTCCATGTGGCCTTTTTGAAGTGTGTCAATAATGACTCTGAAGGCTACCAGCTCTTGCGTCTGTGGCACTTTGGTCATCAATAGTACCTGTAAGTTGCTAGGAGGTAATTCCATTCACTATTTTTAGACAATCTAGAGCATTTATGGCCCTAAGGCCGTCTTATTCGGCCCTGACATTATTTCAATGTTGTGCATTAATGTTGTGCGTTGTGTTTCACGTGAAATATGACATGTTTTGTAAAGAAATGTTAGAAATTACATTTGCAATACAATTAAGTTATATTTTCAGGGGACCTAGTGAAGGTGGGGGTCTGTTGTAAAGGCTTCAATATAGGCCTAAAGTGCAGGGGGAAATCCTGGTTTGTGTTTATAGTACAGCCCTTGGAGGACTTTATAACATTTTAAGTGGCCCCTCGAATGAAAAAGGTTTCCCACCCCTGATCTACAGAGTGGACTTACGAGCGGGAAAAATTAATCTATTGTAAAAATAATAGTAATAAAATAATTACATTACAATAAGTACATACATAATAATTACTATAATATATATACATATCTTTTTTCTTCTTTTTTCTATAGCAACACGTCAAGAGAGTGAAACGACAGATATTACAAAATGTAAACCCTCAAAAACACATAAATTGTACAATTATTTTCGTTTTTTAAGAGTTCCATTCAGTCCTGTTTGCTTTTTGCGCACTGAAGCCAAGTGAAATGCTGCATATTAACAATAATAAACTTGGTATGGGGTGCCATGACTCAGTGGGCTAAGGTGCCATACCAGAAAGACGGATACCAGGGTTCAATTCTAACCCGAGGTCATTCCCCAATCCTGACTCGTCTCTCTCTCTCTCTCTCATTTCCTCTCAAAATCACTCATTTTTTTTAACAAAGAAGAAACTTGGTGAATGAAAAAGTTATTTCTTTGTTGTCTGAACAACATTCGCATTGAAAAAAGAAAAAAAAAACAAAAAAAAAAACAATGGTGATGTTGTTGCTCCAGATGGAAGGCCACAACATTTGAGGTAGGTAATGGCATATTGGCGCGCAGGGCTGGACTGGGGGAGAAATAGGTCCTGGGCATTTTTGGCTGAAAGCGCCCCCCCCCCCCATAATTAGCGGCGCACAACTGACTCACCTGTGGGCCCCGCACCCTTGTGGGCCCCGCACCCTTGTGGACCCCTATTTTCAGAAATGTAAAAAAAATATATATATATGACGAGTTCAGATGCAAAACCCCCTAAGTGCCTTTTCAGAAAATAATCTTACTTCATTTTTATTTAATTCAAAGCTATCAAAATTGCATATTTTTTATTTTATTTATGTAATATAACTATTTATATTTATTATCAAGTACTTGAATGTAAACCAAACCAACAACGGGCTTCTCTGAAAATATAGAAGTGCAGGTGTTCAGAAATGGAGTTAGGGGGTTTTGCATCTGAACTCTTCATATATATATCTTTTTTTACATTTCTGAAAATAGGGGCACACGATGGTGTGCGGCCCACCAGGAAATGCCCGCTATGCTGCCAGATGGCCAGTCCAGCCCTGTTTGGTGCGTACTGTAGATGGAGGGAAGGTCTCGGCGTATAGCCTGCTGCGAAGAACCTGACAGGAAAATAACACAAAGGGAGAGACGGAGATGGATCTCCTGCCAGGCGCATCGACCATAGAATTTGGTTTATACAATTTCCACCAATATCAATATTCCTTGCCCGCGCAGCAATAAATCCTCCCTCACTCTACTCCACTTGTGTCCCATGCAGCAACACAAAACACAAACGGGTGTTAGTGTTCGAGCGGCCGGCAAGACTGTGGGAATTCACGCTGATGTTTTCTGGCACATATGGAGTCGTGTACAAAACGGTTCTCGCCCCCCTTCCAAGCTAATTGAAACAATGGGTCAGCAAAACAAATAGGTCTTGAGCAGGGTTGCCAGGTGAGGTTGATGATTTCCAGTCCAAAAAATGCTCAAAACCCGCCTGGAAGCACTAAATCCCGCCCAATTCTATTGATTTCTATGGCAAAAATTGGGTGGGTTTTTCTCCTAAATGCCATTTTACCCGGATGTCACACGGCCATCCTAAGCAGCCCAATTGGACGGGAAACCGCCCAATCTGGCAACACTGGTCTTGAGTCCATAACACCCACCACCTCAACATTGACTCACCCTTGGAGATCGTATATACAACACAGCACAGCATCCAGCATCTAGCTCCATGGTGACTGGGGGATTACTGTGTTTGGCCAGACAACTGAAGTTTTTGAGAAGATTGAGTGGAGGTCTGTGTGTGTGTGTGTGTGTGTGTGTGTGTGTGTGTGTGTGTGTGTGTGTGTGTGTGTGTGTGTGTGTGTGTGTGTGTGTGTGTGTATGTGTGGTGTGTGTGGTGTGTGTGTGTGTGTGTGTGTGTGTGTGTGTGTGTGTGTGTGTGTGTGTGTGTGTGTGTGTGTGTGTGTGTGTGTGTGTGTGTGTGTGTGTGTGCCCTTGCTAGCTGATTGTATCAGGTGGAATAGACTGTCAGATTGTATTCACCTGAAGACTGCAACACAAGTCCTCCAATCAAGTTCTGCTTCACACTTGAAGGGAAAAAACTCCAGACCAGGAGCTAGATGCCGTCTGTCACCACCACAGCAAAAAAAATCAACTGTGTGGCACTACACTTCTGAGAAATCGATTGTGGAGAGCACTATAGTATTTGTTTTTTTCCCCCTCTCTTCTCAGGCTTTTTCTCTATTCTTGCTTTGTTACATAAGAGAGCAAATCACATCACTATGCTGGATGGGTGGATGGATGGTGGAGCGGGAGCTTATTTAGCATTGCTGTGATGTGATGTGTGTGTGCCTGTCTCTCTCTCATCCTCCCACCAGCAAGCCAAGCAAAGGCTTTGAACAGACTGTTAGAGAATGGAACAGGCCCCACCGCTTCCAACAACAAAACAAGACAGGCAACGTTCAGCGTGCTCTCAGGACACCTAAACATGCCTGTGGCGCCATAAATTATTGAGAATCGGTGATGTCAAATAAATAATAAGTCGTTAATTATGCTCAAGTGGGCTGTAGGCTGCACACTGCCAAACTCCAAGAAACTGGTGTGTGAGCTTGTTGTGGGGAAACCAAGGACTACACCAAAGGCCTTGTTAAAACAGAGCCCTATTCTTCTTCAAATAAAATGTGAATTAACTTGAAGATGACAGGACATCGATGGGGATGGAGTGGATGTGTTAGGAGGAGTGCTAGTCTCTCCACCAAGTTTTCTGCAATGGCACCCCCACATGGTGTTGACGTGCACCTTCTGCCCACTCAGAGGGGATGTGTGAGCAACATTGTTTGAACGTCCTATTGTTTGTGATAAGAATAGCCATCATGACTGGTTTTCC
This sequence comes from Engraulis encrasicolus, assembly GCF_034702125.1. Classification (NCBI taxonomy): domain Eukaryota; kingdom Metazoa; phylum Chordata; class Actinopteri; order Clupeiformes; family Engraulidae; genus Engraulis; species Engraulis encrasicolus. The sequence goes on along the minus strand of NC_085862.1, from coordinate 27,399,041 downwards.
ATGTTGAGAGTAAGATCACTGCAGTATGTGCTAGCCTGCCAATGGAAAAATACTCAGAGATAAATCCATAATCATAAAAAACTATGAAATCACTAAGGAGCCTCAGTGTCAAGATGCATGTGAGGCACCAGCCACCATCTGAAATTAATGAGAAAATATTCAGAAATGAGTGTTTGCATGCTGAAATGCTTCAGGCGCTGGTTGCTGTGAACACAGGGAAAAATAATAAAATAATTCCAAAGGACATTCTTGAAACCTGCTGACGGCAGGAATCAAAGAGCAAATCTGTTAATGTTTCCTTGGTAACAACTGCAACGGCGTGCTACTCAACTGACCTTTGCTGTGTAGTAAGCAGGTCAAACATATCATCTTGTCTGTAAATAAATTACTGTACTCACCACTCCGCTTCACACAACAACGCGTAGGCTATAGGCCCATTATTTCTGACTTATAGCCAAGCATCAAGAATATTAGAAATCAGACTTGGCACCACCACTGTGCATAACTGTTCAAATCTGTTCAAGTCCAAGTATTTGAATATCTGTCTTGATATTGTAATCATAGTAGGCCTATTTTAAGATGGCCCTATTATGGCACTGAATTAATATTCCATTTTAAGGAAAACCTGTAGGCTATTACAACTTAAATCACTTACAATAGGCAGCAATACTAGCCTACAGTTTACTGATTATTTCATGTAATATGTAACCACTGCAAGCAGCCAGGCTTACAAATATTCATTCATATAGCCTACCAATCACAGAGAGCGTGTGTGTCCTGGCGCAGCTCTGCGTACAGAGTTGGGGTAACATGCAAACAATTATCCCTCTCACACCCCTGACCCACATAGCAGATGGTGACATGACATGAGTTCATTCAATCACCCCTCCATGGCGTTTTGGCCGCAATGAACCATTGCATACATATACAAACAAAAGTGGTACACCAGAGAGAACAATGCAGAATATTCAGGATATTTATCTGTGTGGCTCTGGTTCAAACCAGCGTTTTGGCTGCGTGTATTAATTAACAATGCAAACAGTCTGGACCGACGATAGAACACATGAACAGCAATGGGACTGATTATTGTCGACAGACACTTACGCAAATACAAGTCATCCAAAGCATGTTAGCGCGATAAAAGCACCGATTGGAAGAACACATATCATACACACAACTTCCTTACCTCCCGTTGGATTTCTTAACTTTGAACCGGATACGGGAGAGGGAAAACCGTGGTGATGAAGGCTGCAATGTTGCTGGGCTCCGTTCAGTAAGGATCAGGATAAACGTCGAATCTTCATGATGTCAACAAAAAGCAAACCAGTTGGCAAAGGGAATGTAACACCCGACTGCGCTAGAGGAAGCAAGTTTTGGGTCTCGTAACCCCTACAATGTGTCTGTCTGGGTTGCTGTAAATAATTGAAACAGTATTTTCTTCCCTATGTTTCCAGATCGGTTACAAGAGTGAGTAATCTGACTCCTCCTAGCAAAAAAGTTTCAAAGTTGAGGGTCTTGAGAACATGCAGATTGATAGTAAACTGGGCCAATCATTGCACGGAGCTGGGGTTCATGGGGCCAATCATGAATGGCAAATAGTTCGTTACAGCGTCATTCTCCCTGCCCACGTTCGGTTTCCAGTAATTATCCTCATTTAGGTTCGAAATCCAAGGCTGAGAATTTCCCCAAAGGAAGCTGCATTAGGGCGAACAATGCAGAGGAACTTTGCCACTTTTCTTTAAACAAAAAGCTGAGGTCTATATATCACACGAACTAACAAGTGGAGACAGATGGCCGACTGGAGTGTTGGTTATCCTGGGGTTGGCGCTCTGCTGCTCTTATTGCGCCTCGCATTGCGCGCCTTGGCACACGTCTCTCTCTCTCTCTCTCTCTCTCTCTCTCTCTCTCTCTCTCTCTCTCTCTCTCTCTCTCTCTCTCTCTCTCTCTCTCTCTCTCTCCTCTCTCTCTCTCTCACACACACACACACACACACACACACACACACACACACACACACACACACACACACACACACAGAGCTGATTATAAATCCAGACGGGCCATAGGATAGGTGCACACTGCACAGAAGCCGGATGTTTTCTGGACAGCAATGTTGTTATTTTCCGTTCCATGATGGACTTCGCAGGAAGTCTGAAAAAAGAATGCCTTGTAGCCGCTTAGTCACAATGGGCCAGGTTTAGGCCTATACTTGGATAGGCTACTTACTAACTTTACTTCAAGCTTTGCTTCAAGAAAACATATAAAAATATCAAGAAAATATAATGTAAGTAGCATACTATCAATAAAACTGAAATAAAAAACAAAACTCTACAATTGTGCAAATTGTAAATAAAAAATGTTTATTGTAAAAAAAAATGTTTTAGGCCTAATATTTAAAAAAAAACTGCATGAAAATGCAATAGATGAAGTATGCGTTGCTGATGCCAGCATCACATAAGAATGCCTGTTCAAAAGTATAGTCAAAGTCGTTAAGTGCTTGCACACTTGTAGTCGCCCAAGGCATAACCTGCCCAGCCAGCTATTCCGTTGACCCATATTCTAAGTGCCAAGTAGGGAACCCGTCCTGCCTTTCAGCCTGATGTAGAGGAGGGCAGTGAGTGGACTGTTTTCATCACCCCCTTTCTGTTGTTCCTCAACATACACACCTCCAAACATCCACATTACATTTGTGATATAATCATCAGTTTACAAAGTGACCACTGCACACATGGAGCCGCAGTCAGCAGTTGTCGTGGAGATGATCTGTTGTTGCGGTGCATGCGCTTTGGAACCTCCACAGGCAACAGGGGAGGAATGCCAAGGCTGTGCAGCTTGGAAAGCGGTCGGAGACTGGGCACGGAGGAAGCCACAGGCTGACAGAAGTGCAGCCACAAAGCAACGAGCTGGTGAAGTAAGTGGTTGGACCACATGCTGGCAGGCTCATGTTGCATGTTCAGCTGCTGGCAGTGCAACCATGGGCCATGGGAGCTGCTGCAGGTCCTCAGACCAAACAAGGCATCAGTTCTAGCCTGATGTTGGGTAGTCGGGCAGTCATGGGTAAGTGATTAGGGCGTCAGACTTGTAGCCCAAAGGTTGCTGGTTCGACTCCCGACTCGCCAGGTTGGTGGGGGCAGTAAATAACCAGTGCTCTCCCCCATCCTCCTCCATCACTGAGGTACACTGAGCGTGGTACTGTCCCACCGCACTACTCCCTTGGGGCGCCATTTGGGGCTGCCCCCTTGCACGGGTGAGGCATAAAAATGCATTTTGTTGTGTGTGCAGTGAACACTTGTGTGTTGTGGAGTGCAATGACAATGGGAGTTGGAGTTTCCCAGGTGGACTTTCAACTTACCTGCCCTGGCTATCGCAACTACGTGTAATCATTAGCAGGGCCACTGACAGCTTTTGCTGGGCCCAGGACAAAGTCATCGGAAAGGGCCCCCCATCCAATATATACAATGTAATGAAAACCCAAATTTGAGCCACCTCTATCCCTGGGTCCTGGACAACTGACTCCTTTTCCCAATGACAGAACTACATCTAGCATCCCCTGACCCCACCTACCGAAAAGAAATTGGTTTGAATGTTCCAAGAATGTTCCAAGACTGAGGTTTTGTGTAATAGGAAGTATTGGTTGGCTTAGGCAAACGTTTTTTTTTTTGTATGTGTCTTTTCGAGCCTTTATTTTTTGTTTATACGAGATAGGACAGTGAAGATGGTGACAGGAAACGAGTTGGGAGAGAGAGGCGTGGAAGGGTCGGCAAAGGGCCCTGGTCGCAGTTGAACCCGGGTCGGACATAGACGAGTGCCCTACCGTTAGCACCACGGTAGGGCTTAGGCAAAAGTTTCCCATTGCCTTGTACATGTATACTTACTTCTTTCCTCTCTGCCTCCTATGGCCAGAGCTCAGGGAGGAGGCGTCAACCACCCTTGTGATTGGCCAGCAGTGTTGATTTCGTCAACCATGACTATGACTAAAATATTTCGTCAAAGCCCTTTTTTGATTTTCGTCATTCAGACTAAGACTAAAACTAAATTGGGAAGGCAATGACTAAAATATGACTAAAGCCCGATTCGGACGGAACTTTTATTACCTATGGACTAAGACTAGGACTAAGACTAAAATTGATTTTCGTCATTTAGACAAAGACTAATACTAAATTGGGAAGGCAATGACTAAAATATGACTAAGACTAAAATTGATTTTCGTCATTGTGACTAAGACTACGACTAAATAAATAAAGCTGACAAAATTAACACTGTTAGCCAGGATGGAATGCACCCTGTGCAGGGAAGCCAACGGGAGAGACAAAGTGATCCGCTGTCCCTGGCGCATGGAGATGGGGGCCCAGAATAGGGTCCCCATTACATTGGGTGTATTGAGTAGGGGGCTCCCCGCTGACTTTGTCCTGGGCCCAACCAAACCTATCAGCAGCCCTGACCCTGCGAATCAGGTCCACTGACATCAGACCAAGTCATGATGATGTTTAGGCAAATGACAATTGAGCAGAACAATACAGGGGGAGGGTTTCAGATGAAAGATTCAAGACCTTTTTTGTCAACAGTTCCCTTTAAAAGAATATGTTTTTGCACAATTGCCTTTTTATTGTTTCTGTAGTCCTTATTTTTCCCTCCCTGGCTATTACCTGTGATACCTGTGTCTTGAAATGTCCATGTGGGTATTATGTGTATTTATGTAAGCTGCTTGACACCTTAATTCCCCCCCGGGGATCAATAAAGTTACTCTACTCTACTCTACTCTACTCTACTCTACTCTACTCAAAAACAAACATGCTAAAAGAACTAGACAGCAAGGGGACAAAAGTGTGAAGAAACACTTATAAGAAAGGATTAAGTGGTAAGTATTAAATAATACATAACCATTGGCGCTGTGGATGATAACAGTGCACATTGAGCAGGGCCACCCACACTCACATTTGTTTTTAAATTGGATTTCTCCCATTTTTAATCTCCCGCTCCCTCCCTGTATTGTCCCAAAAATTATGACAGGACAGTGGAGGACAGACAGGAAGTGAGTTGGGAAGCGAGAGTCTGAGACGGGGAAGGGTCGGCAAAGGGCCCGGGCCGGAATCGAACCCGGGTCAGCCGCGCAGTTGACGAGTGCCCTACCGTTAGCTTCACAGCAGGGCTCTTAATTTAAAACTTTAACCTTTACTGCCTGCAAATGTCAGAAAAGTCTTAAGAGATTTGCCACTCAGGTATGACTTGGAGGTAGCCCATTGTGCATTCATGTAGTGCCCCCTGCAGACAGAGGCGACTCTGTACTGGCCCCCTGGTGGCCAAAGCCCTGCACTGCATCACTATCACAACTATTGAAAGGTCCATTATGTAATTTTAGTCATTTATTTCCAAAATGTATGCTGCCCATTAACAAATTATGCCATTCTCATGAATATTTTCAGAGTAAACAAATTCATCTTTTACTCATTTGACTAGATTAGGTTTTGCATCCAAGTAGGTCTATGACTGGTGGTGATTCAACATAGCTGATTTATAGGTTCTTGTATGAAAAGTGTAAGCTTCCATAATGAACTTGGAAATGGATGGTGGTAGTAAATATTTATGAAAAAGATGACATTTCTGAATGGGCAGCTTCAATTCTGGAAATAAACTACTAAATAAATTACAGACTGGACCTTTAAAGGTCGTTGGGCCTTGGAGGCCGTTTCGTGGCCTAGGGGCTCCAAGCTGCTGCTCCCCAGTCTGCGTTTTGTTAGCTATGCCTCTGCCTCCAGCTATCATATTGAACGTGGAGTTCTGTGGTATTGCTGTGTGATGCTGGCCAGTCGGTAGGTATGCAAAGTAGGTAGCTGTATGCGGTTAATACCCAATACTGTACAGATTACAGTAGGGGCCTATTTTTCATATGGTAACCCAGAAAGGTTCTACTCGTCATCAATGCATCAAAATAGGATCAGTTCCCGTCTCCTATGGGTGTGACTTTAAAAAAATGCTCTGCGACGCCGGCGACCCGGGATCGATTCCGGCCCGGGTCCTTTGCCGATCCCTCCCTGTCTCTCTCTCCCCCCAATTGTTTCCTGTCTCTCTGAACTGTCCAATCACTAAAATAAAAAAATAAGAAATAAAAAAACTAAAAAATCTTTCCCATTGAATTCCTGTCATTCTGAATCCTTGCTAGTCTCCTAAAGAGGCATGGCAGGTCATGGACATGCATATTTACTGTATGTCTCATCAGACCTTGCCCATGGCTCAAATGACCAAGATACCTATTGATACACTCGCTGCATTGACCTGGATTGAGTGATCAACTCCAATCCAATATACAGTGAGTCCAATATGTATTTGATCCCTTGCTGATTTTGTTGGTTTGCCTACTAACAAAGACATGATCAGTCAATAAATGTTATGATAATATGTATTCTAATATGGAGAGACAGAATAGCAAAAAGAAAATCCAGAAATTAACTTAAGAGAATATATATTAATTTATTTCCATTTCATCGAGCAAAATAAGTATTTGATCCCCTGCCAACTGATTACAGTTCCGGGCCCACAGACCAGATGGGCACTTCCGATCAACTTGTCATCTGAATTAAAGACACCTGTACATACTAACATGCATAAAAGACACATTGAATCAGCGGAATCAGTCCATAGTACGAGTGAATCAGTCACACTCCAACCTAACCAGCATGGGGAAGACCAAAGAGCGGTCAAATGATATCAGGGACAAGATTGTAGACCCGAACAAAGATTAAATGGGCTACAAAGCCACAAGAAAGAGACTGGGTATTAATGACCCAGCTGTTGATGCATTTCTTCCAAAATGTGAGGAATACAAAATGACTATCCATCAGCCTGTCTGGGGTTCTATACAATATTTGACCTTTTGTAGGGATTCAATAATCATGAGAACAGAAAGAAAGCACCCTAGACCTGTACGGGATGAACAAGACAATGATATCAAAGATACTGGGACCAAAATCACTGAGAAAACTACTGGTAGCACATAATGCCACAGAGGTTTAAAATCCTGTAGTGCACACATGGTACCTCTACTTCAGAAGGAACCTGTGCAGTCCCACCTGAGGTTTGCCAACGGACATCAGACTGGTTTAGGATATGATAAGGAAGTGCTGTAGTCAGATGAAACCAAAATCAAGCTGTTTGAGGGTGTTTGTCTGGCCAAGGCACAGGACAACTTCACATCGTCAACAAATGGATGGAGGGAGACATGTAATGTGCAATCCTGAGTGCAAACGTCCTTCCCTCCACCACTACACTGAAGGGTGGGCCATTTTTGGATCTTCCAACATGACAATAATACACAACATACAGTCAAAGCAACGAAGGAGTGGCTCAATAAGAAGCATATTAAAGTCGTGAAGTGGCCTAGACAGTCTCCAAATATTAACCCTATAGTAATTCTATGGAGAGAACTGAACCTCCCATTTGCCAAGCTACAGCCACAAACTATTAATGTTTTAGAGATAATCTGCATAGAAAAATGGGCAAAAATATTTTCTACTATATGCACAAACATTATCATAAACTAAAATAACCATCTGACCTCAGTGCTAGACAACTAGGGCTTTGCCACAAAGCACTTCATCTTCTTTAGCTAGAGGGGTCAAATACTTATTTGCCTAAATTAAATACAAATAAATAAAAAATGTATTATTTTAAGTTATTTTTTGGAATCTCTTTTTGATATTCTGTCTCTCCATGTTTGAATACATATTATCATAAATGTATAGACTGATCATGTCTTTATTAGTGGGCAAACCGGCAAAGTCACCAAGGGATCAAATACATATTGGACTCACTGTATGTAACTGGAAGGCTGATTGTACCTGAGTGTCTGCTATATAGTATAGTATATAATATGCAATAATGTGTATAAGTGTTTGTGTATTTTTGTATTTATGTAAGATGACAGACTCCTTAATTTCCTTCAGGATTAATACAAGTACCTTACTCAAGACTACTTTACTCTATTCTACTCTACTGTTCATGAGTTCCGTCAGTCTGTTTTTTCCCAATTGGAGTTATCCGAGGATGGCATTTCCAAAAAAAAAAATTCAGTTATGATTAAAACACGGGTGGACAGAGCTGGAAGTTGGTTTGCTGAATAGGTTTTGTTCATTATATCTCACTGTTAATTCAACTCTAATTCTTCCATCTTCATCTGAGGTTAAAACATGTAAAGGATAACACTTTTACATCACACAAAAACCTGAAGACTTTGCTTACTGAAAATGAAATAGTTCAGACAAGAAATTGCAATGGATATTATGGCATTGCTGGCCATTGCTTAGCATAGAGCCAGTAGCTTTAAAGGTTTTTTTGGAATTGATGGCATTTCCTCTTCTATTCATGGCACTACAATCACTGGAGCTTTTCAGCACTTTGAGTAGTATTAAACTACAGTATGGGCATGGCTGGATTGGCCATAAGGCATATAGGGAATTTGCCCGATGGACTACTGATGATTTTGGGCTGGCCAAGAGGACTTTATGTAATGGTATCAGTTCTCATGCTGCTACAGCTGACCTCTCAGTCAGATGTATTCATGTTGGCTGTTTTGGTCCAAATATCCTGTAATGGGTGACTAAAAATGTTGTCACAGGCTTCATTGTCTCTCTCAATGCCTGCCGGACCAGTCTTGGCTAAAAAATGCCGGGGCTGATATTTCATCCCAGACCAGCCCTGAATATGGGTAATCCCCCATGGCAAACGCACCACATTGTTATACGCTAAATTGGGGCTTTGAGCTGGATGGAAGGGCAGGATTATGGAAGCCCTCTGATAAACTTTGTCATAAATGTGTTACTAAGGTGTTTCCTGTAAAACTATGCTGGAACAATGGTGGGTCTCTCAAGCAAGATGGGGGCAGGTTTTGAGACCAACTCAATACATTAATTATGACCGCTTTTTAACAAAGAAATTGACATGTTCAGATTTTTGTTGTTGGTCTTTTTAGACTTTATTATGGACAGGACAGTATGAGAGGTAGACAGGAAGTGAATGGGGAGAGAGATGGGGAGGGGTTGGGAATCAAACCCGGGTCAGCCGGATGGCAAGCGAGTGCCCTACCGGATGGCTAGGGCAGGGCCTCATGATCAGATTTTTTAAATTGTTGAAAAAGGTAGGTCTGCACACTGCCGATAAGCTCCAAAAATAAACGTTATTATTTAAAAAGCAACGTTTCGATCACGCTGGATCTTCATCAGGCATATATTTTTAAAATGCCACCAAGTGTGGTGCTCACACAGTGCTGGCACTTTTATCCAAAGCGATTCAGGGTTTTGGTTCCAGTCCCTAAAGCAATGTAGGGTTAGGTGCCAGCGTCCACTGGCATTTCAGACAACCTTCCGATTCCAAAAAACGTTCGGTCACGGCTGCCAGATGTGACTGATTAGTGGTGGTGCTCATCACTTTAGCATGAATATTAAAATGACTAATGTAATTAGAATGTAGATCATGTGTTTTGGTCAAGGTCTTCTTCTGTAAACATGGGCTGTCAGTATAACTCTTTAAGAGTTAAAGTTAACTCCATTTCAGATAGTATTTGGTCCCACTCAAAAAAAAGTGTACATTTTACTCTATGGTCAGTGTAGAAATGACCTCGTTTACATGATACATTTAATTCAGAATTAACTCCATATAATTCTGAATAAAATGTAATTACACTTCATGTAAACATCACGTAAACAGTGCACAATTCGGAATGAAATGAAAGTGCAATGTAAACTCCACTGAACATTTTAATTCTGTATAATTTTATGTAAACGTGGCCATTGTCAGAGTCAATTCTACTCAGTATTTTGTCAATATCAACACTAGAATTTGAAGAAATCATCTGGCTGTAGAGTTTCAATTACGTGCACCTGCTGAATTTTACATTGACTTTTGGCTGCACTCTTTGAGTGATTTGATTCTTCAAACTGTTGTAAATAGTGTAATCTGAGTTAAAAAAAAAAAAAACTTTTTTTGAAAAGGGCTCCATGACAAAAATGATTATGCCATATGCAGACAGGGGAACCCCACAAGTTGATTAACTTCAACAGTGCAATAGAGGTGCCTCTACAAAATGTGGTGAAAATATAAGGTCTCTTCCATCTCTACCTGGAGAAAGAAGCAGGTTCTCTTCTGACAGTGAGGCAGTGGGCCAAGTTATTTATCCTCCTGAAAACTGTCTTATGTAGTTTATAGCAGGGCTTCTCAACTGGTCTCGCCAAGGGACCCACAAATTCCTTTTGCCAATAAGTCACAGCCACAGCCCCCCTGAAAACATATCATACATCACACATCATATCATCATGCATGGGCCCACTTCACTTCTCACTACACAACTTAACCTTTTTCCACTACATATATGACCAACCCAGAACCAGTCCGGGTCCCAAACAACTAGTTAAGAAACATTGGTTTCTAGACTGACTCAGTGGAATAGCCCATACATTTGCTGTTACCAGAATGGTAATGACCAAGTCGTAGTGCATTACTCAAGGCCCTGTGTTATATCATAGTAGTGTACTACTATGGTAGTTAACTTTTCAGTGGATATTAACAGCATTTCACTGGTGGAACAGCGTGCATTATGCGCTACGAGAGGAACAGTTGAGGTTTTGCCATAAGCAGCTGGTTGCTTGGTAACTTAACCCTGATGCTCACCCTGAGGACTTTGGTGTGGTGCTGAGGCCTTCTTTGTTCATCTCTCTACCTGCTCCAGACCAAGCTCCAGGCTTGTCACAGGCAGTGTTGCCAGATTTGGCGGTTTCCTGCCCAATTGAGCTGCTTAGGATGGTCATCTGTGGGTAAAAAAGGATAAAAATGCCATTTGGTTGGGTTTTCTGTCCATTTATGGCCATAGAGATCACTAGTTAAAATTGAGAGGTATTTAGTGCTTCCAGGTGGGTTTTGAGCATTTTTTGGGATGGAAATCATCAGTCTCATCTGGCAACCCTGGTCACAGGGTCCAACACAGCTCCCTTTTGACCAATTTTATTTATTGTCATTATTCAAAATCCATGTGAAAAAAAATACTTTTCACTGTTTACAAGTCAGATATTTAAATGCGATTAAAATGCGATTAATTCGATTAATTAATTTCAAAGCCTATAGATTAATTCGATTAAAAATTTTAATCACGTCCCAGCCCTACTATAAACAGATGGAAGTGAAGAACCACTCAATTCAATGTTAGAATTACCTGTCGTAATGTAAAGTTAACCCATAAGGCAGTGGTGGGGAACTTTTGTTCATTCGAGGGGCCACTTCAAATTTTCCTCCAAGGGCCATACTATGAACACAAACCAGGATTTCCCCCAGCATTTTAGGCCATTTTGAAGGCGGCCATCTTTACAACAGACCCAGGGCCTATACTACAAAGCTGGTTCAGGATAAGTTAAGTTTAAGTTAAGAGGTAAATCGTGTAATAGAAGAGCCTGGAGTCCTCATTTTCCAAAGAAAAGCTCTTGTATTAGATGACTTACCTCTTAACTTAGCCTTAACTTATCCTGAACCAGCTTTGTAGTATAGGTCCCCAAACTAGGTGCCCTAAAACTATGACATAATTGTAATGCAAATGTTATCTCTTCGATTGCTTTAGCCTAGAAAACATTTCATATTTCATGTGAAACTGCATAACATTGAAATTGGGCCAGATAAGGCGGCCTCAGGGGCTGTTAACGGCCTGCGGGCCATAGTTTCCCCACCCATGCCCTAAGGAGTTACCATATTTCACTGATTCATACTTGACCGTTTTCACTTCTGTAGAACTTTTTCAATATGTTATTCCATGTAATGGCGATATTATTCAATGCCATCTGTGAGTTTTTCATTTTTTAGTTGATTGAAATCATTATGTCCATACTTAGGACAGCAGGTTTTATAGGGGGTGGGAAAGTGCACGGACCAGACATGATTATGAATTTACAATTAAACCTTTAAAACAGATGTCATATGTGTAACAGACCCCTTTACCCGCATTGTTGTTCAGGAAAATGTAATTGTTTTCAACAAAATGAACACTTTTGTGTTTTTGTCCCACAACTTTCAAGAATCAATGATTTATGTCCATGTTATTCTCTGCTGCATCTTTGTATGCACTAGTGACTATGCAGGTCATTTCCTTTATTGCATATGAAACACAAACATTTTCATGAATGCTGGCTCTGACTATTATGTAACCAGGACAATTCATTCAATGGCATCCACTTGAGTTAGAGTCTTACTTAGGCATGTGGATTTATTTTCTCTCCATTTTAAATATATTTAATCTTTTTCACAAAATCTCAATAGTATAATCTGTGGTAGAAAAACATAAAACCCTCACCCTAATTTTTCAGTCAGGATCTTTTTTTTGTAGCTCCAACTTGAACCACTAGATGGAGACCTCTACACTTATTTTGGAAAAACAAGAGTTTTACAATGGAGTGACATCCAATCTGATAAATGGAACTTACATGAGGCGAAACCAATGTACTGTTAAGATAAAGATAAATTTGAGGTAAATTAATGAATCGTTCACACAAAATTGGATTGCTCAAGACTTTTCACTTCTGTTGAAATTCAATCCAACCTTAAGCAGTTCATCAAACAGTCAAACCCTACACAATCACCCACAGACTAACTATACACACTGACCGTTGTTATGGTTTCTATGCTTACTGGTATTTTATATTTTGCAAATGTAGGCTACAGCGTGCCAAAATAAACTGTATATATACTATACTGTAAATCTGAGGTGTAACAACTCACTAACAAAAAGTTGTAGCCCCTTAATGCACGCCATTGCCTACATCCAGTGGCACGCTGTAATAATCGTTGAAAAGTTAACTACCATAGTACTATGATCTAACTATGATTAACTACACAATACTATGATTTAACACAGGGCCTTTAGTAATGCACAACGACTTGGTCATTGCTCTGCTCATTGCCATTCTGGTAACGCTGTGTCTTAATGGGTTAATTGGAATACAAAATTCAGGGTTCCCACACCCTTTTCATGAAGCACCTTCAAGTAGGTAGAATGCCCTAAAGTGGGACGATGCCTAATGTGGGACACCTTAAGGTTTAAGGGGTGTAGCTTTGCCCCAAGTTGGTAAATGTTTACAAAACTAAAACCAAATAAAAGCCCTATCATCCTGTTATCATAATATCATGATTTAGTAAATGTATAGTAATACTCCAGGGAGGGGTTACAATTAAGAAGAAGGACCCTGGGTGAAGTCCATCAAATGGCAAATTACATAGCATTTGGCCAAATTTGTCTTTAGGGTATAAATCAATTCCAATCAAAACAACATTGTCAATTTTTTGATAAATATGTTGGGTAGGTATATGTTCATCAGAAAATAATGTGTGGTGTATATAAAATAATGTAATATTTTATTTTTAAACCATATTATTACTGTCCCACTTTAGGATAGGTGCGTCCTAAAGTGGGACACAAGATTTTCCTAATGTGGGACAGTTGTAAAAGTAGTAATTTAATAAGTCAAACAATTACTATGAAGTCAAACACCATGTCCACATAAGAAAATGGATATTTAAATATATATCAAAGGTGTATTTCAGTCTTTCTGGCCTAATCTACTGGAGCACAGCTATCAACACAACATTTGGGTCCAAAAACCGGAAGTTCTTTCCTCAAATAGAGCTGCCATGTTGAAGTGACCAATTGTGTGCAATGGGTTCAAACAGTCTCAGTCATATTTACCAATAAAAGAAAGTAAAAATAATTTATAAAACATGCTCTAAATGTGTAGCTGATATGTCTTAAAGAGTGGCAGATCACATTTTGAATTAATATTTTACACAAACATGTTTTAGAGACCTTTTAATATACACTGTCCCACATTAGGAAACCGATTGTCCCACTTTAGGATAACCATGGTTTTTGACCAACTTTCATTAATATCCAAATTATTCGAATTAGAAACACTTAACATGTTTTTAAAGGTTGCATTTGATTAGAGCATAACTAGAGGATGAAAAGGGTGTAATTTGTTTGTATTGAAATGTTGTCATTAAATTTTAATAAACCACCAAAGTTGAAGTGACAAAAAATGTCCCACATTAGGGCATTCTACCCTACCAAATTTTCAGTTTTCCAGCACCTTTAAATAGGTCGCGGGAAGGGGGTGTGGGGGACTTCCCCCTGAAAATGTTGTGTTTTTTTAGATGCAATTTCCTGCTTTCTAATCAATTTTAGGTTGTCGAATGGCAAATCCCATCTGACATCTCACTCCCTCAGATTTTTGATGTACCTGAACAATTTATTTCTATTCTTTGTCTTACTGAATTTGACTCGACACAAATTTAAAGCATTTTCAAGCACTTCACCAAACATTCAAGCATTTTCACAACCTTGAAAACAGATTATTGAAATTCAAGCATTTTCAAGGAATCCAAGCACCAGTGGGAACCCTGAAAATTAAAAAGTGTGCCTTGGGGGTGCATTGGCACAACACGCCAGGACACCTGACCACAAGTGGTAAATGGTAAATGGGACTGCACGCATTTATATAGCGCCTTTCCACTCCTTCAAGCACTCAAAGCGCTGTACATTGTGTGCCTCACATTCACCCAAACACACACCGGTGGCAGTGACTGTCACGCAGAGTACCACCCTGCCACCAGGAGCAACTTGGGGTCAAGTATCTTGCTCAAGGACATATCGATGGGGTCAGGCAGACCGGGGTGGGCTTGCATTCCCCTGATGTGTTTAAATCTGGCCCAGGTCGTTTCCCAGCCCTATACCCTATCTCTCTCCCCCAGTCTCTTACTGTCATAATCTCCACTGTCCTATTCAATAAAGACATAAAAGGCCTATACAATGGTGCAATCATATTACTCATTGTCTTTGTGCATAAAGGATTGCAGGAAGTGTTTTGTGAAATCAATCAACTAATAACAGTGACCTATAGATAACATGTATCTGCCTTATTGTTTGGCATAAAGGAATCTGAGACGCAAGCATGAGGGCCAAATCTCGCCCACAGTGTGATTTTATTTGGCTTGCAAGATCATTTCAGATGTGTATTACAATTGGCCCTGATTCACAATTAATGTAAACTAATTAATAAAAAGTAAAATGACCTGAGAAAATGTTGTGCATCATAGAATAGGAGTGGGCTCAGGCCAGTGAAACAGAAAATACAAGTGCATCAGTTGTAAAATCTCCCACTCGACAGGTGTAGGCATATTTGTATTGTATATGATGAGAATGGGGGTTTGTGAAGCATGCCAATTTGCATAGTACTAATTTTAGTCTTTTTGAACAAATATTGAGTTTGACCCCCCAATGTCGTTCAAGAGATTGGGATTTTTCTCAAAGCGAAGCCTTACTAGGACGAGTAACACCCATTTTCACTAGGAGTATCCATTTATTAATTACATTTAGAACTTGTTATTGGATACTCTTTAAAGAAATCCACGAAAAATGGGCGTTTTTCCTTTGTAGCAAGGCTAGGACACTTCACTTTGAGACAAACCCATTGACACCCCTGATTTAGGATAGGTATGTCACCCTGACCTTTTCCCATATTTGACCTTTGACCTTCCACATATCCAACTGGTGACATTATGAAGGCTTTTTTAGCAAGTGTGCTGTAAAAAAAAAAGGTCTTCAGTTTGCGAGCAACTGGATCGGTATTTGTTGTAGAAAGGCTGATTCTCAGCTACAATTTTCTCTCACATTTGAAAGGCATGTTTACGTTACTTTGCTCTAGAGGCATTTTCTAATGATTTACTAATACATTAAAGGAGGGAATAGAGTGGTGTCTGTTGACTATAGGGCTTTTTTAAAATTCTTATGGGGGAAAATGCTGAATACAGACAGTGCCTTTGTAACTACGCGGAGGTTATTGGGTTGGCCTGTTCAAGACTGTGTCTGAGACTGTGTGACTGTCCCATTGACCCCTAGTTAAATAATACCAATGGGATCCCACTCAACATTTACCAAGTCCCAACTGTGCTGTCTGTCGGAAATGATACTCATCAAACAATTACATATAAACCCTAATGTCATAACCATGTTGGAACTTGTTTTAGGTTTTTAAAAGGATCCATATGCATCGTATGGTATTCAGAGCAAGCTAATTTAAGCAGGTTACTGGCACATCGCAGACATGGCTTTTTTTTAACACCTCAACCCTCTTCTCTGCTGAGACTTTGTACCCTGTAAGTAATGGTTTGTAGAGGAGGTCTCGTCAGATTATTGCCATGAATGGCACACAAGAGTGTTCTTTGAGGAAGTACGCTCAATGCCACATAGCTTAAATAATGCATAAGGAGTATGCCTTTGGCATCTCTTGTTGTGTTTTTGGCAAGAGGACAAGTTCACTTCTGCCGCACCAAACTTTACTACCACTTGAATAGTGTGATGTAAGTCATACCTCGTACTACACGTTGCACTGTTTCTCTGAAAACTGACAACCATGTAGGCCTACTACAGCCCCATATATTGGCCCGGCCTCCTCAGGTATGCAGTCAGGGCTGAACTGGAGGAGAAATAGGGCCTGGGCACTTTTGGCTTAGAGGGGCCCCTCATAATTAGCGGCACTCTCGTGGGCCCCTATTTTCAGAAATGTTCATTTATTTTTCTTTTCTTTTCTTTTTTTAAACATTTCTGAAAATAGGGGCACACGAGCGTGCAGGGCCCACCGGGAAATGCCCGGTATGTTATATGACCAGTCCAGCCCTCTATGCAGTTGCTTGGGTTGTGTTGCCTCTTGACAGGGTAAGCCTCTGAGCAGTAGCGAAGCAAAGGGGCCATAAACTCCACAACACATCACAAAGTTCAAGGATAGTGAAAATCTGCAGAGCGGCCAGATGGAGATGATAATGGGTAAATAATCAATCAAATCATTGCACTCTCTGGCCAATCTCTGCGCTCAGCTGAGGTCAAAGTTGGGCTTTGATTATCTTTATCAAGACGTGCAGGGCTGGAGTGAATACCATGGTTCACCTTTGGGCAATATATGTGTGTTCAGCGTCATGTGCACAATTACCAAAGCATGAAAAAAGCAGCGGTATAAAGTAAAAGTCACATCATGATGTAAAATGCAACACTACAGGTATACATGATATTACATAGTTGTTACGCACTGGCGCTTATGTAGCGGTTCCCAAACTGGAGGTCGGGACCCCTAAGGGGATCGCAAAGGTACTGCAGGGGCATGAAGGACAGAGGGGACTTTATGTGTGTACCTTTCCTGTGATTTACATTAAATTTAGCAAAAATATGTTTTTGCATTTGGAAAATGGGAGGTGGGGCTCGCCAAAATATTCTTAGGTCCAAAAGAGGGTTGCAGCTGAAAAATGTTGGGAACCACTGGCATAATGAATACCAAATGAGGTTTTCTACATCTCTTTCTCTTATTCTTAACCCGTTTACATACGGTGTTATACATTTGTGATGACCAGAATGGCAATAACCAAGTTGTAGTACATTACAAAGACCCTGTGTTATGTCATAGTACTGTAGTACTAGCTAACTTTTCAATGACTATTACAGCTTGCCACTGGAGGTACGGTGTGCATTAAGTTAAGTGAAATCCCCTGCCACAGATTCCCTCCAACACAGGTTTGACCTCTCCAAGTAACTGGCCATCGACCAAGTGACTCAATATCAGATCAAGAAAATGTTTGCAAATTGATTGTGCTTGTGCAAGTGCCTAAAAGTAAGTTTAAAACATCTCAAAATCCTAGTTCTACAATTCTAGTGAGTTATTGGAGGGCTTTTGTGTACCTGCACCTCGAAACTTCTGGTGTGCTTTGGTTTTCTCCTCCAAAAAGCTTGCATTAAACCCCATGAGGAGACTGATGAGAACAACAGCACTGAGATGATAGGGAGGATAATGGTCAGCATGGCCTGCTTTCTTTCACATTCGCTATGAGCAAAATATGGGAAGGACTTACTTCGTCCTGACTGTTTTCAAAAACCTGGCTAAAGTGGCCTCATTTTCACTCCAGACTTTCCACATGTTAGAGATATTGAGGTAGGTGAGAAAATGAATGTGCGTGTGCAGGGAAGCTGACAAGGGGGGGCAACGGGGAAAATTGTCCTGGGCCCAGAGACAGTGGGGGCCCACAATTGGGTTCTCATTATATTGTACAGTGTATTTGGTGAGGGGGCCCTTTCAGATTATTTTGTCCTAGCCTTGCCAAATCTGTCAGTGGCCGTGTGTGTGTGTGTGTGTGTGTGTGTGTGTGTGTGTGTGTGTGTGTGTGTGTGTGTGTGTGTGTGTGTGTGTGTGTGTGTGTGTGTGTGTGTGTGTGTTAAAATTATCTGGTGATCTAAACAAATCCAACATAAAGCTCAAACACATCTGGTACCAAAATATGGGGCAATATTGGCAAAGTAAAAAACGTATTTGTTTGAAGTCATGTCAGTTGAAGTCATGTCAGTTGACAGTGTGAGCCAAAAGCCCAATCTCAGAAGTCTCAAATCCCCTTTTCCTGCATCAACTTCCTTCTAGACTGAAACACTGACAGAGTGATTCACATGCTAAAAACTGTGGAAGGAATTACCATAGGCCTATAGCGCAACAGAATACCCAAGTGACCCGATCAGCAAAGAATGGTTGAAGAATGTGAACGTGGATTGAATCAACATGACAAGCAAATCTCCAGGGAAGCATGGAAGATAAGCTATAGGCAAATCACAGGTCCTCAAAAACAAGGGAGTGATGAAATCTCTGAAAACCATGTTAATCTTGGTATAAGAAATAATTAACCTACAGTTGCCTAATGTTCTGATGTTTTCTGTTTTCTGGTAGCCCAGATTTCCCCTGTTTTTAACATAGCTTATGAGAGGGTCCACCCATTCATTCAGGCAGTGAGTGGCATGAATGGGTATTGATCACACTTTAATTAGATTATTTTGCAGCTCAGCTGACATCACAGACAGCATTCTCCCCAACACAAAATTCATCTTTTGGTAGCATAATCAGGAAAAGTCAGTTCCCAGTCTATGCTTGATGCCTTTTGGTAAACTTTTGCCAGTAGCCTATTTAATTTCCAACGCCTAACAATTGTGTAAAAAAAACTTCTATGTGTTTTGTTTTAGGCCTAAATTAATTTGCCCGAAAATAACCTTTATCCTCAACATTCTGACAGAGTGAGGTCAGAGGCCTAAAATGGCTTACTACACATTGTAACAATGTTGTTATTGTTTAAATTGACCTTATGCGAGCCTTCTTAATGCGTCTTCTAATTTGAGCGAAGAGTTACATTGTTTCATTTTGCGTTATTCTTGTCAAATCCCCGTCAGAGCTGTTGCCTAATGCTTCTGCTGTCTTCCTACTCTTAAGAGGCACTGTGTCTTTAACGGTTTGGTTTTTCCCCATAATCTAACAGTTGAAGAAGATAGCGGACCTAATTACGTCACGACACCTAGTCTTTTTTCGCAAAGCCTCCGCACTTAACGGCGGTGGTGCGCCTCTCAGACTAGGAGGAAGACGTGTCCGTAAAGGAAGAAACGTTGTGCGGGACATTAGCCACAAAATATAGAATTCGTCTGCTTCCCCGACAGCAACTGACCCAACGCGGTTTTTCCACGTTTGTCAAGGAAGGCGCAGTAGCGAGTCTCGCACCCTGGACACGTTGGCCAGACTGCACTCCACAAGGCGCGCATCACTGAGGATTACAAGACATATATCGAATCAGCCTGTCTGGATAGTGGCAAAGATGTTGCAGGTTTGTAGTTTATTGGCAAAGGGTCGTTTATTTTACGAGATGAAACAATGAAAATAGGTTATATAAGGCAAAAGACAGAAAGCAGCGGATAGTGTATTTGACGTTTCTACCGTTTTGCTGCATGTGATAACAGAATGCATCATCATCAACGCCACCGTTAACATTATAGCGTTATATCAATACGAATGAATATACCCATCGGTAACGTGTGATCATTTTTATATTCGTTGTTTTCACTGTACCCATCAGCTGGTATATTTCATAGGATATAAGAGAGCTAGCGGTGAAGCTGACAGTTACTGTACGTTAGCGGCAGTACACACTGGAAGCTTAATAGTTAGCTACCAGCCAACGTTAGCTAGTTATTACTGGTACCAATTAACGTGGGCCATCGTTACTTAGCTCTGGAAAACCGGATCCTTCGTTTGATATGCATTTAATTGAGGCGACACCTCTAGCTTGTACAATTCACTCTACCATGGCAGTAGAGGGGACATGGTACTCGTAGCTGGCCAGTTAGCCAGCTTTTAGCTAGCTGACCGCGCCAGACTCTGAATTGAATATCAGTCACATTTATCAGTGTAACCAGCTGTCAAAATCAAGACACTCAGGAGATCTCAGATCATACATCTGTGGTCCCATAATATGCCAGCTAAAGGTTGTGGGTACAAAGGCATAGTTACATTACCTGAGATATATCATCCCACGTTTTGACATGGGCATATGCCATAGTCTTTATATAGAAACAAAGCATTAGGCTACTTGAGTGGTTAAGCTGCTTAAAGTTTTTTTTCTCTACGTTATAAGGTTAGTTAAGTTAGTGGCAGGGCTTTGCTCAAAGAACGCACTGAATAGTCAGTGAGGTGTTTTTCCCCATCATCTGTTTTTTTTTGTACCCGTGCAAGTACTGTAACGATACGCACAATGGACACACATAACGGGGATGAAAGTATGGACAGCGCCATGGCCGTGGAGCCCATGCCTGGTTATTTGGACCTCATCAGTAAAGCATACACCGTTATGACCAGTGCCTTGAGGAACTGTGGCGACTGCGGTCTTGAGCTCTCCACAAGGACTCTGCTGGACAATGCCTACATTACCTTTACAGAGATGGGGCTCTTCTTTCTCTGCGCTGTTATGTGGACGCAGACGCGACGGGGGCTGACCCATTGCCTATTCAAGGTAATCCTTTCTAAGTCTTTTGCATATTATATTATGTCACCTCTTCCACTGTTTGCCAAGTACAGTATGTTTTGTTGGTCAGTGTGTCTTTCATTCACTTGTTACAGCCATCATACCACAGCAACCTGTTCTGCATGCCATCAATACCCATCAGCTGTTGTGAAGTTTTGTTGGTTTCAAGGAGGATGGGGAGAAACTAGCCTGAGTGGAGCTGGATGAACATTCTAGAGCTTTCTAGATCTAGTATCCCAACGATATAACAAGCTGGTTACTCCAATTATCCAGTCCACTTTCACTTAGGCCTAATTAAATTGGGCACAATTAAGCGATGACAAAGACATCTTCAGTTTCCTTTACATTACTATTGGAGAAGGGATTTTTTTAAACCCTATAAATATTTTAATTGTAGAGGAAGCTTGGCATCTAGGCTTCCGTGCCTGATGTTTACTAAAGAGCATTTGAGCTGGTGGGTTGGGGGGGGGGAGATGGGGTTACATAGGCTGGACTGATTCGAATAGCCAAGCGCATCCATCTCAAGGCTCAAGATCCCCTTCCCAAAGACAGACATGAGAATGGAATGAGAGAGGTGTAACACCAATTCTGTCAAATAGATCTTTTCAGTTCAAAGTTCAAAAACTACTCCTGTTTTCGAAGCTCAGTCATTGAAACTGAACACCTGTGATTTTATTTTCTGGCCAATCAGAAGTCCCTGACTCTCCAACCTGAAAATCCATGTAGAAAGCCACTGTCACAACCGCACAATGTTCCCTGTATTGGCCTTTGACAACAATCACTGCGCTGAAACTTTCAGACAGAAACGACAAGGCAGCTCAAGTTTCAAGGAGGACTAGAATGGGGACAAAACAGTATAGTGTACTCCAACAGGCCAGTCATGAAAAACAAGCCAGTTCTTTGTATTAGCACAAGATAGGACTCGCACTATAGTCTCTGTAAAATTCACCAATATGGGACACTTTTAGCTCTCTGTATGAGCACATGATAGGACTCACAACATAGTGTGTAATTCACCAATATGGGACACTTTTACTGAGTAAGCAAAATGTAAGGCCACAACGCCAGGAGTCTCCTAGCACCTTGGCTGTATGTGAAAGAAAAAAAACATAATGGTTTCACTTCCTGCTTAGGTACTGCAGTAGAGTGAGTAGTAAAGGCCTCGTGTGACCCATATGCACACACTCTTTCACTATTACTAGCACACACTCAGACTCTATCGCTTTTTATATTTCTCTCTTTCTTTTCCTCTCACCCACATTTTCTCTTGCTGTTTTCTGTCTCGTTCTGTGTCAGTATCTCTCTGTCTATCTCTCTGTGTCTCTCTGTCTCTCTCTCTCCCTCTCGCTCCCTCACTCACTTGCTCGCTTCCTCTCAAACACGCCATTCTGTGCTAACTCAGCACACTGCGTTGTCATTAAAAGGTTCAATACCTCCCTGATACATGGCTTCTCCATGGTCTCCTACTCCCACACACTCTCACACTCTCTCTCTCTCTCACACACACACACACACACACACACACACACACACACACACACACACACACACACACACACACACACACACACACACACACACACACACACACACACACACACACACACACACACACACAGGCACACTCACACACACACACTCTCACAGACACACACACACAGGGGCAGGAAAGGAAGCAATTCCTGCCTGCTTGCGTACCATACCAGCGTTCAGCTGCACTTTATTCTCAACCCCCCCCCCCCCCCCCCCCCCCCCCCCCCCCCCCCCCCCCTTGTAAATTCCACCCTGGCCCCTCCCCCCTGTCAGACGCGGCAGGAGTCCTACCGCTCCCCCGCCAGCTCACTCGCCTCTCCTCGCTCTCTGGCCTGCAGGGGAGATGATGTTTATCTGCAAATATACTCTCTACCAGACACTTGCCAGACACCTTTTTTTGTTTGTTTCGGGGGTTCTCACGGGGCGGCCGTATGTACGCCTAATAGCCCACCTAGCTGTAGAGGTGCCACAGGCTATGGTAACTGTTGTTCAAGGAAGCCATGTTTTTTTTGTGGGCAACGCTAAGTGCCTCCATAACGCCTTGGATGGATCAGTGTTGTTGTAATTTGTTTGCCACAGTACTACTCCCGTTTAGGAAATCTGAGCTAAGCTTATAGGCTTCAGTGGACCAGGACTGCATGTGTTAGCAAACGGAGGGTCGACTTTTAAGGTCAGAGCTGAAAATGATGCGTGCAGTTGAACATAATTCTACATTCAAATAATGAACCCCTTATAACCTTACTGTCACCAAAATTGTAATGGATATGTCTTAATCTGTTACATAAGGCTCTCGTTAATGTCATAGCAATGTTACAATGTAGTTGAGTATTTTCAGCAAATAGTGAATATATGCCCGCCGGCGACCCCATCTGCACTAAGAGGCTATCATTTACACATGGGTAAAGGACGTCTGATAGTTCTAGAGTTCACATGAAAGCACATGTTCACCAGGAAGTCAACATTCCTATTGCAAATCTCCAAACTCTTCGCATGAGATGAGATGAAATAAAGTGGAAGTGTCTTGATTTACAAGGCTTGTGGCTCTACAGGAGTTTGATGCATTTTGCCCAAACATGTAGGCTAGCTGCAAGCGACTGCTTGCCAGGGACACAGACAATGGGCATTTCTCAAGGTGAAGTGTTCTAGGCTTGCTGGGATGAGTAACGCCACTTTTTCGAAGGTGTATCCAATCACTAGTTGTGAGTGTAATTAATAATTGGATACTCCTTGGTGAAATCTGCAAACATCTGTGTTACTCATCCTAGCAAGGCTAGAACACTTCACATTGAGAAATACCCAGTGTTGTTGGGCCTGGCTTGCGTGAGCTCCTCCTCTGTGCCTAACATTTGTGACATTGGGAGTTAAGCTCTGGCTCTTCAGCACCTTGATTAATTTATTAATTAATTGAGCTTCTTGAGCTTCTTGAGGTAGGAGGCGGCCTGATGACGTGATGACGTGACATTCACACACACACACACACACACACACACACACACACACACACACACACACACACACACACACACACACACACACACACACACACACAGACACACAGACACACACAGATTCACTCTCCCTAAGGCCTTCCCCCTCCGTGTGGGGATTTCCTTCCAAGAACGAACACATGTAAGTGTGTCAGAAAGGGGAAGATAGACAACCTTACTTTCAAATTGCTCAACGGATGTCTGTGCACTGACTACAAAGGCCCCAGTGCGGATGATAGCCTCATTGTGGAGTAAAGGGGGACAGCGTTGTCCCCACGTGCTCTGCAGTCCAGGCAGGGACACCTTCATGTTGAACACCCTCTCACTTTTACTGTGGTGACTGACTCCCTATATTAGAAGTGCATGTAGAAGCATTATGATCCCAATACAACATTACATGATATTACATAGTTGTTACACCAATTATGCCATTCTACCTAATGAGGGTTTATTGATTTTCTTTTACTACTACTGCTACTTTACAACTAGGCGCCTACGATAATGTCAGAGAATACGGGATATGACAACAGACAGATTAAATGCTTTTCAGTTGTACTAGTCAGTTCTGTTACCGAGTTGTGTACTGTTGTTGTACTCGATGGCTTAAAACTACCCAAAAACAGACATGATGCAAAAGATTAGCATGTATAATTTTGGGGTGATGTGCTGTATTATATCATTGCCATTCCGCCAGTGGAATGCTGAGCTCGTCATTGGAGAGACTATATTACCATAATACTACACTGGTACAGTATTAACATTGAGCCTTTAGTAATACATTGCAACTTTGCCATTGCCATTCTGGTAACAGCAAATGTAAGTTTATGGTTTCGATTAACCATACTGCACCTCCTTGTCCTTCACCCACAAGTTCCCAGTGGGAAATAAATAATGTAGTGGTGTTTGGATGAATTCAAGCTCTGTATTCATGGACGATGATGGCCTGCGTAGCCAAGTCTGACCTGCCCTGCCCCGGTCCGGCCCGGTCTGGTCTGTAATCACCGGTTTTCGCCCCCTTGCTTGACACGGGTCGCTGATGGACACACACTCGCTCCTCTATCCCCACAGATTGGAAAACCGGAAAGGAGTCACATTTTTCTGTAATTGTCGTCCTGCTTTTGGTGGTCTCCTCCCTCTCCCTCTCCCTCTCCCTCTCCCACCGCATCTGTAACAGGCCTGACGGATGAGTTGTTTTTTACTGGAGAGCGTTATGGAGGCGAGAGGAGAGAAAGGGGGAGAGAAAGAAAGAGAAAAAGAGAGAAAGAGAAGGAGAGAGAGAGAAGGAGAGAAAGAGGGAGAAGGAGAGAGAGGGGGAGATGGAGACCATCTGGCTGTTATTACAGGGGAGTGACCCCTGGGCAGATACTGGAAGGCCGTATTCCTTAGGTAGGCGGTCGATAGACTTCACGTCAGCCCTCGGAGCGAGAGAGGGGTGATATATAGGTTATGCCTCAAAACCCCACCCATTCGTATTCAGACCACGACGGCCGTGGCCGCCGGGAATTAAAGACGACTGCTATGAATTGCCCCTTCTCCACGACGTCCACGTCCACCACGTTGCTGAGCTATGGGTGGTGATGTGCCATATTAATTTAGCTGGCCTGAATGGGCGGCCCACCCCCAGCAGAGGAGCTGTTGAAATGGAATAAATTGGATTACATTGGCAGGCCACTCTCCCCCCTCTCTCTCTATCTTTCTGCTGGGGAGTCGACTCGACTCGTCTGCCTGTTGCATCTTACATTATATATGTGTGGCCATATGGTGGGTCCAAAACAACAGACGCTGGTGGCCATGAAACGATGAAACACTAACTTACACGGCTACTACACAGCTAAGCCTGTTAAGACACAGTGTTGTTATAAAATTGCTGATACCAGAATGGCAATGGCCTAGTCGTAGTGCATTACTAAAGGCCCTGTGTTATACTGTATCGTAGTAGTGTAGTACTATGGTAGTTAACTTTTCAATAACTAATTATTGCAGTGTTCCACTGGTGGAACGGCGTGCATTATGGGGCTACACAAAATGCAGTGTTAATTCAACACTTAATGTTCAATATTCAAAAGACTGTACTGTCTAACATTGCCATGATTAGAGAATTGATTTATCGTTTGGTCCCAGAGACCTAGTGACCAACACTCTCAAAGTGTTGAAATTAGACCAGCATGTTTTGCTGACTTGTATGTACCGGTACTAGCTCTCAGTCTGCCTCTGCTCTTGGCCCTGTTTTACCAGTGAGTCACTGAGCAGAGATGATTAAACGCTCACCCCATCAGCGTTGAGCAGCTGCGAAAAAGTTAATTTTTAAACTTTTTGGCCTGCGTAAACCGCTCTTGTGTCTGTTGGTTTGGTTCCGCAATGTGGTCACTACGCTGCTCAGAGTCAATCAGTGTGTGTAGTGTCCTGTCCTCCCTGTGTGTGTTGTCTGCAAGCAGGGCCACTAACAGCTTTTTTTGGGCCCGGGGCCGGGACAAAGTCATCTGAAAGGGGCCCTTTAACAATACATAGAATATAATGAGAACCCAATTCTGTCCCCCCCCCCACTTCTCCCCTCCCTGGGCCCTGGACAACTGACCCCATTATCCCCCTACTATCTGCGTCCCTGACCACAAGCACAATACAATAGAGGCAATCTTGCACCCTTAAGTGGTCAAGAATGGGTCTGTCTGTTCGTATGTCTGTCTAGTGTGCCGCTGTGTCAGATAATACGGGCTGCATTGTTGAATGCAGACTAACTTGATTAATGCCCAGCTTCATCATCATCCCCAGGGCTGGAAAACAGCTGAATTATTCATCGCAGGCAGTGTGTTCAATGAAAGTGAATGAATGTCATGTTGTGTATTGTGCTCGTTCGTTTTCCTTTTCTTAACGTCTTAAGAAAACACTTGATCTTTCCCTATAATATATATGGACAGACGGCGCAAGATAAGTGAGAGTATCTCTCTCAGGCAATTTGTTGTTGGCCGACCACAAATGGGGTGTAGGGGTAGAGAAGCACTTGAGAAAGAGAGAGAGAGGGAGAGAGAGCAAGAGAGAGGTGTGTGTGTATGAACGTGTATGTGTGTGTGTGTATGTGTGTGTGTGTGTGTGTGAGAGGAAGATGACTGCAAGCATCGACTTGAGAGAGTGAGTGGCCAA
>NC_085862.1:27311994-27366994 GCF_034702125.1 Engraulis encrasicolus | reverse complement strand
TTCTGCTGGTGCAACAGGCTTACGGTGGTCTTAAATTTTGGTCTTAACAAAGACCACTTTAGCAGTTACGACCAGTCTTAGCTAAGACCATTTGGTGCAACTGGCCCCAGGCCTGGATTAACGCACTAGATATGACTGTAGCCTACTGGCCCCCACCTGCCAGGGAGCCCCTGATTGGCCAATAATCAAAAATTGCAGAATTGTTACAAGATGCAATATTGGAAAAATCCTGTCGTGTTGAGTGCAGTTTTGAATCTTCAGTACTCCTCTCCACAGTAGGTAGCCACATTATCCTAGTTCGTAATTATGACACTGTAAATTTGTCTCGGAATCTGCCTTCCGGGGAATCCCACAGCAACTTGTAGCTTAGGGGCCCCTTACCATCTTAATCCGGCCCTGGCCAGCCACCAAAGCACATTCACCACGTCCTAGTTCATGGGCAGGGCAGGCTGGCAGCCTGCATAGCCAGGGTAGGGGTATCAGACAGCACCCTACCCCCTCACATGCCAACATCAACCACCAAAGCACCCTCATGCATTGCTAGGGTAGTGGGGGTATCAGGTAGCACCCTATGCCTTGCCTCCTCCTACAACACCAAAGCATATTCACCACCTACACATACTTCATGGCCACCAGGCAGGCTGGCACCCTTCTGCATAGCCAGGGTAGTGGTGGTGGCAGCACCCTACCCCCCCCACATGCCAACAACAGTAACCACCAAAGCACCCTCCTGCATTGCCACCCTCCTGCATTGGCATGTGCGCCATTGCCACGTGCCATCACCAACCACCTCAGGGAGCACCCTATTCCTTGCCTCCTTCTCCACCACCAAAGCACATTCACCACCTACACATACGCGCTTCATGGCCACCAGGCAGGCTGGCACCCTCCTGCATTGCCAGGGGATCAGCGCCGCTTCTCTCTCTGTACCACCACACAGATGCACACCCTCCCACTACTGTAGTCAGGGAGTTATAGTTATAGGGGCAGGGGTGGTACTGTTTGTGTTTTGTGTGTGTGTGTGTGTGTGTGTGTGTGTGTGTGTGTGTGTGTGTGTGTGTGTGTGTGTGTGTGTGTGTGTGTGTGTGTGCGTGCGTGCGTGCGTGCGTGCGTGCGTGTGTGTGTGTGCGCGCGTGCCTGCGTGCGTGCGTGCGTGCGTGCGTGTGTGTTTGGGGCATAAACTGGGTGGGGGATGATGTTTTAGACTCTGTGCTGTTCTGTGCGCGTCTGTGTGTGCGTGGGGGTTATGCTGGAGGGTATGTGTGTGTAGCACCTCAGCAACCCTCCATAAGCAAGCATATCAGGCGTGTTAGCTAGCTAGTGATAGCATTCTCCATCGACGTGTGCAGGATTGTAATTGGAGCCCAGCTGCTCGCCCTCCTACATAGCCAGTGTGTTGTTGATAGCGCCCTACTCCATTTCCAGGATCCGGATCAGTGTTACACATTAACACACGAAGCCAGTGTGGTGCTGATAGCATCCTACCCCCGCATCTCTGGGGTGGTGTTGCATGGCATGGGGTAGATGGGGAACTCTAACTAACTAGGTGGCATACAGCCAAACTGGTAGACAATAGGGATGCACTTTTTTCTCTCTTCTGATCCGATCCTGATACCTAAATTAGGATATCTGCCGCCGATACTGATACAACTACTCCGATCCGATACCAAAACCACTTTGCATGTGTGTCAACTTGAGGTAGGTCCAAGAAGGCTATATGGTCAGAGAAAGAAGTCAGAAGAACATGAAACAAGTAACAAGTAAAAAGCAACAAGTAAAAAGGTAATAATCCCGTCCTGAAAACGAATGCGCAACTAATGATTTCAAATGAACATTACACCAGGCCCAAGGTGTTTTGGGAAAATTCCGATCTGATCTGATATCTGAATTATGTTGATATTGGAACCCGATACTGATACATCATCAGATCGGCCCCATCCCTAGGTGACACCCCAGCTCAGCACCCCTGTAGCCAGTATGTCGTCGATAGCAACATGCTCCAGTTCCATGGCGATGCAGTGATAGCGACGGGGTGGTGGTGGCTCAGGTGGTAGTGGAGCCTGTTTGACAAACCTGAAGGTTGCAGGTTCAAGGCCCTGCTCCGCCTGACCCCATCAAGGTGTACAAGAGTCCTTAACCCCAAATTGCTCCTGGTGGCAGGGTGGTAACCTGCATGGCAGCCACGGCCACTGGTGTGTGAATGTGAGTATGGATGGGTAAATGTGAGGCAGGCATGCATGTAAAGCGCTTTTAGTGCTCGAAGGAGTGGAAAAGCGCTATATAGATAAAGTACATTTACCATTCCACAGCACACATTGGTGATGCCATTCTACTCCTCCATAGAGCCACTGTGTGAAGGCATGAGGGGTGATGGGTGAATTGGGGCGGCAGTGGTGTGATGGTTAGGGACTTGGACTGTAGATCACAGGGTTGCAGGTTCCATCCCCACCCTTACCAATCCCTTGCTCCCTTTATGACTGAATGGCCCTTGAGCAAGGCACTTAACCCCACATTGCTCCAGGGACTGTAACCAGGGGCCTAGCAGCAAATTGTGGGCCCTATGTTCAATCAGCTCCAGATATAAACCAGACACTGTGTGGGCCCCCTATATACATGGGGCCCTGGTAACTCAGTCACACTTTACCCCGCTGTACGACACCCCTGACTGTAACCTCCATACCCTGTAATATCGCTTTGGGTAAAAGTGTCAGCTAAATTTAATGTGAATTCCCACCATGTGGCCAACAGCCAGGCAATAGACTAATGGCTTCCTAACACCCTCCTATTGTACATAGCCAGAGTGGCGATAGCATCCTCTGCCTGGGCTTGGCTTGGCAGTGTTGGCGTGTGGGTGGTGATGGGTGTGTGTACGTGTGTGTACGTGTGTGTACGTGTGTGTGTGTGCGTGTGTGTGTGTGTGTGTGTTTGTGTGTGTGTGTGTGTGTGTGTGTGTGTGTGTGTGTGTTGGCATGGGGTGATGATATTTGTGTGAGTGTGTGCGTGTGTGTGTTGGCATGGGGGTGGTGATGGGTGTGTGTGTGTGTGTGTGTGTGTGTGTGTGTGTGTGTGTGTGTGTGTGTGTGTGTGTGTGTGTGTGTGTGTGTGTGTGTGTGTGTGTGTGTGTGTGTGTGTTGGCATGGGGGTGGTGAGTGATGGGTGAATGCTGAGCATGTGGGGGCACGCACAGGGGCAGCTGAGCCCAGGGGCAGATATGCCAGGGCAAGGTGGGTGAGGGGTTTTAAGTGTGTATTTAAGTGTGTATATCTGTAATGTGCCGACTGTGTGTGTGTGTGTGTGTGTGTGTGTGTGTGTGTGTGTGTGTGTGTGTGTGTGTGTGTGTGTGTGTGTGTGTGTGTGTGTGTGTGTGTGTGTGTGTGTTTGTCTGGGGCTGTGTGGTTGGGGATGTGTTGGAACGTGTGT
Organism: Engraulis encrasicolus; assembly: GCF_034702125.1. Classification (NCBI taxonomy): domain Eukaryota; kingdom Metazoa; phylum Chordata; class Actinopteri; order Clupeiformes; family Engraulidae; genus Engraulis; species Engraulis encrasicolus. The sequence continues at coordinate 27,363,574 of NC_085862.1, read as the reverse complement.
GTTGGGGGTGGGGTATTTATAAGAACGTACGTGTGTGTGTTGGCGGGGGATGTTTGAGTGTGAGTATGTCTCTATATCTGTAATGGTGAGCGTGTGTGTGGGGGGTGATGCTGTTTGTATGTGTGTGTGTATGTGGGGCATAAACTGGGTGGGGGATGTTGTTTTAGGCTATGCGTGATTGCGCGTGTGTGTGGTTATGTTGGAGGTTGTGTGTGTGTGTGTTTGTGTGTGTGTGTGTGTTGGGGGAGATGTTGGAGTATAGTATGTAGGGGAGATATTAGTGTGTGTAGGAGGTGATGGAGTGTGTGTGTAGGGGGGCTGTTCCAGTGTGTGTGTGTGTGTGTGTGTGTGTTGGGGTGGGGGGGGGGGTGGGGCTGTTGCAGTGTGTGTGTGTGTGTTGGGGGGGTTGCTGTGTTTGTGTGGGGGGGTGAAGGAGTTTTGAGTGCTGGACGGACGTGCTGCTGACAGCTGGCCTCTATAAATAAATACTCTGGCTGGCTGAGGAGGGGAGAGAGACAAAGACAAAGACAGAAAGACATTAAGAGAGAGGGATGGAGGGAAAGAGAGAGAGAAAGAGAAAGACAGACATTGAAAGACATTGAACGACATTGAAAATGAAAGAGAGATTGAAAGAGAGAGAGAGAACTAGACAGAGAGAAAGAGTGTCCAGGGGGCGGGGTGAAGCAGCATAGTGTAGCGTAGCAGGCAGGAAGACACGAGGTGGATATCCTGCTCATGCTGCTGCTGCTGTTGTAAAGAGGCCTCGGCTGGCTGCCTGTCTCCTCTCTCCCCCACGACTGGCCCTTTCCTCCGTCTGCCTCTCTCTCTCATACCCTTTTTATATTAATTCATTTCACCATATCATCGCGTGTGCGTCTTGCAAACGACTCTCTCTCTCTCTCTCTCTCTCTCTCTCCCTCTCCCTCTCTCTCTCTATCTCTCTCTCTCTCTCTCTCTCTCTCTCTCTCTCTCTCTCTCTCTCCACGTCTGCCTCTCTGCCTGTCTCCTAACTCCCCCACGCCGGCCGCTCTCTCCCCCACGCCTGCCTCTCTCTTTGCCTGCCTCTCTCTCTCCGCCTGCCTCTGTCTCTCCCCCTCTCTCTCTCCATGCTTGTCACTCTCTCTGCCTACCTCTTTCCTCAGTCTGCCTCTCTCTCTTTTTCTCTCTCTCTCCCGCTCTCTGCCTGCCTCTCGTCTCTTCCTCACGCCTGCCTCTCTCTCTCTCCGCCTGCCTCTGTCTTTCTCTGTCTCTGTCTCTCTCTCTCTCTCTCTCTCTCTCTCTGTTTCTCCCCATGCCTGTCTCTCTGCCTGCCTCTCTCTCTATCTACCTCTTTCCTCAGTCTGCGTCTCTCTCTCTCTCTCGGTCTCTCTCATCCTCCCCATCTCTCTCTCTCTCTCTCCCTCTCTCTCTCTCTCTCTCTCTCCCTCTCTCTCTCTCTCTCTCTCGCCCTGCTGGGTCCTCCACTGCTGCCTCCACGGCTGCCGCTGCTCTGCTCTGCTCTGCTCTGCTCTGCTCTGTGTATGACTCACTCCCTCCCCACGATGGAACACATGGGCCGGCCGCCGCAGCCAATCAAACGCCGACAAGCAACGTGGCCCGCTGCCCCAGGATGCGGCCGGTCATGTGACATCTGCATGCACCGCTTTCTTTTTCTTTTTTTGCTTCCTTTCTTTCTCTCTTTCTGTCTATTCTTGTCTGTCTTGGTCTCTCGCTCTCTCTGTCTCCGTATCTGTATGACTATCTATCTGTCTCTCTTTCTTTCTTTCTTTCTCTCTCTCTCTCTCTCTCTCTCTCTCTCTCTCTCTCTCTCTCTCTCTCTCTCTCTCTCTCTCTCTCTCTGTCACTGTCTCTCACTCACTTCTTCCCCTTTGCTCTCTCTCCTCCCTCTACACACCACCCACTTCTGGCTAGCAGTGTTGGCCCTGTCCCCGTGCACGTTTCAGTCTGATGATGTCCAGGATGTGTGCATAGTATGGGGAGGTGTGTGTGCGCATGTGCGTGTGTGCAACGTCAGACTTGTGTGCGTGCAACGTCCGGTGTGTGTGTGTGTGTGTGCTTAGTTTGTGTGGGTGCGTGTGTGTATATGCATGTGTGTTGGTGTGTGGGTGGGGTTTTATGACAGGTGTGTGTGCTTGTGTGTGTGCGTGCGTGTGTGTGGTTAGGTGAATCCGTTCCTGGAATGAAAGTGAATAGGTGCACGGTGACCTGAGTACCGATTAAAGATAAATGATTACGAGGACACCTCTCTCCTCCCCTCCTCCCCTCTCCTCTCCCCTTTCCACTCCTCTCTCCTGCGGCTTCCAAATCGTCCTTTCGCTGTCTTTATCTCGGGTTACGCCGTGCCGCTGGCTTGAGTGACCGGCCGGCGGCAGATACTCTGTCATGTGGAGGCAGATAAGATTGGACCAGCAGGGCTCTGTTTCGCACCCTCACCCCTCAACTCACCCCGCACCACCTGAGCATGCAGCCTGCGTACGTGTGTGTGTGTGTGTGTGTGTGTGTGTGTACCACACCAATCTACCTTCGTGATGCCACTGCTATTGGAGCACAACCACATGCTGGGGCCCTCGCTCCTCGCTCCTGGACCCCACATGTTGTGCGTGTGTGTGTGTGTGTGTGTATGGGTGTTTTTTTTGTGTGTGTGTGTGCGTGTACCTCTCTCCTGCTCGCTGGCAACCTCGTGCTCTCACTTGTTATCCATCCAATGCCACACACATACACTTACACAGACACACACACGCACACACACTCACACACACACATACACTCACATACACTCACACACACACCTTCGCTCAGGCTTATCTTAGAATGCGCTCTGCTTTTTTGCTAATCATCTCACCTCTCTCCTATTCCCTGATCGACCCCCACCAAACACACACGCACGCACACACACACACACACTCGATGCCCATCGAACCCTCCCACCAACGGCAAAACAGTTCCAGTGAGTTTGTGTGTGTTAGCCCAGGATTCTCACGACAGAGGAAGGAAGCACATCTCAGCTTTTTCACCTTCCTGTTTTTATGCTGGCGTTAGCACACGAGTTAGCCGCGTCCGTCGCTTGCGGAGTTTCTGAAGAGCAGAACTCCAGTTTAACAGCACCAACCCCCCTGCCGTCCTTCCCCCACCTCCCTGTAGCTCGCGACCCCTCAGTCCGCACGCACTTCTTCATGTGATTCTCAAAACAAACTTAAAACAACATAAAACATGTGTGCAGTCACACAGATGTCAATGACTGTGAATGAACCCACTGTTGTAGATCACGCTGTCCCTTTAGACAGTGTTTCCCAACCAGGGGTATGAGCAAACCTCAGGGGGTACGTGAAAACATGTAATATTAACAAATATATGGAGTGCAGTCACAGTGGGATGGAGGGAAGAGATATAGAGGATGAGTGAGGGGGGTAGGTACTCATCATGACAAAATTGCGTGGGGGCCGGGGGTACAAAACGCAGGACAAAAAAAGTTGGTAAACACTGCCTTAAGACATGCCTCTGTTATAAATGTCACTTACTGTAACCAGAATAGCAATCAAGTCGTAATGTATAGGCTGTGTCAAGAGTTGTAGCTGTGTAGTGCTATGGTAAGTCTTTCACGTTAAGTCTTCTCATGCCTACTGTAGTGTTCCACTAGAGCAGGGGTTCCCAACCTTTTCCAACTTGGGGCCTGCATGAAACTCTCACAAATGTTCATGCTGCAGCCAACCTCTGACCCAATAATTGATAAGCAATAAGTACAACAAGTAGTAATACACATTAAGTAGTAACACACACATAAATAATATTATTTAGATTTTTCAGAAAATGATTTTAGGGACAAAGTGAAATACCTCCACGGCCCACCAGTGGGCTCCGGCCCACAGTTTGGAAATCACTACGCTAGAGGAACGGTGTACATTGTGCGGCTAGACAAATGTGAATGTGTGCATGCATACTGCCTAGTTCCTCATGTTTTATAATAACACGTGTCGTGACCTCTGTGTTTGTCTCCTGTCTGTGTCTGTGTCTGTGCGCAGCCGTTTGCACGCTGGTGTTGTCTCCAGCCCAAAGACACTGCCAAGATGCCGGAGAGCGCGTGGAAGCTGGTCTTCTACACCATGTCCTGGACCTACAGCACCTATCTTCTCTTCTTTACCCAGTACACCTTTTTTTACGACCCGCCCTCCGTTTTCTACGGTAAGTCTCCCCGCACACACCTCAGAATATCCAGCAAAATTTCACAGTATGATACTCTCATATCTCGATCAGTCTTTAGATCTAGTTATACTTGATTTAAAAAAAAAAAAAAATTACAACCCGCCCTCCTTTTTCTACGGTAAGTGAAAGCGAAGTGAAAGCCCACCTGGGAAGCTCCCAACAACTCCCATTGTCATTGGGACACAGCACTGCACAGCACACAAGTGCACAGACTGCACACAATGAAATTGCATGTATGCCTCACTCGTGCAAGGGGGGCAGCCCCCAATGGTGGTATATTGGTACTAGTATATCAATAATTGTAATAGTGATCATAGTAAGAATAAGAATAATTTCATGATGTATCGATACATATCAGCACAGTGGAATATGTCATGATGTATGTATCACAGAACCTGAAGAAGGTCGGATGACCGAAACGTGTTACAGTTTGTTGGTGGAATGGACAGCGTGCAGGATTTCTTAAAGCTTGAATGACAACCCCACTGGGAATAATATCCTGCGCACCTGTCCAACTACAGGGGTGTGCAAAAGCATCATTTTGAACTGTATCAATACTGTATCCCACAGGCTTGAAGGCAGAGGCACCGTGCCTCACTACAGGGAGCCTACCTTAAAATTCAAGGGGCTTTCCGCAGCCCGAGCCTGCCGTTCGAAAGGTCTCTTATTACACTCTAAATTGCGGGTGTCGGATGGTATCGAAGCGCCGGTTTTACTTTGTGGTCAGAGAAGGGCTATTACAAAGGGCCACTTATTAATCCTGAGAATACTGCAGAGACCTTCTTGAAATGGATTTCAATTTTGTGGCTGCACTAGCAGTTTTTTATTATCAGCGCACTTGTTCTCTTCGCAGCGAATGGGAATAGGCCTGTGTACCTCATTGTTCACTTCTTAAGGCAGCAATTCATTTCTATCGGAGACAGCCTGATTTCGTGGAAACAGTCGGTGGTGGATTGAGTTAAAGTATTGGTAATATGCAGCAGTCTAGTGTAATCTGTAGCCCCTTAATGCACGCCGTACCTCCTGTTGCACGCTGTAATAGACATTGAAAGTTAACTACTATAGTACTACACTACTATGACATTGCACGAGGCCTTAAGTAATACATTATGACTTGGTCATTGCCATCCTGGTAACAGCTAATTTATAATGCCGTGTCTTAAGGGGTTAATGTGTTTATCAAAGCATTAAAATCTGTTAATACGCTATTAAAGGGCACTGAAAGCCACAGCTCAATCATACATGGTACAGTAAGCCCCGGTGAGCCTTGTATTGGAGGTGGTCTGTCGCTTCATGCTGTTGCACAATTTTCTGCTGACCTGTGAACTCCCGTGTGCACGGGCAAGAACGCCACGTTTTGCCACACGCATGAGAATACGCTGAGTTAGTATCAGCTACCTACAGCCTCATTTCTTAACCAAAGGTCTCACCAGGATTGACTCTTAACTGACTATATTCTCTGTGTTGGAATAAGATAAGGCACTGAGTGACTCAGTAGTGAAGGCGCATTGGCGAAGGTCTGATAGGCGTTTGTCTTGCTGAAGCGCAACACTGTCTTGCTTCTACACAGCTCCCAAAGACACAGTTTGTCAGCTTGCTGGTTCTCACACATTCATCAACTGTTGTTCAAGCTGTTGGTGAACTCCTGTACTAAGCTTACAACTCAATCTGTCATGTCTGGCTTTTCGGTGTCAATAATAATAGTTCCTTTGTCTGTTTGGGCTTGTAGTGTGAAACCTAAGCGCTCTTAATGTCTTACTTGACATTTACATCGCCGGTGGACTCGTGGACTCTTTCCCAGCTCCGTGACGGCGCCCCAGCAGAATAAGCAAAGCAAACAGCCCTATTTTTTAGTGGCGCACCATATCCCTCATTTAACTGGCATTCTCTGCATATTTGCATAGCTGTTATAAACCTTATAAGCAGCAGAGACCTGTGGCGACTGACCTGGTGTTTACAATGAAATGATGTAATTTGAGCCTGAAGGCGTACGCAAACATTGCCTGTTTTGGCCTTGGTACTGCTGTAATTCACAAATTTAAATTCACTAATATTTAAGTATCACGGAGCTTCAATTACAACATTCATTCATTTTTTCCCCAGCAAAGCATTTTTTATATGTGTGTGTGTGTGTGTGTGTGTGTGTGTGTGTGTGTGTGTGTGTGTGTGTGTGTGTGTGTGTGTGTGTGTGTGTGTGTGTGTGTGTGTGTGTGCGCTGCGGTTCTAGTCAGACAGATCATGTTCCGTGGTGTGGTTTTGTGAATTCAGCCCCCCCAGTGGTGCGTTGATGCAATGGGTGCCCGCTCTGACTGATGGCCAGGCCACAACAGAGGCCAGGAGAACTGGGCAAAGCAGCCAGCCAGCACTGATGGCTCATTAAGAGCCTCTTAGAGCAGTGTTTCCCAACCAGGGGTACGTGTACCACTAGGGGTACGTGAGCACACCTCAAGGGGTACGCGGAAAAATGTAATAATAACAAATACATTGAGTGTAGTCACATAAGGATAGAGGAACAGAGCCTGAATGAGGGCGAGGGGGTACTCATCATATGAAAAAGTTGCTAAGGGGGTACGCAGGACAAAAAAGGTTGGGAAGCACTGTCTTAGAGCACCAAGACCTCCCCTGCCCACGGGAGCGTACCTATGTTCCCCGGGTCCTATATTCCCCAGGTCCTATGTTCCCTGGTCTTTGTATGGGACCAGGGAACTAAGGGCTCTTTATCTAAAAAGGGTTCTATGTTCGCCGCATTGTATCTAACCCTTCCCAAAACCATCCCTACACTTAACCTGCCAGTAATGCAATGTTTCTGAGTTGTAAATTTGTGCCCTGACTAAAACTAGCCCTAAACCTAACCTGTCACAGGTGGAACAACAACCTGCGCTTTGCCATGCGGCATCAGTCTACTTGGAAGCAGCGGGGAACACATTTTTGAAAAAGGGGTCCTAAGTTCCCCGGTTGCGTGAAACATAGGACCCGGGGAACATAGGATGCTGGGAACATAGGGATGACCACAGGGCAGTGCCCTCTCCTGCACACCGTACCACCCTGCTGTCTTTGCCCACCCTGCCCCTCCACCGTCATGCTACTCTCCCAACTGTATAGCCCACCCTGCCCTCCACTCAGTGGCAGAACAATTGCACAGATTGAAGAGATTTGAAAGTCGATGATAATCGTGCTCACATGCCCCATAATGCTTTGCTTTACTTGGCAAGAAGAGTCCAGAGAAGGTCAGAAAGCGCTTTGAGCGTTTCCCGGCATAAAAGACAAAAAAAAAAAAAAAACGCAATTTGGTGAACTGAACACAGGCCCTTTGCAAGCGTCCAGCTGGCACTGATGGGACATTAGGATGCTCTCAGCGCACCGCCGTCCGCATCCTCCTCCCCAGGCCACACACTCTGCCATCCCATCTCTCCCCTCTGCACGTCCCGCCCGAAACGTTGCCCCCAATAAATTAAGTCTTTTGCAGGTAGTGTGCAGATCCTTCCCCCCTTCTACGTACGCCATGTTTGATTTGGCATCCCTGCTAATGCTTTCCTGTTGGATGAACGCGCCTTCCACTAGGCTTTCACTGTCCCCTCTACGCCACCAACAGCTTCCTGTGCCGGTCCAGTGCCACAGCCGCTCAGTGGGCCCAACTAAGGGATGTTAACCGATAACCGGTTAACCGATAGTCGACCGGATCAACTTTAACAGGTTAATATTTTCTGCCACCGGTTAACTGGTTGTAATAATAATAATAATTATAACAATAATTTCCTCCCAAAAAGCCTCAAAATACGATAATTTTGAGGTTTTAGTACGATAATTCAGCATTTTCCATCTGGCAACAGTGGCTGGACATGGCAGGTCCTGTCTGCGCAGCAAAAAAAAGGCTTATGTGAAAGAAAGAAAAAATCCAGTGCTGTGCATATCAGGCACGCGAACGTTGTTTAATTTAAGATTACCGGTTAACCGGTTAACCACCGGTTAATGAGTCTCAGTAGCCGGTTAAAAGTTTTTTCAATTGCCGCCATCCCTAGGCCCAACGACCCGGGCCAGTAGCCCCGACCCGACACTGTCGTAATGGCGTCCTCAATGTTTAATTAGGGGGGGGGGGGGGGGGGGGGGGTTTAGATCAATAGGCATTAAAGGCTGCTGCTGGAGCATCATCAACACTGAGTAGCACCATCAACTGCAGCAGCCGTGATAGCAGCAGTAGCATCACCGTCCACAGACAGGCAGCATCATCCACAGCTACGCCACTCAGCTCAGCTCACTTCGGATCAGTTCAATTCAGCTCAGCATGGAAAGTTCCTCAAAGTTGCAGCAGGCTAATGTAATGTGTCCCCAGGGCTGGGTAGAGAGAGGAGCACTCCATAAATACTGCATCCCATCCTGTGGAGCTGCACCCAGCCCCAGCCCAGCCCAGCAGAGCTTAGTCGAGCCTTCCATCTCCCCGTGATGGCTGGCAGTTACTAGGTCTTATTGACAGGCAGAGAGGCTCCCTCCTCTCCTCCTCTCTCCCTCCCCCTCTCTCCCTCCCTCTTGTCCTCTCTTTCTCTTCCCTTCTCCATCTCTTCCTTTTCTTTCTCTCCCCCTCTTCATCTCTATTTATTTATCTCCCTCTCTCTATATCTCTCTTATCTCTCTCTCCTTCCCCCTCTCTCTCTCTTTCTCTCTCTCTCTATCTCTCTCTCTCCCTCTCTTTCTCTTCCTCTCTCCATCTGAATTTATCTCTCGTTCCCTCCCCCTACATCTCTATTCTCCTCTCCTTCCCCCCTCTCTCTTTCTCTCTCTCCCTCCATCTCCGTCTCTCCCTTTACCCCTCTCTTTCTCTCTCTCTCTCTCTCTCTCTCTCTCTCTCTCTCTCTCTCTCTCTCTCTCTCTCTCTCTCTCTCTCTCTCTCTCTCCCATCCCTCTCTCTCTCTCTCCCTTTCTCTCTCTTCTCTCCCTCCATCTCTCTCTCTCTCCCTCCATCTTCTCTCTCTCTCCCTCCCTCCTGCTGAGATTCCGATGGAGCATCATCATGAAGTGCAGCCGTGAGGAAGTGGAGCTGCTTAGTGCTTAGTGCTCCTGACATGCACTAATGGAAATAGATGTATGTGGAGTGTGTGTGTGTGTGAGTGTGTGTTTTTGTGTGTGTGTGTGTGTGTGTGTGTGTGTGTGTGTGTGTGTGTGTGTGTGTGTGTGTGTGTGTGTGTGTGTGTGTGTGTGAGAGAGAGAGAGAGAGAGAGAGAGCGAGAGAGAGAGAGAGAGCGCGAGAGAGAGAGAGAGACAGAGAGAGAGACAGAGACAGAGAGAGAGAATGAGTGTGTGTGTTGGGCTGGGTGGGTGCCTTTGCTTATATTAGGTACTCTGCAAGCATTGTGCGTGTGTATGTGTATGAGTAAATAGTAGATGTATGCATGTTTGTGTAAATGAATGTGAGTGTACTTTATTGATGAGCTAGAGGAGTGGGTTAAGTCAAGTGCGTGTGATGAGTGTTTACGTACAATGAGTGTGTCGGGGCTTGTGTGTGTGAAGGCATTTCTGTGTGTGTGTGTGTGTGTGTGTGTGTGTGTGTGTGTGTGTGTGTGTGTGTGTGTGTGTGTGTGTGTGTGTGTGTGTGTGTGTGTGTGTGTGTGTGTGTGTGTGTGTGTGTGATGTGTCCTCAAAACATAACCACTGAATGTAATGTGTGTGGATGCATGTGTGAGTGTGTACAGTACGTGTTGAGTGTATATGACTGGTTCATACTGTCAGCATTTGTCCTCAAAGCAATATGTGCCTGTGGCCAGACTACATGTAGAAGAGTAGCATTGTGGTGCCCCTCTTGACATAGCCCACTGGTTCCCAAATTGGGGGTCGGGACCCCTAGAGGGTCGCGGAGGAACTGCAGGAGGGTCACAAAAAGAAGGGAATTGTCATAAAACAGGGAAAACGAAGGTTAATAGTTACCACAATTCTATAACTTGCTGAGCAACAATCCTCACTAAACAATGTACTTACTGTTCTTTACAATTTGAGCAATTTTAGCATGTGGGTCGCAAAAATATGCTTAGGGCCAAAAGGGGGTCCCAGCAGAAAAAGTTCGGCAGCCACTGACATAGCCATGGCCTGCCTGATCCAGGCCTGCCAGGTCAGCTAGCAGGGGCATCACAGTGGGAACGAGCGAGGTCTATGAGGATAGACTGGCATCATGCAAAGGTGTAATTATTTCACGCTAGTGCATTCTGCGTTGAGGTGCGACGACTTTGCATGTTAAGTCGTGATTTACAACGCAGCAGGAAAGTACTTTTGTCACGTAACCAGGTTCACGCAGTTTTCCCGCCTTCCCGGCGAATTTCTGTTGCCCGCAGCAAAGTTCTGTAGCTAAATGCGTAAATGCTCTGCTGTGCCCTGACCAAAACCATTCCTTACCCTAACCTGTCAGTAAAGCAACGTTTCTGCCGCTGTACTTTTGCCAAATTTTTACTTCTGCGAAATTTTGCCTTGACTAAAGCCACCCCTCTAACCCTAACCTGTCACACTGGGCGTGGTGGAGCACGAGTAAAGTCAAGATGCACAAATGTGATAGACGATTCAAGTCGGCATGTTATCGTAACACTTTGGAGGAGGCCCTGTTCATGAGGAAGGAGCTGGAGTTGGAGAGTGAGGATGTCTGTGTCCTCAGCCAGTCTCCAGCATGACCTTGAATGTGATGGTGGTGGCTCTAGCCAGTCTGGAAGAGTGCTGTGTCACTGCACACACATACACACACAGACATGTTATGGATGAGTTACAGAGCTGACTTTAAGTGTTGTGTGAGGATCTCTCCCAAAGGTGTGTGTGTGTGTGTGTCTGTGTCTGTGTCTGTGTCTGTGTGTGTGTACACATTAGGGCTGGGCAGTATACCGTTAAAAACATGTGATAACGTTTTTCACCTACACAAGGTTCACTTTTTGTGGGGGAAAATTGCAGCTTGTGAAAAAAATCGTGCAGAGAACAGTGATATTAATTTTCATCAAGAAAACCGTGATACGCATTTTTTCCAGAACCGCCCAGCCCTAGTACACGTACGTACGTATGTACATCATGTATGACTCTAATCTCATCTGTAATGTGTGTGTGTGCGCGCGCGCCTGTGCGTGTCTCTGTCTCTCCAGACTGGAAGAGTGGCATGTCGGTGCCCACAGACATAGCCATCGCGTACCTGATCCAGGGCTCCTTCTACGGCCACTCCATCTACGCCACGGTCTACATGGACGCCTGGAGGAAGGACTCGGCCGTCATGGTGGTGCACCACGTCATCACCCTCGCACTCATCACCTTCTCCTACGCCTTCCGGTGAGACGCTGCTACACACACACACACACACACACACTCATCACCTTCTCCTATACCTTCCAGTGAGACGCCGCTGCAGAGACATAGAGAGACACACACACGCACATAGAGAGAGAGACAGACAGACACACACACACACACACACACATAACATTCTCACACGCCTTCCGTTTAGACACCGTTGGACACACACACACACACTCATCACATTTTCACACGCCTCCCGGTGAGACACCGCTGCAGAGACACAGAGAGACACACACACACACACACACACACTCACACACACACACTCATCACATTCTCATACGCCTCCCGGTGAGACACTGCTCGAGACACTGACATCAAGACACTTGCATACACACACACAACATTCTCACACGCCTTCTCGTGAGACGCCAATGGAGACATACACACACTCACACACTCACACACACACACACACACACACACACACACACACACTCACACACACTCACACACTCACACACACACACACACACACACACACATTTCATAGACATAGACACACAGAGACGCGCGTGCACACACACATGCGCGCGCGCACACACACACACACACACACACACACACACACACATACACACACACACACACACACACACACACACACACACCATTCTCACACGCCTTCTGATGAGATAAACGTCAAGACACTCAATTACACATACAGTACACATAGACATACACACACATAGACGTACACTATCATCTCTCTGGTCAGACGTGGACGCTCTCTCTCTCTCTCTCTCTCTCTCTCTCTCTCTCTCTCTCTCTCTCTCTCTCTCTCTCTCTCTCTCTCTCTCTCTCTCTCTCTGTCCTTTATCTCTCTCGATCTCACTGTCTCACGCACACACATAACCTTCTAATGTACCTTGCGGTGAGATGCTGGATGCACAGAAACACACACATGCTCTCTCTCTCTCTCTCTCTCTCTCTCTCTCTCTCTCTCTCTCTCTCTCTCTCTCTCTCTCTCTCTCTCTCGCTCTCGCTCTCTCTCCTTTATCGTTCTCAATCTTGCTCTGTCTCTCACATAGTCTTGCTGTGTCACTGTGCATCATACTGTGTCTGCACACCATACAGGACCATGGAGACCAGGGCGATGGAAGTGATTGTTTCTCTATGAAGGGTCGGCGACCTGAGCGACTAAAGCAAAGTCGCTGGGAGTGAAGTGAACTGGGTGACCAGAGCAAATTTCAGGAGTTAAAAGTCAGATAATATTACGATAATGAGCTTTGACATGGTTTGGCGAAGTTACCAATTGGGATGTTCGGATGTTATTCATCTCATATAATACCCAGGTTGACAAGCCAGAGCCGCTCTGTGATTGTCTAAATCAAACATGTCGAGAGCAAATGAAGTATTCATGGTGAAGCTTCATCACTGACCTACCGGGCCCACTGGCCAAACCGGCTACCTACTCGTTTCTGTCATTTTTTTGTGTAGACACAATTTGAGTTCCTCTTTCTCTCCCCCCTCTCATGCACACAGATACAGACACACACACACTCTTTCTCTTTCTCTTTCTGTCTTTCACCCATCATACTGTACTATCCTCAAGCTGTTCTTTCGTATCGATATTTGATGTGAATGGTTGTAGAGTTTTCAGTGTAGTCACTGATCAGCTGGGCAAACACAGTCAATACATCCTTCACATGGTCTCCTCAAACTGCCCACTGTGCTGTGTGAAGTCTGTTGATCACCATGTATTTGTGTTCTGACAGCAAGCCTACCTCTCGGATGCTGTGGTCAGGCTGTAGGGTGATGTTAGTGTCCCTCAGACATGGCTTCAAGGTCCATGTAGTGTAGTGTTTCTCAACGGGAGTTCTACAGCCCCCCATGGGGGCATTAGGGAGCCCTAGGGGGGTGTTGAGGATACAAGGATACAATTCAGAGGGGATGGTGCTGTGTTGCCATTGGTGGGCTTTGTCTGTTTTATTTTTTTAATACTAAGGGGGACATTGACAGGCTTATGATGACGTTGAGGGGACGTTGCGAGGCTTATGATGAGGTCCAGAGGGCGTTTGCTGAGAACCACTAATGTAGTGCCTCACAGCCATGTGTTGAAGGTCCTTGCGAAATGAATGTTCTCTCAGTTGTATGATGTTTTAAGTTGCCTTTTCTCTCAATTCATTCCCATCTGTTGGGTGTGCACACAGGAAGTTGGCTAAACAGAATGTGCATTTCTACGTGTCTCTATTTGTGCAAGTCTTTTAGACAGTTTATACACAGACAGACAGTGCATAAGTATTTGCAGCTGGAATATCTCAGTGGAATGGCCAAAACGTGTGCTAACGACTGTTGTGTAAAAATCCTTCTAGTAGAATAGAGTAGAGTAGAGTATCGTTTATTGATCCCAGGGGGAAATTAAGGTGTCAAGTAGCATACACACATACATAAATAAAGACATTGCCCACAAGACATAGCACACATATTTACACATAAAATAATCATATATAGCTGCTCACTGTTACATACATTTTGCCAAGACCTCTCTCTCTCACACACACACTCTCACACACAACACACACATAGAGAAACACACACACACACACACACACACACACACACACACACACACACACACACACACACACACACACACACACACACACACACACACACACACACACACACACACACACACCAAAATATAAAGTGTAAAGTGTCCACAGTGTTCACATGTGCCTTAGCTGATGACTTCTAATGACAATACACGTGTCTGTATACATTACATTACACTAAGCGGCCGCTTTCTTCCAAAGCAACTTACAGGGTATTGGTTACAGTCCTTGGAGCAAAGGAACTTCAGGAAGGAGCACTTCCAAGACCAACTCCTATCCTAACTATTACGCAGCTGCCCTACGTTTCTTTTAAGATATTACAAGTTGCAACATAGTACAAGTGGTTTACACAGGTTATTGCGTTACATTACACTTAGCTGATGCTATCCAAAGCGACTTAGTTATTTTAAGTACAGGGTATTGGTTACAGTCCCTGGAGCAGTGTGGGGTTAGGTGCCAAGCTCATGGGCATTTCAGCCATGATGGAGTGAGATGGGGAGCGTAAGGGTGGGATTCGAACTGGCTACATTCTGATCTAAAGCCCATCGCCTTAGCCACTAGGCCAAGGTTGACCCAGTTGGGTTATGCACAGATAATGTAATATTGGCAGTTCGATTTTACACATTGGTGGTTGTTAAATGTTTCTTCTCCTCCTCATATATAGATATCACAACACTGGTGTCCTGACAAGGTAACAAGCTGACTGAAAGACCTCTTCACGATGTTAGGACTAATGTTTCTTCTCCTCTCTGTCCTCCTCATGTAGATATCACAACATTGGTGTGCTGGTGCTCTTCCTGCATGACATCAATGACATCCAGCTGGAGTTCACCAAGCTCAACGTGTACTTCAAGACACGCGGAGGAGGCTACTACCTGCTCAACGACATCCTGTCCAACATGGGCTCCGTCAGCTTCAGCATCACCTGGTGAGGAGGAGCTGTGTAGCGCACACACACATGCATATGCAATACACAGACTCATACATACACACACATGCATATGCAATACACAGACTCATACATACACACACATGCATATGCAATACACATACATACACACACATGCATATGCAATACACATACTCATACACACACACACATGCATATGAAATACACATACACATACACATACATACACATGCATATGCAATGCACACACACACACATGCATATGCAATATATACACAGACATGCAATACACACACACACACACACACACACACACACACACACACACACACACACACACACACACACACACACACACACACACACACACACACACACACACACACACACAAACACACACACACACACATGCAATACATACAAAGGCATCTAAACACACACACACACACACACACACACACACACACACACACACACACACACACACACACACACACACACACACACACACACACACACACACACACACACACACACACACACACACACAGCCCCACCTTAATATCTTTGTGGGGCCTCCCATTGACTTACATTCATATTAACCCTAACAATAGCGAAAGAATGCTGAACTGTGCCCAAACCAAAACAATCCCTAACCTTAACCTGTCAGTGAGGAAATGTTTTTACACTTTTACTTTTAGCAGTAACAACAAAACTACCCCAGCAAAAGGGGTGCTCCAACAGCAGTGGCCTCACGAAGGTAGATTGGTGCCGTACACACACACACACACACACACACACACACACACACACACACACACACACACACACACACACACACACACACACACACACACACACACACACACACACACACACACACACGCAATACATACACACACACGGAAAACGAAATACACATACACACAAATGCGCATACACACAGTGTAATGGGTACTCACAAACTGTTGCGCACACTGTCACACACACACACACACACACACACACACACACACACACACACACACACACACACACACACACACACACACACACACACACACACACACACACACACACACACACACACACACACACACACACGCACACAATAATAGTATACACACCAAAAAATCAGTATAAGGGGTCTAGCACACTGCCACAAACACACACACACATACATACAGACGTAGGCAAACACATAGTGTGAGTGACCTCGTATGCACCCCTGCTCTGGGAGGGAGAGAGCTTATGTATTTATGTATTCAGTGGCTATACAGCAGCCTGTTGACCCTGCCCGTGTTTGCATATCGACGCTAGAGCTCATGACCCCTTAACACAAGCAATTGACTACAGTGCCGCTCAGCAAAATTGCCAGCGATTATGTAGTGCAAAGGTATATTTACACTGTTGATCATAACAACAACAAGTTGAGTAAGCTGCCTGACTGTGTGTGTACACCAAGACCGACCTACGCTACCTAAATTAACTTTTTCATCACCGGCCAAAATGGCTAGTAGATGTTAATCTTACCAGCCAAACACAAACTTACTAATGGGTCAAAGTGACTAGGAAGTGGGCCTTTCTACCAGCCAAACTGAAATTTCACCAGCATTTGGCCGGTTAGCTGGTGTTAAAGGGGTATGCCACTATTTTGGGGCTTAATACAGTTAAAATCGTTGGCTGGGGTTTATAAAGGTGGTAAAGTGTCTTATTTTTCATGTAAGCCGTTGTCTTGCTTTAAGACAAGTTAAAAGAGGGAGCATGTCGCGAAGCTAGTGAAAGTCAATGGATCCGTGTAGAATGCTACAATGCTACACGGATCCATTGACTTTCATTAGCTTAGCGACATATTTCCTCTTTTAACTTGTCTTAAAGCAGTGGTAGCTGCAAATAACACAGTGGCTTGTTACAGTTAGTTTTTCTCTATTATTTTAACATTAGTCTTCAAGTAACACCAAATACCGCAACAGACTTAAACATGCCTTCATACATCAATCGATTCTGCTGGGCAAACACTGCATAGTGTTATCACTCCATGTTGGTAATATCTTCAAGTTATGTGGGTTGTATGTAATGTATGTAGGCTATGCATGTATGTCGATATAGGCCTGTGACCCCTGTTTTTGTCAGTTGTGCAATAGTCTTGTGATGTGATGCTATGTGTATGTCCTGTCTTAAACAAGTGTTGCTCAGGGGCGCTAAATGAATTTCAGTGCAAACTGACAATAAAGTATAATCATATCGTATCGTAAATAGGAGTAGGACCAAAATACACTCTAGAACAAGAGCGCCAAATTCAAATCTTTGAGTATTACATTGGCGTGGCAGCTATGGCTCAATGGTTAGAGCGCTGGCCTTTAGATCAGAAGGTTGCAGGCTGAAATCCACCCTCACCAGCTCCTTCATCCATGGCTGAAGTGCCCTTGAGCAACATTGCTCCTCGGCTTGTAACCAATACCCTGTACCTAAATAACTCTACTGTAAGTCGCTTTGGGAAAAAGAAGCGTCAGCTAAGTGTAAAGTAATGTAGTAATGTAATTGAATGAACACGGCTAGATTCCCTGTGTTCTCTGTCCACCATACTTGTGTTTGCAAATGGAAGGTCAAGGTCATGACCCCAGCCTTAACACAAGTGAGGGACTCTGAAGTACCGTTTAGAAGTCCTTTATTAAATCATGGCCATCTAGCCCAGTGTTTCCCAACCAGGGGTACGTGTACCACTAGGGGTACGCGAGCACAGTGCAGGGGGTACTTGGAAAAATGTTATTATTATATCAAATGTATGGAGCAGTCACATCAGGACAGAGAAAGTGATATAGAACATGAATTAGGGGGTACTCATGGCACAACTAAGATGCTTAGGGGGTACGCAAGGCAAAAAAGGTTGGGAAACACTGATCTAGCCGACGTGTTTCGGTCACGTGCCACCTTCTTCAGCCCTGATGTCACAGGCTTGATGTCCATGATGTAGCAGCCTCTTTGTGCAGACGGGGTCGCCGGCGGGCCTATTCACTACATTAAACTACATCATAACAACATTGCTATGACATTACAAAGAGCCTTAAGTAACAGATTAAGACATAGCCATTACAGTTTTGGTGACAGTAAGGTTATAACATAGGCTCTGCGCTAAGGGGTCAATAAAGGACTTTTAACATTGTTATTTCATTCTATACACTGCCGACTACTATTTCGGAAAAACTGAACCTTTCGAAGTGATCTCTCAATTTGTTCCACGGCTGTATATACACACAATGTAATGGGGGCCCTCCTCTCACTGGTTAAGGGACAACTGACCCGTTTGTCCTACCCCCTCACAGGGCTTGAGCATACTGAATATAGCCAATATTGTCATTTCACAAAAAATGACAAGTGAGCCAGTGGGCTTCCTCAGTAGGTATTCCCTGGCATGGCTAGCCCAGTTTAGCTGATATTGGTAGTGACTGAGAGACTTGCTTATTGCCAACACTGGAGCCTGTTGAGGCGCCATGCCACTGTTTACTTCCTTAGCTCTCTGCTCAGCCAAAGGAAGGAAGGAACTTTTAACATTGTTATTTCATTCTATACACTGCCGACTACTATTTACTTTTAATTGGTGCTTCAGAATGCCTTCGACCCTCTCTCTTGACCTCACATCTAGCATTTTTGGATTCCGATGACCACCTGAAGATTTTTATGTGACTACCCCACAGAGGCAACTTATCCAACCTCTCTCTACGCAAGTGAGTGACTGTGTCACCTGTCTTGTCGCTCCCCCTCCCCCCTGCCCACAGGTTTTGGTTCCGCCTGTACTGGTTCCCGCTGAAGGCGCTGTATGCCACCTGCGTGACCAGCCTGGACTCGGTGCCTAACATCCCCTTCTACTTCTTCTTCAACACCCTGCTATTCGCCCTGCTCCTCATGAACATCTACTGGTTCCTGGTAAGACCTCACACATGCATGCTGTGTCCATCTCTACCCTCTAAGACCTATTTTTTTTTGAATTCTTGCACACCTCCTTAGGCCAGGTGTGTAGGAGTGGAACCACTGGGTCACCAACACTGAGACAAGAAAACTCCCACACACTGATCATATCTGCATCATTTTACTGGCGACCTCTCTCTCTCTCTCTCTCTCTCTCTCTCTCTCTCTCTCCCTCTCTCTCCCTCTCTTTCTGTCACTCTCTCTCTCTTTCTGTCACTCTCTCTTTCTCTCTGTCTCCATGTCGTTCTCCTTCTAACGGTCCATTCACTTGAGTTACAAATGAACTGCTCCAATTAGCTAAATAGACTTCTTTATCAGGCCATAGCTAGCCTGTCGTTGCTGCATGTTAGCCTCCTTGCAGGCTAACATCTGCTTGAAGATGCATCAATTGTAATACACCAGTAGCTGTCAAAGCTAATACATAAATCTGATTTATGTATTAGCTTTGACGGCCACTATTGTATTACAATTGATGCATCTTCAAGCAGATAGCTTGTAACAATCCTTTCCCAGGGACCCAAAAGCATTACATAGAACGTAAGACGTAACACACAAAATGCAGTTTGAGCTTGTAAACATGTAGAGTAGTTGCTATTCAGTTGATGTATTCATGCAGTAGCATCCACAGTGCAGTTTGACTGACACAAAAGTTTAAAATCCAAGGCGTCCATTTTGTCTCCTCAGTGCCATACTTTGCTAAGCGGTAGGCTACTTGTCTGTTGAAACACCACTTGCCGGGACTGTAAATGTTTCTCCCCCTTGTTACAAGAGGCTCAGGAAGGAAACTTGGGCCCCGTTAACTTGCCAGCTCTCTCATTTCTCTCAGGATCTATCTCTCTCTATCTCTCTCTCAGGATCTCTCTCTCTCTCTCTCTCTCTCTCTCTCTGTCTGTCTCTTTCTTTTCTCCTGACTGACTGTCTGTCTGTCTGTCTCTCTCGCTCCCTCTCTCTCTCTTCTCCTTATAGGCTCTGTCTGTCTGAATATGTCTCTCTCTTTCTCTCTCTCTCTCTCTCTCTCTCTCTCTCTCTCTCTCTCTCTCTCTCTCTCTCTCTCTCTTGACTGTCTCTGTCTTTTCCTCTTCCCGTCTCTCTCTCTCTCTCTCTCTCTCTCTCTCTCTCTCTCTCTCTCTCTCTCTCCTCACTGGCTCTGTCTTGTCCTCTTTCCGTCTCCACTGGAGTCTTGCCCTGCCAGTCCCTCTCAGAGTGATGTATATCTGCTCGTGTCTGCTCTTTTTCAGGTTCATTGGCCCCTACATGTATAATGCAGATGCACAGCGACAGCCAGTGTTGCAGTCTCTCTCTGTACTTGCAGTTTTTCCTTTCCTTTGTTTTTTTTTCTCCACCACCATGCTTTGCAGTAAATCTCTGCCATTTTAAAGAGAAATTATGTGCGTTGTGTTGTGTCCGTTGATGAGTGTAAATGATCACTTGTCTGTGGCCCGTTTTGTGATATGCTTTTCTCGCGTGCATGTTGGCAGCGTCCTTCCTAACAGCAAAGAATTTCCAAGAAATCTGAGGATTGGAAGACGAGGAGTCGGTGAGATGGCCTAGGTTCTGGTGCCGGTTTTGTCTTTTCGGTTTCGGATTTCAGTTCTGGTGCCGGGTTTTTTTGGCGTGGTGTGGGAATTAGAGGAGATGGGTGTGTGTGTGTGTGTGTGTGTGTCCTAAGGTGTCGGAGGTTTTTTTACATCTTCTTTTAGTTTGGTTCTGGTGCTGTTTCTGTACACTTTGTTTTTAGACCCATATTTTATTCATACTGTACCTCTCTGTTTTCTTTATCTACACTCGGTAGCCCCTGTAGTTATCTAACATTACAACTTTTTTTTCTCTCTCAATGATAGTCTATTCGCATGTTGACTTACCTTGGTCTCTTTCTCATCTCTTTTTTTGTTCATTTTCTCTATACTCCTCTATCTATCTCTCCCTCCCTCTCTCTCTCTGCAGTTTATCTTGATGTTTGTGGCGAAGGTGTTGACTGGTCAGATGAAGGAAGTGGGGGACCTGAGGGAGTATGAGGAGGAGGAGGCTTCTCTGCTGGCTGCTAAACTCGCCAAGCAGCGCTCTGATGCTGGACATCAGGACAACGGCGAAGGGTGAGTACACACACAAACACATGCACACATGCAGACACATTCAAGTGCACGGCAGGCACACACACACACACACAGACGCTGACAGCTTTTACAGGGCCCGGGACAAAGACATTTCAAACGGCCCCCCATGCAACACATAAATTGTGAGTAGGACCCAATTTTGGGCCCCTTCTCTCCCTGAGCCCGGAACAACTGACCCCTTAGCCCCCTGTCGGCTTCCCTGCACACATACACACACTCATACACACACGGACAGGCAGACAGACACACTCACACACAAACACACACACACACACACACACACACCTCATTCACTTCATCCCTGATGCTCTGATGTTGGCCATCAGAACAACGGGGAAGAGTAAGCACACACACGTGCATGCAGATACACACACACTCACACACACACACACCGAGGCAGTCACGCACGTATGCACATGGGCACATTCACCTCATGCTCTCTGATGTTGGCCATAAAGAAAAAAGGGAAAGGTAAACACTCACACACACGCAAAGACACACATGCATGCACAGACACACAGGACACACATACACACGGAGGACACACATGCATGCACAGACACACATACACGAATGGGTACATTCACTTGATATGTTCTGATGCCGGCCATCACAACAATGGGGAAGAGTAAGAAATACGCACGCACGCACGCACACACACACAGACACACAGACACACACACACACACACACACACACACACACTCAAATGATTAGTTCTCTGCATAAAAGCCATTTAATCAGGCTTGCCTTCAAACAATCGTGGGAGCATTTAGTCCAAAGCAGCGCTTAAGTGTAGTGTTTTGGCTTTTAGCTGTGCTATTTTATCGAGCAACATGACTCTGTCTGTGTTTGGCCATTTTAACTCGGGACACTGACTGACGCTTTAGGACTGGACCAGTGCAACGCTGAGCAAGGGTACTATATTGGTATTCCCCATGAGAAGAAAAATGTAACTATATTGTAGATGAACTAGTAACATCTCTATTGTAAATTACATCACATCACTTTTACAGTATCACCAAACCAGGGAATATATGGCTCAATGGTGGCCTTTAGATCAGAGAGTTGCAGGTGCAAATCCCACCCTTACCAGAACCTTCATCCATGGCTGAAGGGCCTGTAACCAATACCCTGTACCTAAATAACTGTAAGTTAATAAAAAAGCTGAGTGTAATGTAAAGTAATATATAATATGCTGTAATAGATTACCGACTCTTAGTCCTGATGGCCCCCACACCCAACACAGACACAGACACACACACACACACAGACACACACACTTGAATTAGCAAACATAAAAAGAAATGCACACAGTTGCAACGTGGATGCACAGTTTTGCTCTGATGAGGATGCCACAAATAAAAGCAGAACCAGCCCATCTTAGATATACAGTCACAACACAAGTTGACGCTTACATTCATAGATGCAGTCACACATATACCACATACAGTAAACCACCACCACCACAGTCACAGTTGTGCAGAATGTGCACACACACATGCATATAAATGGACTCTCTTCACACATACGCAGGCACGTACTGTATGCATTTCTATCACTTTGCAGCATTGCGTCACCTGTGTGTGCGCGTGTGCGTGCGTGTGTGTGTGTATTGTGTGTGTGTGTGTGTGTCTGTGTGTGTGTGTGTGTGTGTGTGTGTGTGTGTGTGTGTGTGTGTGTGTGTGTGTGTGTGTGTGTGTGTGTGTGTGTGTGTGTGTGTGTGTCTCGTCCATAGCTATCATGTGGGGGTACATTCGGTCATAGAACACTGCTGAGTTGGATGATGAGATAATAAAAGTTGGGTGGGGTGGGGGGGTTGAAGGGGCTATGGATTGGAGCAGGGGTGGGGGCACCGGGGTCAAACCTCTCATCGTCAGTAACACAATCTCTGGGGACGATGAGATACAGTGCCGCCTTGTGCAACCAGGAACAGATAGGATCAAAGAGCTTATTTAGATGTGATTAGCAAGCCTGCGGGCGGCGATGCAATGGAGACTAACGCCTTATCGGCTAACCTTGAGGGAGAGAGAGAGAGAGCGAGAAGTGATATCCCGTCGGTATTACTGTGCATCTCCTGATCACTGATCTCCTGACCTTTGTTCTCCCCTTCAACCCCCACCCCCTCTCTCCTCCCACAGGAAGCATGTGCAGAACGGCATCACCAAGGAGAAGCATCAATAGAAAACGCCTCTCCAGCACCACCTTGTGGCACATAGTAGAATTACAAGTTAGATGATTGACAGCGAGTTATCCTGCTCTCTATGTCGCTAATAGGTTGTTTTACGAAACAAAAGAAGAAAAAAAAAGATGACAACAAAACATTTAGACAGTGAGATGTTCTCAGTTACACTATTCTATATTTTTTTCTGTTTGTTTGTTCTTTTCGATTATAGCACTGTGAATGTTTTTTCAGGTGACTTATGTCTTATACATTTACTTTTCAGAGAAAAAAAAACAAAAGTGTAAGTTCTGTGAAGTTCCTCTTGTGTGTAATGGGTATTATACAGACAAAATGTCTCATCTCTTTCACCGTACTGAGCCCTCAGTTTCTTAACCTCAGTATGTGAAGCAGCCCTCAAATAAAAAAAAAACTAAAACAAAAAAGCAAGGAGGACATTTAGTATTCACAGTTAAAAAAAACACACACACTGGTGAATCATGCTTCGTCAAGACCCGGAACATGTTTTCAAATGGTTTTCCCTTTTTGTTTTATAGCCAGTGGCTTTTTTTCTCTGTGTGTGTGTATTGTTTTCTTGTTTAATTTGATACTTTTGATTTTATTTAATTCCAGGAGTGACGGCTGTATAAAGGGAATCATTGGTACATTTGTATCCTGTCTCAGAAAGAAAAATGGGACGTCTAGAAGAGAGTGCATGTTTTAAAACGCGCTGGTTTTCATTTCCTAAAACGTAAAAAGTAGACATGCACTGATAGAATCCATATCATTGCACAGGTTACTACAGACCAAAAGACTTTTACCCAGCCTGACCTGTTTTTTTTTTCTGACGCGAGCCACATCTTTGTAGTATCAGTGTGCTTGAATGTGTGGGGGGGGAACACATGATTTTAAGGGAATATGTTTTGTGTTTTTGTTTTTCACTCATTTTTTTCTGTGTGGATAAATAGGGATTGATAAATAATTGCTTGCATTCCTGTCTGGGGGGAAAATGTGGTGCCACATTTTCAGATTTTTAGCATCTGTTGTTGCACTGATATGAAAGCAAAGACGCTGACCACTGATTTTGATCTGACATAGCAGGAATTGATTTGAATGGATTGCGTAATATATATTCCGAAAAAAAAGAGGAAATTTGGATGTTTCATTTTCATTATTTTTTCAATCGGTCAATAAGAGAAAACCAATTGACATGAATAGCCCTTTCGACTGTGTAAATCCTTAGGCAAATATAAATATATATGCACATTATATGGTATTCTGGAAATGCATGATATTGGAATGGCTCCAAGTATGTTATGAACTAGTCCTTTGACAAAAGTTTAAACGAAAAAAAAAGCTATTTAAATGTACCTAATCAATATGCCATGTCACTCTTTTAAAAGAACAGAGACCACAATCATAAAATGAAGAATTAACTTGCCTACATGCTGTTCTGAATGTTCTCATAAGTTCCATCCATACTGTATGTATTACGTGTGCATTGATGTGTTTTGCACCAGGTCTGCATTTGTTTTGTCGTGTGCCGAGACCAAGTGCTGTCATTTTGATCAAATCCATGCTACTGTTTTATCTTTCATGACGGGGGCAGCATGCTCAAAGCTGGAACAGGCCGCAGATGCCGCTAAAGAAACTTCGACTTCGACATCCCATAGACGTGTCTTCCATTTACCCCAGACCTGTCCTCTTTCCGCTGGTCTCTGTGGGGTAAACTAGCGTTCCCATTTTCTTATGTTTAGGACATTGTGTATTGAGTCGCTGCTCTCTCTCTGAGAACACTGTAGTTGTCTTGACTTGTTCCCGTCTCCTATTGTATGCATTGGTTCACTGTTTGTACAGATGAGGTGCCCTTTGTCTACCATGGTACTGTCCACACAGCGTGCACTTTCTATGGTCTCTACCCGTCTCCTGACGGTAGCGTCCCACAGACGCACCACAGGGGACAATATCGCATCAATTGTAATAGTTCATTAATTAATTAGCACTCAATTTGATCTGTTTGGGTCTTTGTGTTGAAGGCGTTTCTTTGTTTTGTTTTTTTTTACTTTGCAGAAAGTAAGTACAATTGGCAGATTTGATTTGTTAGCATCTGAACATGATTCCGTCCAAGTTAGGAGAATTAAAAAAAAAAAAGTGGATTTTTTTTTTTGGCAAACAAAATTCTGGACCTATGCATTTCCTTTGATAAGTGTGTGTATATCTTTAGAGAACGTGCCAAATACAAACTTGTAAACCACTGAGAAGTGTTATGACAGTGACCAGGGAAGAAATAAGTAGGACTTAGGGGCCGTCCCGAAGGTGTTTCTTACAAATTGCACTGTAATTTATTACTTTTATTTGTATTATTCATTAGGAAATAGGGAAAATTTCTGAGGGGATTTTTATGAATGAGTTTCAAGAGGATTTGGATCAAGGACAATGTGTGTTTTAACTGTTTTTATTTCCTTCTTCTATTTAAAACTTGGACCAGACACTTTTAAACTCCAGAATCCGTCGTCTCCCCCCCCCCCCCCCCCCTCTCTTATATTATATGAAGGATCATAATCTGACCACTTTCTAAACTAAATCTGACCACTTGGGTATGGCAGGTACTTTCTCTTTTGTAATGAAACAGTTTTAATAATTCCATGAAACCAGTGTTATTGTATTGTTTACCCATTAAATTAAAAATGAAATAAAAAAAAAAAAATGTTTCTGATATTTATTTAACATCTTTATTTTTTATCATTCTTTCATTCATTCATGTTACAAAATCGATGTTATGAGAACAGCAGTCAGATGTGTCACCAAATTACAGTGTGAAGTGGGATTCAGAGGTTTCTGTAACTACTACCACACAGTATTCCTCTTGTGACGAAATGTTCACAAGTAATGAACTCAACTACATGAATGTTTTATTTCATTTTTATGAAACCGTGGGCATGCCCGAAAGATCTTGCTACTCCCTTCAGACAAAAAAAAAGCTAAACATTAGAACACTGCATACATTTCAGAATCAACTGTGAGGTCCGCTTCAAGTTTTGACACATTACTTAATCTCTTCATATTATAAAATATGCAGGAAAATCATCTCCCATCACAAGTCATTTTCACAGCAACACATCCCAAGTTTAGGATACAACCTAAAACATGAGCTTTAGGTAAATATCTAAATGGCCTATGAAGATTCCATACCATTGCCAGGTTTTAAAAACATCTGGGGCACAAATGGAGGGGAGGGAGGGGAAAAAAACAAACAGAAATGCACATTTCCACCTCATTTTGAGGACAAAACATAAAAGGCGGGTTTAAGAGACTTCATCTCAGTAGTTAAGGTCCCAAAAATAAGGTTCTCCTGACCTACACAGTAAAAAGCTCATCTTAGCTGCCTGAGAAAGACCACCCTCTGAAAACTTGGCTTGTGAAAGTTGTTGGAGAACTAAGACAGCAAAATGAGAGCGAGTGAGCGAGCGAGTAAACAAACAAACAATGACAGACAACAACAAACAAGGAGACACACATGGCAGTGGAGAAGAGGAAGACACTTAACCTGATCCTGGCACATCAGGGGCCTAGACTACAAAGCTGGTTCGGGAGTAAACCAGGTTAAGTTAAAGGTACACTGTGCAAGATTTTTAGTTGTTTATTTCCAGAATTCATGCTACTCATTAACTAATGTTACCTTTTTCATGAATACTTATCACCACTATCAAAAAGTATTCATCATGACTGGGAAAATTGCACTTTTCATAAAGTACATGAAAAGGGGGATCTTCTCCATGGTCCGCCATTTTGAATTTCCGGAAATAGACATTTTTAGCTGCAAAAAAATGACTCTACTTGGGCCATACTAGAAAATATTAGTTTATTACTTAATAAACTTTCACGAAAAGATCAAATTTGGCAATATGCAACCCAGTTTCAATGAGCAGCATAGTTTCAGTACCTTTTTTGACCATTTCCCGCACAATGTACCTTTAAGAGGTAACTAATCTAATAGAAAAGCCTGGAGTCCTCATATTCTTAAGAAAATGAGGACTCCAGACTCTCCTATTAGGTGATTTACCTCTAAACTTATCCTGGTTTACTTCTGAACTAGCTTTGTAGTATAGGTCCCAGGGGGAGGAAGGGGGGACAAGTCATTACGGTTAAAAATGGCTCCAAAATCCCTCCAGGAGGAGGAAGAGGATCCTGGGAGCTGGAAGGTCATATATCAGCTTGGAGAGCTCCGTTTAGAGGTAACACAGCACCAGGGGATGGTACTGGTGCTAGTACCAGTTTCAGTGGAGGAAAACAAAACAAAACAACAAAAAGACAAAACGTCGATCCTGAGCGCACACACACACGCATACACACACAGCTCCTTAGTGCTGCTTCGCAGCCTTGGGTTGGGTAACTCTACGCAGAGTGTTGTAGAGCATGCCAAAGTTCTGTCAAGCAAACAAAAAAGACACACTTAGGTTTGCAATCAGCAATATAACACATGGATGTGTTCACATTGATTTTTCCTGCCATTGGGGACACGTCTAATCACAATTTTTGCTGATGGATTTGGTACTGACCTGTACAGCGAGATACATAACTCCCAGATAGGCAGCGATGCAGACTGCCAAGAGGAGATCGAAGATGGCTGGCTTCACTCTGTTAGTCAAACAAAAAACAATAAATAAACAACAACAAACGCCTCGTGAAAAAACTATGGTCGACATCGTCTAAGTTTACATGAGACATTTAATTCAGAATTAACTCAATTTAATTCTGAATAAAGCTTAATTCCGTTTTGAAAACGTCATGTAAACACTTTTATTTAATTAAATGAAAGTTCAATGTAAACTCGATGGAACTATTTAAATCGGAATTATAAATTCTGAATTATAAACGTCATGTAAACATAGCCATCATGAAAAATGGACATCGTCACATAGGAGGGGTCTTACCTGTATGCAGTCATTGTCTGCTTCAGCTGATCGTAAAACACAAACTCCGGATCTCTGTGGGGGGAAAACAAGAACACCGTCACATTTGGGCTCGATGCATTGGGGTCACACACCTGGCTGGCTAAAAGAGGTGGTGGAAGTGGCCAGGAGGGGTGGGGGATCACTACATTAAATTGTCGCAAACTTTAAAAAGCAAGAAAAAGCCTTCAAAATAGTAACATTTCAGATATGAAGGCATCCTTTGTTATTTTCACAGTGTAACAGGCCTAAAGACAAAAGCTGCAGTAAAAAAATGAAATATTTTGAAGTATGAAATATTTTAATGAAGTATTTTATGGCAAATTCTCCTCCAGTGTTAGACTGGCACACACAGGCCTATAAGGATATAAGTCTTACACTCACCCACCACTTCATTAGATACACCTTGCTAGTATTGGGTTGGACCCCCTTTTGCCATTAGAACTGCCTGCAACAATACTCAGGTACTCTGCTGTGGCGTTCCAACAAAGTTCAATTGGTATTAAGGGGCTGAAATTGTGCCAAGAGAACATCCCAGTGCCATAACACCACCTGCCTGAACGGTTTGGTACAAGAGCGTGCAAGACAGAGTTTTCAAGTTATTGACGCCAAATTCTGACCATACCACCAAGTGTTGTAGCGAAAAATCAGCTCATCGGACAAGGAAACATTTTTCCAATGTTCTTTTTCCCCAATTTTGGTGAGTCTGTGCAAATTGTAGCCTCATTTTCCTGTTCTTAGCTGAAAGAAGTGTCACCCAGGGTGGTTTTCAGCTGATGTAGCCCATCTGCATGCTGCGAGTTCAGAGATGCTCTACTGCATACCTCTGGTTGCAACGAGTGGTTTAAATTACTGTTGCCTTTTTATCAGCTCAAAACCAGTCTGGCCATGGTCCTCTGACCATTCTCCTCTGACCTCAACAAAGCATTTTTGCCCACAGGACTGCCACTAACTGGATATTTTCTCTTTTTCGGAGCATTGTCTGTAAAACCTAGAGATGGTTGTGCGTCAATATCCTAGTAGTCACTTAAATCACCTTTCTGATGCTCGATATGAACTGCATCATATCATATATTGACCATGGCTACATGCCTAAATGCATTGAATTGCCGCCATGTCACTGTCTGATTAGAAATTTGCATCCATGAGCAGTTGGCCGGTGAGTGCATCCAGTATATACTATAGAGCAGAGGTTCTCAACCTTTTTGGAATATACCACTACCCCCCAAGACTAATGCCCCCCCCCCCCCTCTCAGCTGTATCTTTCTCAACGCCCCCTAGGGTATCCTTATCACCCCCTGACACTACCATAGAGAAGCTGCACTGAAAAGGCAGGCCAGGCGTGTTAAAGAGGCTGCGAGATTGCATGAAATAAGGGTCGGGCCGGGGCGGGCCTCACCTCTTGTCTGCTTTGACGTAGTGCCTCTTGACGTCCTTGAGGTAGCGGGCCAGGTAGTACTCCAGCGTGCTGACCAGGCTGCTGTCCTTGTCCACCAGTTGAGCAGCGCGGGGCTGGGCCACCAGCCAGTCCACTACCGACGACAGCTGCTCCTCCTGCACCTGCTGACGCAGCGGAGGGGGTGGGGGAGCACACACACACACACAACACACAGATACGGTTAGCCACGCACATACAGTGAGATATACACAGTGGAGGGGGGTGGGAAGGGAGCATCCACGCACTCACGCACACACAGTCAGATATACACAGTGGAGGGAGGTGGGGAGGGAGGGAGCGCACGCACGCACGCGCGCACACGCGCACACACAATGCCTAGATGACACTAAAAGAAACAGGTGCATACAAACACACACTCAGAGAAAGTTAATTGGGGGCAGAGATACTGTGTGTGTGTGTGTGTGTGTGTGTGTGTGTGTGTGTGTGTGTGTCTGTGTCTGTGTCTGTGTCTGTGTCTGTGTCTGTGTGTGTGTGTGTGTGTGTGTGTGTGTGTGTGTGTGTGTGTGTGTGTGTGTGTGTGTTAGAGAGAGCGAGAGAGAGAAAGTGAGAGTGTGTGTGAGTAAGCGTATGGGACTCATAGGGATCCCAACTGTTACCATGTGGTTCCACAAGTGTGTGTGTGCGTGCGTGCGTGCGCTGTGAGGTCATTTGAGGGTAGTCTAGAGTAGAGTAGAGCGGGGGGGAGGAATGCAGGGCAGGCAGGTGCTAAATCAGCCTAATGCTCACCATTTGCTCTGTGAATATCTGGAGGTCCCCTGGGGCGCCCTGATGGAAGACAACAGGAAGAGCAGGGTTACTCTAATGACTAGGAACACTTATGCCGTGTACAGACCAGGAGCGAACGGAGCGAATGAAGCGACGGAAGTCATTATTTCTCTATGGAGGGCACGCGACCTGCGCTACCAAAGCGAATTCGCCAGGAGCAAAGCTTCTTGCGCGACCAGAGCGAATTTTGACGATTAAACTAAATCTAATCGCAGGCGAATTCGCTCTGACGCTGTTCGGCGAAAACCAATCGGAACGTTCATATCTCCGAATGTCCCATGCTGTCAAGCCAGAGCCGTTATGTGATTAGCTGAATCAAACATGTCAATGCTGCGTCTGCAGCGAATACAATACAGCGAATTCAAGGCAAAACTTCTTCTGCTACCCACACTACCAGGCAGCGTAGTTCGCTCTTGGTCTGGACACGGCATTAGACTCACTACATCACAGGCTACATCAAATCACATCAAGTTCAAGTTCAAGTTCAAGTACTTTTATTTGTCACATACATGGTAATTGTAGTGAAATGATGATGGGGTCATCAGCTCTGCATCTTAAAAATTAAAAATTAAAGAAGTGAAGTAAAAAAGGAAATAAAAGGTGAGAGATAAGTTAAAGAAAAAAAACAAAGAAAATTATTATTTAAAAAAGTCTCTGTTAAGCAGTCGCACTGCCTGGGGGTAAAAACTTTTCCTCATTCTTTCTGTTCTGGCCTGAATGGTTCTGAGTCGTCTGCAGGACTTAAGTAGGGTGAACATGTAAGAGTTGGGGTGTGAGACATCCTGCATAATCTTCCTAGCCCTGGCTCCCACTCTCTTAGTGTAAAGGCCCAAGAGTCCTGGAAGGTTGGCTTTGATAGTGCGCTCTGCAGAGCGCACCACTCTCTGTAGGTCCTTCTGTTGTTGTTGTGTGCAGCTTCCAAACCAGGCCGTAAAACAGCCTGTTAACACACTTTCCACCGCTGATGAATAGAAGGTGGTCAGGATGGGAGTGGAGACCTTCCTCAGAAACTTCCTCAGTAGGCGGAGAAAGTACAGCCGCTGCCTGGATTTTGCTGTCAGGTGTTGAGTGTGTTGTGACCAGGAGAGGTCCTCAGTCAGGTGTACTCCCAGGTACTTGTAATTTGAGACCCTCTCCACAGGCTCCCCGCTGATGGTAAGTGGCGTGTATGCCCTGCTCTGCACCTTCTTGAAGTCCACTACCATTTCTTTCGTCTTGCTGACGTTCAGGGCCAGGTTGTTGGACTGACACCACAGTGCTAGGTCATCCACCTCATTCAGGTAGGCTGTCTCGTTGTTGTTTGAGATGAGACCCAGCACCACGGTGTCATCAGCGAACTTTAAGATGGAATTTGAGCTGCTGGTGGTTGTACAGTCATGCGTGTAGATGTTATAGAGCAGTGGGCTCAAAACACAACCCTGGGGCGAGCCAATGTTGAGGGTCAGCTGACTTGAAGTGACACCTCCACCTATTCTGACCACTTGAGGGCGATCAGTGAGAAAGCTGAGCACCCAATTGCACAACTGTGTGTTGAGTCCCAGCCCCCTCATCTTGTCAGCCAGGCGCAGGGGGATAATGGTGTTGAATGCTGAACTGTAATCTATGAACAGCATTCTAACATAATTCCCCCTCCCCTCATCCAGGTGGGACAGTGTGGTATGTAGAAGGCTTGAGATGGCATCGTCCGTACTTCTGTTTGCTCTATAGGCAAATTGGTGAGGATCGAAAGCACTGGGCAGGGTGTCACATATGTGTTTTTTCACAAGCCTCTCAAAGCACTTCATAACTGCTGATGTAAGGGCCACTGGGCGATAGTCATTCAGGCCTGCTGGCTTGCTGTTCTTGGGCAGAGGAACTATGATTGAGTGTTTAAAACAAGATGGGACAACGGCTTGGGCAAGTGACAAATTAAAGATCTCAGCATATACATCACATCACATCAAGCAACAAAACACTACTATACATCCCATTAAGAAATTGAATACCTCAACTCAACGAGGTACGGAGTATCTATTTTTCATTTCTCTGCATGTCTTTTTTTGAGAAACGTTTAAAAAGGTGCACTGTGTAGGATGTGGCCAGTAGGTATTGCAACTACCCTGCTCATTGAAACTGTGCTGCTTATTGCCAAATATGATCTTTTCATGAATATTTACTAAGTAATAAACCAATATTTAAAGTACAGCAATTTTTGCCACTAAAAATGTCTATTTCTGGAAATTCTAAATGGCGGACCGTGGAGAAGATTCCCCTTTTCATGTATGAAAAGTGCAATTTTCCCAGTTATAATGAATACTTAGAATTTGATGTTGGTGGTAAGTATTTGTTAAAAAAAGCAACACTTGCGAATGGGCAGCATGAATTCTGGAGATAAACTGTATAATACTGTAATAATAATACTATAACAATACTGAAAATATTACACAGAGCACCTTTAACATTTTCCAGAATACAAAGTACAAGTCTTTAGATCCGGGACCTGGAGTTGATGGATATGTAACCATCCAAATTCCTGTTTTTAAAAATAGCTTTTGTTTACTACTGCACGCCCAGTTACGCAAACTCCACCGAAAGTTACAGTAAATGTCTCTGTTACAACATGGGCAAAAAAACACAGTTGAGAAATGTGTGACCACCAGTGGTGTGTAACTGCCAGTCTGTAGAGCTATTCAACATGGCTGTTCTCTGCATAAATGGTGTGTGTGTGTGTGTGTGTGTGTGTGTGTGTGTGCGTGTGCGCGTGTGTGTGTGCGCGTGTGTGTGTGTGTGTGCGCGTGTGCGTGTGTGTGTACCTAGTCCCCCCCCCCCGAGGCCATTATATTGCCCTAGAAAAGCAAAGTGCAGTAACTACCTGTACATATTTTGTCAAAACTGAATTGAGACTGAAAATGGTTTTCATTACACATACTTCATCTTGTGACTAAGCCTTATGGTCCAAATGTGTCCCGCTTCAGAGATATTTGCCATGTCAAATTTGCAGTAACTACAATATCCAACCTAGTACCCAAGGCATTTCTTAGTTTCAATGTTGGTGTAGTTACTGTACTTTGCCTTTGTAGGGCAGTTATACAGTAGGCAGAGCTAATGAGGGCCCCTGTGGGGTGATAAGCAGTAACTAAAGACTGGATGTCTGCTGTTAGAGGAGCAGCAGAAGGCCTGTGTGGATGGTCCATTACCTTCTCTGTCAGGTTGTAGACCACTCTGGCCAGCGCCTCAGCTATCAGCTTGGTGTTACGGCTCAGCTTTTTCAGATCCACATGAGGCCTACAAATAAACAACAACACAGATAAGCGGATACCAGCCGTAATTAGCCCTCATAGCAAAAACAAGACCGCACAGTCATATTTCACACTGAGATTGCAACATGGATTCAGGATTAAAGGTTGATGGGGGACAGGGAGTAGTGGGATGGTGACAGGGTGGGCGTGAAGGATCTGGAAAGTCAGCTAGGATGTAGGGGTGCAAATCACAGCATCCATGACAATACGATTCGATTTCTTAAGGCGGCGATTTGATTATTTTCGATACTTAAGAATGCCCCACAATACGATACGATTCGGTTTTTTTCGATTTGATTCGATTTTTTTCTGATTACTTTTCCACTTCTATTATGTTATGGAGCTGGGGTTTTGGGCAGGGGTCAGCGATTTGATTATTTTCGATACTTCAGAATGCCCCACTATACGATACACAATTATAATTTACACCCCTACTAGAATGCAGGGGAGGTGTGACTGAGTGATTATGTTTGGGTAACCAAATCTTCAAGATGGAACCCCAAGACTGATTCCTAAAAACACAGAAAACACTCCAGATTTAGCTGAAGGAATCATTTGTAGAAGTAGTGTTGCAGATTAAAAATAAAAACAGGAACAAAGTGTGTTTTCTCAGAGTGCTGGGACTGTGAATGCAGGACAGCATCAACCCATTCGGTAATATATTGCAGAGGGAAAAAGAGGAACATAATCCCATTTTCTCCAATTAAAAAAAAATGACTGAAGATCAAATGTATTAATGGAGGATAGGATAAACCTGAGGAACAGAGGGTTCTTTTTTTCCATCATCCTTATGACGACAGAAGTTTAATTCAATATCTGGCTAAAGTGCGATTCAAAGGCCATTTTTTCTTTTGCTATCGGGTTGTTAAATGGGGAAAAGTCTCTCCACAGAGGCAGGGTGTCAGCGAAGCGCGAGGCCACAAGGAGTCAGGATAATGGAAAGAACTCAGAATTGGAAGAGTGCTGGATCAGAGGGTTGGCACTAGGGGGCAGATCATGCAGCACAGACGGGGCACTAAATGGGGCATCTGTGGCCTAATGTTTTTGGTATTTATTAGATCAGAGGGTTGTGGGCTCGAATCCCACCCTTACCTCTCCCTACACCTACATCCATGGTGGAAGTGCCATTGAGCAAGGCACCTAACCCCACACTGCTCCAGGGGCAGTAGCTAATACCCTGTAAGTTGCTTTGGATAAAAGCATCAGCTAAGTGTAATGTAATGTAATGTAATGTAATGTAACATATGAGGGAGGAACTAAACACCAAACAGATGAATGGGGAAACAGGAGGGGGGTTAATGAGGTATGACGAAGAGTTTCAGGGTAGCGTGGGGGTTGGCTGGCATGAGGGGAGCAGTGGGCAGGTCATGGGGACAAGGGGGGGTGGGGGGGGGGGGGTGCTGTGGTATGGGGGCGGGGGGTGTTGCGATTCGTGGGCAAGACAGCGGTACATTGGGGAGGGGGGGGGGTTGCTGCTGAGGTATGACGAAATGAAGTGGTGGTGGTGTTGGTGTGGTGTGGGGCTGCTGTGGTATGAGAGGGGATGAAGTGCTGTAGGGGTTTGTGGGTGGGGTGGGATATGGGGATGGACGCCTGGACGGGGGCTGTGATATGAGAGGGACGTGAAGTGGGACAGAGGAGGGAGGAGGGGTGGGGGTTGGAGATATAAAAAAGGGGGGGTCTGATGCGAGACGGCGTGCACCCACCCAGCTGTCACCTCTCCCGCCCCGTCCTGAGAGGGGGACACTGACCGCATGTCCATGATGCTGCCGCGCAGCGCGTGCCGGTGGCTCTCCAGGTGCGACAGCGTGAAGGCCGGGAGACGGCGGATCCCGAAGCGCTCGTGCTCCCACGCCAGCGTGTCGTCCGCCAGGTTGATCTTCTTGTGGACCATGGAGAACTTTACATCAGGGTACTGGCTGGCTGCAACCTATGGATGGGGGATGGGGGATGCATGCAGACGGAGAAAAGGCATCACCACTAGTGGCTCGTAGCCCCTTAACACACACACACATTGCATTTGCAGTACCTAAAACTAGTTCATTTAGAGCCCTGCATGCAATGTTCTATGAATATTTATAGTTTATTATGTTAACGTCAATATAATGCACAGCAATGCAATACCGTCTCCAGTTCTCTGAGCAGGGCGTGCTGTGGACTGCCCTCCTTGGGGGGCTTGGAGACGTGCAGGTGAAGGCCGTCTCCGCTGCCCAGTGTGTCCAGGCACAGGACGAACGCTACATTGTCCTGCAGCAGGCTGGAGTCTGGACAGTTGGCACAAGAGCAGAGCAGAGAGAGGAGAGGAGAGCAGAGGAGAGGGAGAAAGTAGGTCAGTATTCCACACAGACGCGCAAGCTTGCCTAAAATGGCAGTATTTCAGATGGCAGCCATTCAGAAAGGGGACAATACAAAGACACATGGTTTGTGGTACTACAGTGGTGTCAAACACAAGGCACAGGGATTGGATGCAGCCCGCCAGGTGGTTTGATGCTACCTCAGACTTGCAGAGGGAATATAAATGTTAAAATGTCAAGAATATAAGAAAAATCTACAGCCTAATCACATTTAAAAAGAAATACCGGTAATAAAATCAGGGCTGCAGTGTTTGAGTGTCTAAAATATTGCAGCATTCTGCATTAAACTGCAGGATTTTTGTAGTAGCCCTATGCGTTTTCATGTCCAAAATATTATTGTCAAATACTAATACTACAAATTGTAATACTGCAATTTCCTTGGATGACCTGTGCATATGAAGAAACTGACAATAAAAGCTGATTTGACTTGACTAAGTGCAATAATATGGTACTAATGGGCCTACTATAAATCAGCATTCTGCTGTAAGACTGCATCAAGACTACGGCATGAGGATATTTTTCACAACGTGGAAACTTACATTTTAGCCAAGACGTTTATACTTCTGTAGCTCCCACTTGAGTTTGGTGTGGGGATTTAGTTCAGCGTGAAACAAATTCCCTCAACCATCACACAAAATCTACATCATCCCCGGGGAATAAATGTGTAATTATCATTTATCCTAAGGATCACTGATGCTACATGCAGGATGAGAGATTAAGAATACAACTTAGTGAATGCAAAAAGGTAATGTAACCATAATTATTATACAAAATAAATTATATTTTGCAATTACGTAACTGGTGAGGCCCAATTCAGTTCACTTTGGCTGTTGTGGCTCCTGAACCAAAATGAGTTTCGCACCACTGGCTGTAGATCTTGGCATTGTATAGAGCTCAAAACATTGCTGTACTACAAACCAGAGGTGTGAAACTTGTGACTTGACTCAGACTTGATTGGAAGGACTTGCCATATATAGGGCCCTATGAAATAAGTTTTAATGGCAAACTTATATAATGGCAAATTCCATTTTATTTTTTCTCAAATTCCGTTTTTTCGGATTTATTTTTTGCCATATCGGATTTTTTACATTTTTGAACTTATTTTCACCTTTCACCCCTCAAAAAAAATCTAATTTCTTAGTTATTTAGTTCAAACTGGTGGGTGGACAGCGCCAACCACTCGTGGTTGCATGATAGGTAGAGAAAAGAAAAGTAACATTACCTACTTTTTGTTTTAGTAATATCAGCCCTCAAAAATATTCCAGTGAATACGGTAATTGAAATGTACATGTGCATATATTCTAATATAGGCCTACAGACAGTCTTCACGCACCCAACGAGAAGGTGATCTCACTTCTGCTGCATTCAAGTCGGACTCGGGCTGCATCAGTTTTTCTAGAATAAGTATGGATATTGCAACCAACGTGCAACTACATAAGAGACATTTTTGTCACGTTATATAGGCCTAGGCATTAATAGCCTCGCAAAGTTCCTACCGTCTACAGTTTCACACAAACACATGTTTTACAAGATGGTCGTTTTCTTCTGATGATGACTTGACTCTTATCAAAGTTGCTGCTAACTTTTGGTCACTATGCTTCGTGGCCAACAAAGTTAACAAGACATGATCAACGCATTGCCTGTTCAGTTTTTATTTTCCAGCGGGTACATCTGTTGTAACAAACTCCAAACTCATGTCTCGCATCGGATGATTTCATGGTTAAGTGTAGTGGAGAACCACCCGTCCTGTTGGTGTCGCTTCGCATAGTCTTGGTAACAGACGGTCAGAACAACGCAATTATTCCTGACCCGTTTACAAATCAAAACTTCCCTGCTCTTGACATGTTGCGTTTAAAGATTTCTTCAATGCTCTGACGGCCAGTGTTAGGACGGGAGACAATCGGAAATGCCGCGTGGGAGAGGGATGCGTCTTTGGATGCGTTCACGGTCAACATGCGCTGACATGGATCATTATCTAGCATAGAAGTTTTGCGCATCACCTCGTGGGCCAGATATGATATCGTGACCATATTTTGTGTTTGAAATGTCTTGTAGACTGATAAATAATGACGAAAATAATGGATTTTTAATTTTATCATAAGAAATGAGCAAATTCCGTGCAATTCCGCGATTAAAACCAAATTCCGTTTTAATGTCTACATTCCGTGATTCCGTCCGTGTTTTCCGTATCGCGGAAATCATAGGGCCCTACATATACTTGTGACTTGCAAATTAGTGACTTGGTCCCATCTCTGCTACAAACCCACCTTCATGCCTACATCATTGTGCATGTGGGTGAAAATGTGAAACTACTTTGCATTCAGCAAAACTTCACCTGTGTGGTCCAAGTTGTCTTCCAACCAGCGCTTGGTGCCTTGATAGTTGAACTTGCCACCTCCAGAGACAAAGAACAGCAAGTTGTACCTGAAAATGGTGGCAGAGAATTAACGACATGTTCTTTGACAGCCTTCTGAAATGATCATACGTTTGGTTGACACTAATTAAAATAAATCAGCATAGATTTAAAATGGCAGAGAGAGAGAAGGAAAAAAAACACATCCTTGACGGCAGAGTTAACAAGGTAATAAAAATCCCATTAAGCAGTCATGTCTGTTCAAGCATCCCGAACATCTGTTAAATATCTCGATGGATGGAGCAGGGTCTGAAAACAAGGGAGACTGCTGAGTGCACACTCTGAAGGGGGTATTCATCTCTTCTCATTTCGTCTCATCTCATCGCACAGCACAGCACAGTGACAGCTACACAACCGCCTTTGTCTCCGTTATCCAACTGGATAAGAGAGACACTGGCCTCTTGCCAGTCGGTCCATTGCCACTGCTGCAGTATCAGTCCATCAGCTTTTTCTCAGCTGCCAGTCTGATAGGATGTGGTGGTGAAGAGCTAGCTAACACAGCTGTTCTGTTTCACTGCCACTTGGGGATTGACAGCCATCCATTATGCTTTGTCTACCCAGTATGCCATGCAAGAGCAACCTTCCATCCCAAAATTCCATTTCACTCCATTCCATTTTTGTTTTTTGCCTTCATTGTGAATAGGGCTGTAACGATCATGACAGAAAAGAGTGGGAGAGAGAGGCAGGGTTTTGAAAATGACCCAGGCCAGGCTCGAACCTGGGTCCCCATGTGCATAGGTGCAGGAGCTGTGCGTGTTACATGGAAAGTCAGACCTTTTGTGTATAATTAGCTCTGACATTCAGGGCGACTCACTTTTGAGAACCCTGATAAACTCCCCTTGCAGTTGCAGTGGAAAATATATCCTATTGAGCAGTGACTGTCAACCTTTTCTGAAGAAACGCCCCCTGTACCTCATCATAAAACTCCTAACACCCCCTTGACTTCATCATAAGCCTGCCAACGCCCCCTTAGTACTAAAAATTAAAATGGACTTATGCCTCCCAAATGCAACTAAGTACCACACCCTTTCAGTTGCATCCTGCTCAACGACCCTCTAGGGCTCCCCAACGCCCCCCTGGGGGGCTGCAGCGCCCCCGTTGAGAAACACTACTGTAATGTGCCACTTCACCACCGCCCCCCTCCCTTCCCAACATACTCTGATATGGGCTCCTTACCCAGCATGTGTCCTCTTGTATGTGTAGAGTCTGGAGAAGAGGCGAGCCAACTCCAGAAGAACAGACACTCCACTGCCATTGGAGTCAGCTCCATAGGACAGCCACTGTTGGGGATCAAGCATCAGGTCAGTGCAGGACCTTTAGGGTGCCGGTTACACATGTCCGGATATATTAAAATGTGGACATTTTTGTATTTGTTCACGTGTAAACACAAAATAAAAACTCCATTGTAACAGGTGTGTTTTAGCCCTTATGCTCATTCTAAAACTTTGTTTACGTGTGAACAGTAGGCCAAAACCAATGTGTTTTCAAAAAGATCCATATACATGTAAACAGCTTCTAAAAGTGAACTTAGGCCATGGGACCAGATTCAGATTGGTCAGATTTCTAATTTATTTTTTTACCTGTAGTGTAGCGTTTATGGCAGGTTACTTGGGCAAAACAACTTTATTCATAAATTAAACCAGCCAATATAATCAGAGGCTAGGGGTCAATCCATTGATCCCATTTAATGTACCGTATAACCCAAGGTTAATACGGCTGCCACATCTTAATGCCTGAAAATCTTCAAAGTGTTCATAGATCGCCCACTTAACACATCAACCACTTCAGAGCCCACCTGTGCTCAGAGAACTCCTCATTGCTATGCAAGAACAACATCAAAGTGCAGTAACTACAACAACACTGAAACTGGGAAAATGCATTGAAACCCTTGGCATTAGATTGGATAGTGTAGTTATTGCAAATTTGATAGCAATATCTCGAAAATGGGACACATTTGAATCATAAGGCTTTGTCACAAGACTAAGGAGGTGTTTTAAAACCCATTTTCAGTCTAAACTCAATGTTGAAAAAAATATGCAGTTACTGCACTTTGCTTTTGTGGGGCAGTGTAATGCAAGAACAAAATCAGCATGAGAGGAAATGAACAGAGCTCTTACCGGTGCCACTCCAAAGGAATCGTAATGCGCCACCAGGACAATGGTGGGCAGGTCCTCTCCTCCAACTCCAGCCAGACGTCCCTGGTGGAATACAAAGATGAATTATGCAGGATGCCATCACTCAGTCATTTCTCTCCCATCTTGCTCTAATGTATGATGACGTATGCATTGCAATACCCTTCTGAGATAGATGAAATAATAAATGAAATTATGCCTGTGTACTACTTCTGATAACTTTTCATTATCATCACATTAATTGTTTCCTGCCTTTCAGAAACATAATAGAGAGATACAGGTGGGGTGGGATTAGAAATGGTTTTGGGTCAGAAGATTTGGCCACAAATGTATACAGGCAGCATCACGTGTATGTGTGTACATTTTATTTGCATTTGGTTGGCTCAATCTATTTTACACTATATTATTATTTAATTGAAAAAGACAGTCGCAGGTAAGAAGAAGTGAAAGACAGTATTGGGTCATGACCTTGACCCTTGATTAAGGTCACCACACGTTAGTGTTCGCTCAATGAACAGCACATGAAGAGAGCACAGAATATGAAGCCAAAATGTACAAACTAACTAACAGAAAACAGCAATTCATATTGGCAGTCATTGGCATGTTCATACCGTATGCCATGCTGTATGAAACAACAGCTCAGAAGGAGTTTGCCGCCATTTTACAAACCACACAGGAGTGTGAAGCTGTGAAACCTCAAAGGTCTCACATGCTGGTGAGGTGTGGTTAATCAGTACCACGAAGCCCCCGAGAAGACTAGGCGCTAGTTACCCCCTACACACACAAATTTGCCAGCAAAACACAATTGCTAACCTTTTTAACACTTGCCATTAATCATCAGCCATATATACAGACAACCCATGAAACTGCACCATTCCTAACTGTGCGGACAGGACAGCGGCGGAAGTCTTTGAATGGGAAGAGCAAGCGGCAGAAACGTCAAAAGCTGCAAAAGTGTTTCTAGCGTCCAGGGCGTCAAAAACGTTAAAAAAGAAGTTGAACTTCAGCGAAAAGTATGCTATCAGCTTGGTGGCAACAGGCGGCAGCCAATAGAATGTTTAGAGGCTTGTAACAGCTACATTTTTCTAAACACATGCTTTGGTTGGTTGCTCTTCCTGATCGAACGCTTCAGGTTGAATCGTTTGCCACCGTTCATCGTGCCCGATCTGCGTGACTCGCCTGCTGTCCGTCCATACAGTAATGGTAGTCTTTAATTTCCCTCTGGACTAATAAAAGTACTCTCTGCCTTTCTAGCAGTGATCTTGCACATTATGAACTCTATAGAGATGAATGTAGAACAGAAAAACAGTCAGGTCAGGTGACAAGCCAATAGCTGAGACAAAGGGCAAGAAATCAAGGAGCTCTTTGTGGACTCAATCCCAATTACCAACACTACCCAGCATAGCTAAGCCTATTTACCACACCAGTTCCAAAGCAGGGCTTTAGTGAGCACATACATACATGCATGCATGCATGTACCAACACAGCGACACACACATACTTTAGAAAGTAGGCAAAAAATGTTGAGTAGCAAGATTATGATCCTCACAGTGCTATCATTTCCTTTTTGTTTTTCTCTTGTGAACGCGCTGCCTGAAAGGGGCAATATTTTACACTTGTTCAACACGTTCCATAGACCTTCCTGCAGGCATAGGACATATTGAGGACTAGAGAACATTGTGTGCCATTTGACTTCAAATAAGAAGCAAGATAAGAATGGAACCGCAGTACTCTTCACATCAAAATGTTTCATCTCACACAACGAACAAATACATTTATGCCACTAGAAATATTCCTTGGTAAAGTACAAACAAAAATGTTGTGTTTTTCCAATATACAACAAAACCATTTTAAATCACTGACATCTGAATAACACATTTTTGTTTGTACAGATTGTTGTTCTGTATATTTCCTGTGCACTTTGTATCCGTTAGTGATGTTGCCTATGATTATGTCCTCGTTTGTAAGTCGCTTTGGTTACAAAGCATCTGCCAAATGCAACGTAATGTAATGTAATACAGATTTCCAGCGTGGAGGAGACCAGTCCACTACTACTCA
The DNA here is from genome assembly GCF_034702125.1 of Engraulis encrasicolus. Lineage (NCBI taxonomy): Eukaryota > Metazoa > Chordata > Actinopteri > Clupeiformes > Engraulidae > Engraulis > Engraulis encrasicolus. Next base: position 27,320,943 of record NC_085862.1, on the reverse strand, counting down.
CCTCCAGACTGGTGATGGCCCAGTCGCTCACTGCTTTGCTCTGTGCCCCGCTGGTGACCATCTGAAAGCCATTGGCGGTTGCCGTGTGCAGCAACACTAGAATGAATGAAAAAAATAATGTCTGGTCAGTATCAGTATGTAGCACAGCAAGAAGATCCTCAGAAAGTCTAGGGTGTTCCAGAGATGTTAATCAAAGCGTCAGAAACAAGAACGCCTGTTGTAGTAGTACATAAGGGCTTGTACACCAGTCAGAATTCAATAACTTGCTTGTCTACCTTTGTCGTGATTTAGTATGTGTTACTTAGGATCAGTTAGTTGCTTCAGAAACTGGTTCACTAAAATTCATGTGGAAGGGTTTTGGCTGTCTGACAAGTACACCTGCCCGACACCTCCATACAATACTCCAAGAAAAACAAGAAGAAGAATCACCGTGACCGCACACTGGTGGACTTATTTTTGCTGATTTTTATTTGGTGAACAACGTGTTTCGCTCGTGCTTTATCAGGTTCAGTAGTTCACAGGTGCACAAGTGAAACACATTGTTCACTAAATAAAAAAGCAGCAAAATTAAGTCCACCAGTGTGCATCCGGTGGTTCTTCTGGTTTTCCTTGGATAACTGATGACTGCACTTCACCAGCACCTCGAAACTGGCTGTGCATAGGAGCTTCAGATCTTTGAGACCTCCATACTGTACCTTCGGCTGCAGATGAGTCCCCTTGGTTCGACGAGGAGGTTTGAGTCTGCTTGTATATGGACAGCAGCTCGTCGTCCTCCAGAGCGAAGTACACCGGCACTATCGTCTCAGTGGCAAGGAGCTCTGGCTCCATCTCCATGAACTGCTGTTGAAAGGGGATATGGAAATGTCAGCAACACGATCAACTGACAACAGATCAACTGACACCAAACACATGTGTTACACAGCTACTGACACATGTATAGTATGTTACATGGACACCGACACATGGTGTACACAAAGGGGGGGAAATCACTCCCAATTAATTTACAAAAGCCGTCAAATGCATAGCTTTGACACAAATCTAATCATCATAATCTTGGACATGCCCAATGCTTTCAGGACAGACAAACACACACATCAGTATATATTTCGATGCGTATAGTAGGCCTAGTTCTAGGCTACCATACTTTGAGGTTTATTTTCTGTTTGGCCAAAATAATGGTGTACCTGCACAATGTCCTGCGGCATGGTGGACATGTTTTTGGGCAAGATAATGACGACAGCTCCGGCTGACTGTCGAAGAGCCTTCTGATATTTGTCATAGGAGAAGTCTGCTAGTCGTAGGAGCACACAACGGCGACTTAACACTTCTGCTTCCACCGTCCGAGCTTCGGTATTTAAAATCGCATTTCTTGTACCTGCAAGACATGTAAACACATCACCATCACTGAATGTCTGTTCTTCCATGGTATACGAATAATAAACTTCATACATTTCTGTTGTCATTAGCTTACTAGCTCATTCAACAAAACTAGAATCCAGCTTGTTGGATTTGGGCATTAGTGGCAAGCTGTCAAACTGTCAAAACCAAATAGTCAGGCTGCTCAAACTGAATTCATATATGTTGATATTCAACCACGTTTTTCAAACACCGGTAATATTTAATTCTACAGCCTCATCTCTATCAGTGGTTGGATCTACAGCTAGGGCTGGGTTGCCCAACCAAGGAAGTTAGCACCATTGAATGAAATTAGAATCAAGCTAGCATGCTTAATGTTAACCTGCTAGCTAAGCTAACCTAAACAAGACATGTTGTTCCTGTATTCACACAGGCTAGCATTTTTCTGAACGAGAAAATGAAAAACACACAGAGCTTCAAACAACATACTGGTATAATTTCCACAATTTCAAAAGTAAGCATACCGTAAGGCTGCCCCTGTAGGTCGTATTGCTGCATGCGGTAGACAGTGAATTCATGAGCCGCCTCAGCTGGAAGTGGTGACACCAAGATCAGCACAGCCGGCAAAAATACAATGAAAGTTAAAGGAAATGAAGATTTAAACATGTTCTCAAACACTTCGCTCGCCTCCTCAAACATGATGGCGTTTGTGATGTAAAACTATAAGAGAAGAAAAGTGTCTTCTAAACGTGCTCTTTCCTCGACTCAAAAGACGTTAGGCACACCAGTCGCCTGTCAAACGGAGCTAGACGCCTGTGCTAGTGCTAGGTGGTTGCTATCATTTCAGCTAATTACAGGCATTATCATTGGCCACCTAAAAAGACCGGCGCATGCCGTTGAGTTCATGGAGCGCGACAAATGTCAAAATGAAGGCATGGGGGGCACAGACCTGTATTGGGATTTAGAAGGGTTTGTGTGCCACATTAAATCATTCAATTATTACTGCAGTTCTTTTAAAATGAATAGTCTATTGTTTTTTCAAAACTTGTTGCCGTGCTAAATGCAAATAATTACACAACTTCGATCATTTATCTGCTGCTGCTCCAGTCTTTTTCTTACTCAGTTTGCAGTTGTGTTAGGGTGGTCTGCAATGTTACAATGTAATGATGGTCATAATAATGTAGGCCTATCCTTTTCTCATTGATTAGGAAGTAGGCTATGCACAGGCACGTGCAGAACGTAGCCTATCTTGGGAAATGAACACACACACACACACACACAAAACACAAACACACCTTTTTAATGGACCAATTTAGTTCTTTGCCTTGGCCAAGTAATTAAAAAAACAAGGGGAAAAGTAGCCTAGGGAGATCGGGTGGCCATTGAATGAATTGGGTGGGAGACTTTGGGGGGCCCAGGAAAAACTGTCAGCGGCCCTGGCACACACAAACACACACACGCACACACACACACACACACACACACACACACACACACACACACACACACACACACACACACACACACACACACACACACACACACACACACACACACACAGACCAATAAATCCATAAATCCAAACGGCGTAAAATGACTTTAAAATTAGGCTATTCTAATTGTCCAGGCTAAGTAAATTAGTGTCAAAGATCTGAAGCCAGTTTCCAGGTGCTGGTGAAGTGCAGTCATCAGTAATCCAAGGAAGACCAGAAGAATCACATTTACAATACCTACTCTGGCCATCATCCCACACAGTATACCTTTACATTATGTGGTTGTGAAGTGAGTGAAAGTGAAAGGCCATTGGGAAACTCCAACTCCCATTGTCATTGTGACACAGCACTCCACAGCACACAAGTGAACAACACTGCACACTGCACACAATGAAATTGCATTTATGCCTCATCCTCATCCTAATTCAGTCATGGAGAAGGATGGGGGAGAGCACTGGTTGATTTGATTACCACATTCTTTGCATATTAATATTTTTTTATTAAATTAATAAATTATTATTAATAATATTTTAAGCAACAGCGCAGTTACTACCCTTTTGCCTTGCAAGGCAGTCTGGGATCTACTCATTGGGTCAAAAATAATACAACTTACCAGCAGAGGGAAGCCTATGAACACTTTTCAAACTGTCAAACTAGACGCGAAGGAGTAGAGTCTGGCCATAATTTGGCCCATAGAGCTGTAACTAAACATATGGTCATATAGTCATGTTTCCTTTGATATATTGTTGTTGCCAAATAAAAAGCATAATGTAGGCCTATATTATGCAGTAATTGCATGCAATGCAGCAAAATTATTTTTTTTTATTTTAGGAAAATAACGGTCTACCTACTAGCCCTTAACAGGCAATAGCCTACTATAGTCTGGACACAGTACTGTTTTTTTGGCAATGTCTTTTGTCAATTATTAGGGTACTGTTGCCTTTTATATTTCAAAACATTTCTTTTACTATGTCCATTTTTTTAAGTAACAGCCCTTCTTAAGTCTTGAGCCTACTGAGTGACTACGAAATGAAAGTTGCATTACCAAAATGAATGTGTTGTATGGGGAGATGATGATGATGATGTCATTCATTTGGCCTCCATGTCATTGCGGCTCCATTAGTGAGAGACAAATCACCAGGCCTTCAGAATCTGATGGTGTGCATGCGGACCCACTTAATGGAGCTCACGGTCTGATTTTATCCATGGATAACATTTTGTCTGCAATTCGAAATGTGTTTTCCAAAACACAATATATCCAGTTTCAAAAATATGCTTAAAAGAAAACATTTTGTTGCCGTTGATATCAGCAAAATTCATGTTTCAATGTTTTCATTTGGTATGGAAATATCAGATAACATTAACCCATTTCCAATTGTCCCAATGCTGTCTTATAATGAGATTTCTTTTTTTAAATGATTGGAATTGTATTGAAATGACTTTATTGCGTTTTGGAAAAGAGTTCTTCAAATGGTATGCAGGAAGTTGATTAGAGATTTAGGGATGCATGGGGTTAATTAGAGAGTTAATTGGGCAGGTTTGGAGACGGTGAGATATGTCCATGTTGCGCCACCGTGTACAGAGTGCAGTGTGTAGCGTACCATGTGTTTAAATTTGAATGGAAATGTTCTATTTGGTCAGTGGCGGAGCAACTGCACACAGGGCCCCAGGGCGAAACACTTATAGGGAGCCCTATACGGTCTGCTAGGGCCCCCTGTAGGGCCCCCACCACCAATACGAGAGTGCCCTGGGCCTGGGGCAAATGATCTGCTCGCCCTCCCTATAGCTCCGCCCCTGTATTTGGTATTACTTCTAAGAGAGTTCCATACATATTCATCAGCAAATTGCTAAAAAAAATTACTCTAGGCTCATATTACTGTACGTATAAGAGTGTCATCTTTTTCATAATTTAATCTATATGTGAAATTTAGCATAAACATTTAGTAATTTAGCCACTATGGTATTTTTCATAACCTTTCATAATTGAATCTATATGTTAAATATAGCATAGATGTCTTTCATCCACCAAGATTTTTTTTCTGCTTCCAATTTAAGGTTGCAAATGCAATTAACTCTACCAAACCTCTACAAAAAAGAACACATTTTTTTAATGCAAACTGGCCTGACAATGCTAACGTGGTTGTTTGAGTATGAGGATGACGACGAGTGAGTGTTTATGAGAAGTCGATGCTGTAATTTGCTCAGCAGCAGCATCTCATAAGGTAGGCTATGGACACAGATAATGGATGGGAAGGTCCCTTGGAGACACAGATTCCATTAAGTTACATTAATGCATTCAGGAAGGAGAGTCTCGTTCTCTTTTTTTGCCCGTGCCTAGGCTGCGTATCCTGTTTCAGACCGTGCGTTTCAGTCACAGCCTGGAGCTCAGCCTCTATGTGAACTGAGCTGAGCAAAATGTCATCTCACAACATCACTCGCATTATCTGGTGTTTACAGTAAAAAAAAAAAAAAAAAACAAGGAGAAAGGTGAGAGGACATGTGTTCTTTACTTCACAGATCCAAACAAGATGCAAAAGATGCTCCACATAGATTTCCACCACGTTTCTTCCACATGTAAATCTGATAATATACTGTTCCAGCTTAAGTGGGGGCTAAGCAGAAGGGAACACATGGAGAGAGATATGGATCTGAACAGTGTGCACATTTCTCACCGCTTCTGTTTTTAATTTAAAGTCTCGTGAGTAACTCATCTGTTTTGCTCTCATAAACACAAACCTGAAATGCCATCGCTGTTTTCATTTTGTTGTCCTTTCCACCACCGCCTTCCGTCAGTAAAACTGAGGAGGGAAGTAGATTGCCTGGCAGGGCCGCATGCTGATTAGATGTCAAGACAGTACAGCAATATGTTAAGAATCAGGGCCGGTCCTTGTCGATTTGCTGCCCTAGGCGAGTATGAGGTCAACGTCCCCTACACTACAAGCTAAAATTTAGCAATTTGCTGCCTCCCTGCCCAACACATTGGTTGTTTTGCAGTTCATTTGCAGTTTACAAATGAGGCATTGTTTATCTATTTCAATGTTGATTTACTTCCATTCTGTTCATTGGGATGATGTATTAGATTTTTTTTCTGGTGCGGCGCCCCCTACTGGAGTGGCTCCCTTAGCATTTGCCTATACCAGTGGTTCCCAACCTATGGGTCGGGACCCCCCTTATGGGTCGCCAAAGATCCACAGGGGGTCACGGAGCCCTCTTGATTTTAAGGGGTTTCGTTTTAAATATATATAGCCCATGTTGAATAAAAGACAAAGCATTTAACTAATATTAAATGCATAGAAGCAACAAATTGTAAGTGCTACATTAAACATTTATTCTATGTTTGACCAAAGACGAATTGAGGAATAAAATAACTAAAATAAGTTTTCGCAGGAAACGGAGGGCATCTTGTGACTCCGTCTCGTGTGGGCGCTCGCGTGGATGGGTCACCAAAGCTTACAATAGTAAAAACATGGGTCCCTTAAGAAAAAGGTTGGGAACCACTGGCCTATACAGTACTGCCTATGGCAAGGGACGGCCCTGTTAAGACTGGACAGGATGAGAGGACCGGATGTCCCCACAGGATAAAAGTCTGCAGGCTTTTCAGACCAAAAGGGCCCTGTAATAATAGATGGATTGTGATTATTTTGGCATTGTGGTGAACATTAAACTGAAAACCGCTTAGTAATCATGTATAAATTGAGCATCATTACATGAAAATGATTTTGCAGACTCATTATGGAATACTTGCCCCTCTGTTTTTTCAGGAGGTGTTGGAGGAAAGCTGTTATCAAACAATTTTGGGAGGACCTTTGCGGTCAGTGGCATGCAGGGGCCAAGGAGCCCAGGCTGATGATCTCTGCTCTCTGCCCTCCAGAATCAGTCTTCTTTATTGATTTAAAAAAAAAAAAGTATTTCATGGACCTTTTCTGGCCTTTTTTATTACAGGATAGTATGAGAGGAGACAGGAAACCATTGGGAGAGAGAGATGGGGCAGGGTCGGGAAATGACCCCGGCCGGACTCAAACCGGGGTCCCCGTGGGCATGCAAGCCCAAATGTGGGGGGCTTAGTTCTTTATTGATTTTTACATGGCATCTGTCTTTAAAGCAGCCTGGGTCTGTCTTCATGTTTCCCAGGCAGGTATCAAAATGACATCCTCCTAACACATGCTTTTTTGCTGACATTGTATTTTCTGTTTCCAATTGGTAAACCATAGAACAAAGTCGAAAGGTCACCGTGCTTTTTTGCTGGATGCTGATGGGAAGTTATTTCCATAATAACCAGCTCTTAACTGTCCCCGCAGGGAGGGGAAAGACTGAAAATGCGTAAGTGCCTTGTCGTAGCATTTTCCGTCTGACCTTTTCAAAACGCTCAAAAATGATTCCCTGTGTTCCACCGTATTGTTTCCTATAATATTTAGGATGTGCATGACTGGTGGTGGTGATTCACAAAACACGCTTGTGTTGACACACTGAGCCATTTTCAGCCACAAGGACTCTGCTGACCTTCCCACCCCCTCTCTCTCCCTCCCTCTCTCTCCCTCCCTCTCTCTCTCTCTCTCTCTCTCTCTCTCTCTCCATCTCTCTTTCTCTCTCCCTCTCTCTCTCTCTCTCTCTCTCTCTCTCTCTCTCTCTCTCTCTCTCTCTCTCTCCATCTCTCTCCTTCTGTCTCTCTCCCTCTCTCTCTCCCTCTCTCTCTCCCGCCCTCTCTCTATCTGTCTCTCTCCTGGACCCTGTGTACGGAGAAGCGGGAAGAGCCTGTCAGTCTGGGGAGATCTGACACTAACCAACGAAACAGCATAACAAATTGCAGCAAGTCCGAGTTATGTAGCGTGGGCCAAAGCAGTTAGCGTAATGAGCGCGGCAATGGAAATACAAGGCAATTAAACTCCCACATAGCCTTCTGGCCGTGGCCGGCCGGACTGCATGGCTTGAAAAGAATGGGCCCATTTTGCAAGATGTCCCCAGGAGTAGGAAGTGTGGTCAGTGGTGCTGGTGCCTGGTTAGATGAGAGAGGAGAGAGGGGCGGGGTGAGCGTGGGGTTAGATCATGGGGTTAGATTCGGCTAGCATCAAAAACGTACAGCGTGTTTATTTAGGCTGGCCTCCTTATTTGGTCCGGCTGCCAGCTTTACCCTGTGGCCCATTAGTCATTAGGATAAACAACTGGGGAGCAAAATTAGCAATCCAAGCATATGTCTATTTCATGCCTCGGCCCATGCTTGTTGGATCAACAGCAAGATACGTGATATAATAACACTGATCTGCTTGAGAGGACTGTTGTTTGGATTTCCTTTTCGGCATGGAAATGGATTGGGGGGTAGTGAAGCACGAGTCGAGACAGCGTTTGTCCAAGCATGATTTGTATTGATTATAGGTCCAACAAATCCTCCTGCGTTGCACGTGTCTCCTGTATTTCCGTTTAACCATATCAGTCATATGTTTTTATTGGGGTGGTGAAAGGTGAATGAGAGACCCTGTGTCGACCACTTGAACCATATTGCTTTTGTTATTTTTTATCCCCTGTGTGTTTTTCCACGTGGATTTCATACCTTGTTATGAATCCAAACAACAGCCAAAGCCAGATGTGTGTGTGCGTGCGAGAGAGAGAGAGAGAGAGAGAGAGAGAGAGAGAGAGAGAGAGAGAGAGAGAGAGAGAGAGAGAGAGAGAGAGTATGTGTGTGTTTGTGTGCGTGTGCGTGTGCGTGTGCGTGTGCGTGTGCGTGTGTTTTGTGTGAGAGAGAAAGACGATGATTGGAGCGGAGGCTGCTGTGCGCTTCTAGGGAGTAATCTTGCACAGAAAAGACCATTTATGTGTGTGTCTCAAAGCTTACGCTTACCTTGAGAGATTTGCCTGGAATGGGACTTATTTTCACATGACCTAAGAGAGGGTCTTTACGATGACCTACAGCTTATCCACTGTGCTACGCACCACATATCAGTGTTTTTTAGTGTTAACAAGATCTAACTGAGCAAACAGAAAACAGAGGGATCAAGAATCATTTTTGTGCCAAAGCATAAGGTGATGTACTGTACTGTACCTGCAGCGTGTGTGTGTGTGTGTGTGTGTGTGTGTGTGTGTGTGTGTGTGTGTGTGTGTGTGTGTG